>NC_057736.1:23982686-24127069 GCF_004010195.1 Chiloscyllium plagiosum
TGACCTATTGTACTCTATGCTACTCTCTCCCCACCCCCACACTCCTCTAGCTTATCTCTCCACGCTTCAGGCTCCCTGCCTTTATTCCTGATGAAGAGCTTTTGCCCGAAACGTCGATTTTACTGCTCCTCAGATGCTGCCTGAACTGTTGTGCTCTTCCAGCACCTCTAATCCAGAAACAAGTGGAGGTGGGAAAGGCTAGTAAAACAGCAGGAGCATTGCAGTGTAGAAAGTGCTCCCCCTTGCTATCCAAGCACAGCGTGGAGCTTCCCCGGTGGCTCAATGGTTAGCACTGCTACCTTGCAGCACCAGGATCCCAGGTCCGATTCTAGCCTTGGGCAACTGGCTGTGTGGAGTTTGCTCCGGTTTCCTCCGACATTCCATGCTAAATTGTCCATGATGTTAGGTGCATTAGTCAGAGGGAAATGGGTCTGGGTGGGTTACTGTTCGGAGGGTTGATGTGGACTTGTTGGGCCGAAGGGAATCTAATCTAATCTCCCCAACAGCAGGCTAGGGACAGGCTGCCGGGAAGGTTAGCTACCCACTCCATGGAGATAGGGAGCCAATTTGCTCAATTAAAGCTCCTCTTTTAAAGTCATTCTATGAGGTCACTGGCAATGTCAGTGGCAGAATGTTCTTCCTCACTGTCACAGAGAGACTACAAGCAAGGGCCTGTGCCACTCCAGTAGGCCATCATAGTCAGATGTGGTATAGTTCAACAGCAAGCCACGTGCATCCAGGTCAGTTCCTGAAGCTTCAGAACATCTAACAGCTGGGACATTGTTATATCGCTCAGAGCTTGAGATTTTAAACTTTCAGTTATCTGTCTGATCCTACCTGCTTCAATGACTGTTCCAGATGGCCCAGCTGAGGGTTCAAAGCCTCATGACAACTTAGGTTCCTAAGAGGTGTTTGGATGCAATTTTACGTCCCTACTCCACTGCCACACCAAATCTGCACCCTAGTGACTTTAGGCTGGCCAATTTTCATAGGCTAACAGCCAATGAGCTTCCTCTGAGATAATAACTGAAAGTGCTGGAGAAGCAAACATCATGGAAAGAGAAATGGAGTCAACTTTGAGTCCAATAGGACTCTTCTTTGCAAGTACTTCCTCTGGGCACCCTTTTGGGCATGAAGCAGGTTGGCAGAATGTTAATGAGACCTCAACATTCAAATGAACCCAGCCTGCCACTCAGCTGTATAGGGTGAAAAACCCCACCAATGTCTGCCCTGGAGTTAAAGTCCTCAGTAATCAGCAGAGGCGGATCAATTTTCTGAAAGTGATGAAAGAAAATCATTGCTAATCATTTACTGAATTTCAGTGAACCTGGTGAGAACCAGCCATTTGGGGAAAGTATTGAGGGAAGAGAGATTTGACAGGTGATTAGGCTGTAAGAATCCCACAATGATGGGACATCCTAGCAGGACCCCCCAAGTAGATTAGATTAGATTTCCTAAACTGTGGAAACAGGCCATTTGGCGCAACAAGTCCACACTGACCCTCCAAAGAGTAACCCACCCAGACCCATTCCCCTCCCCTATATTTACTATGCACCTAACACTATGGGCAATTTAGTATGGCCAATTTACCTGGCCTGCACATCTTTGGATTGTGGGAGGAAACCAGAGCACCCAGAGTAAACTCACGAGACACGGGGAGAATGTGCAAACCCCACACAGACAGTCACCCGAAGCGGGAATCGAACCCGGGTCCCTGACGCTGTGAGGCTGCAGTGCTAACCACTGAGCCGCCCATAAACAGGCTTCAAGACTCATGTTTTGAATTTACTAATCTTTATGTTTCATCATCTTTAGAGATGTCTCTCTTAATGAGTGGTCACAAGCTGATATTTAAAATCAGCAGGTGGTTTAAACCAAACCAAAACTTGAACACATAATCCTGGCCAACAACAAAGGATTGCTGCATTGTTTATGTAAGATCTCAGAATGAGATGCTTTCTGCATGTTTTCATTGCGGTATAGCAGGAGCTCTTCCAGTGTTCTGAGACACCAAAAATACAGTCGTCCAATTATACATCTTACTGGTATTTGGGAAATCTTGCAGTCTCACCCCGTTTAAATGTAATGGCTGTTGTGATGGACTTTGGGAATATCCTGAAGATGTGAAAATATTGGCGAGTCACTTTCTTCTTCATGTCCATGATGGTAATAACATTGTTCCCCACTTCTTAATGCCTGTCAGGGGACCAATTTTGTGCAGACTGAATAAAATAAGCTTCTTTTAATTGCTGCATAATCATTAATCCAAATTAGACTGCTGCATTTAAACACTCTAGAAAATAACTGAGTTTAGAATGAAATTCTCCGATTCTGTTCCCTCTCCGTGGAGTGTCGTTCACTGATATCAATGGGATGTTACTCCTGGAGAACAATGCTCTTAATGATTCTCAACTGGGACTTGTGAAATGTTGTGCTGTTGGGAATCATCCCCCCCCCCCCCCCCCCATTATAAAGGGGACTGAATACCTGGTCTCATCATCCACCACAGCCTGCTTCCTCCTGGTTTTAGCTGCAAATCTGCATTAATATGAAAACAAAACAAACTCAATGCAAGATGCAGTTCTTCTTGAGCTTTGGCTCTGTCAATTTATAATCTGGGTTCATGCTCCATCCCTTCACCAGAACCGAATAAAAAAAAAATTAAAGGGGCCGATTAAAGGAAAAGGAAAAGCAAAATGTGCACACAGAAAAATTATAAATTGGTGAAAAGGAAACCAAAGAGTAAAAGTGTTAAGCAGAATGTTAAAAGAAACTAAAGACATTTAGGAGACAGAAACAATATTTCCTTTTAATGGAACAGAAACAAGCAGACTGAGAAGGCAGCAGCATTATCTCCCAGCGGTCAGAATGCCCCACATGTACAGTGATCCAATCTCTATCCAGCCAAGGCTTCATCAGTTTGTCTCAGATTTCATGTCACATTGACTGTTCAAATGTTCTTAATTTTTTTTAAACCCAGTTTACCAGCTACATTCACAACCCCTGGGCTAGGGGGGGATTTGGCAGGCGGAGTTTGTAAATGTCAGAATCTACCTGTCTGTCTTACACCCATATTATCAATTAATGGTCTCTTAAGACTCCTTCCTGCCAATTTTATGTTTTTACCTGTACTGAATGGAGGACTATGCCAAGTGTGAAGACCAGCAGACTTCACTGGTGGATGGACAAGAGGAGGGTTGTCACCAAAATGGGCTCCCAGTGATCATTGGTGCCACTTCCCTAACTACCGCTCCCCATTCCCCTTACTCACACCATCCCATATTGCAGGGATTTGCCAGTTTGACCCTGGCACTATACAGCTTCAGGACTCTCTGCTGTGACCGCCATGCCCTGGGGTCAGAAAATGTTTCTCAGGGGGGACCTCCCTCCCACAGCCCAAACATCCCCCCAGACCTAGAGGAGGGCAGACGTTCTGCCTCAAGCCAATTATCTACCCAACTCTCAAATAACAATGTGGTGAGCCAGCCTAGTGGGCAGGTGTAACCCGGATGTCCAGCTCTGCTCCTCTCACCCACTTCCAAAACCCATCTTGTAAGTAATTTTGTATCTTTCCTTGTCTAGATGTGTGTCCATTTACGTGCTTGTCAACACTGTCATGACTCACTGGGGTAGCACTCTGAAAATCAATCCCAACTATTTTCAGAGACAGCATGAAAGTTGAAGATATTAAGATAAGCACACAAAATTCCCAATTTACCTGATTTTCAGATCCAGTTTGATGACCTGGTTACTATGCCCACCAAGAATTACTATCATTACAAATGGATTGAGTCTAGCTAAAGTTAAAGTTATAAATTGTCAATATATAACACTACAAATTAAAACTTTAATCACCTGAAAATCTGCACAGACAGAAAAAATATATTATGGGCAAAGGAAGATGGGAAGCCACGGGATTCTATTCACTGGTTGCTAAGATGTTTCTTATGATTCATATGCTGGTCAGAAAATTGCTTTCCAGTCATCTTTCTCTGGAGGCTTCCACTGGTTTGCAAGAGACTCAAGGTGACTGATTCACTTATAAAAGATCTCTGACTTATCAATTAAAAGTCACAGCTTACAGCAGTTACTGAAGGAAAGATGATCAGGTTTGCTTCAGGTTTAAAATAGTGCTTGACTGCAGAGAACAGAGAGATAGCCCCTGTGCTGGTGGAGATCAAAATACTTCTTTCTGCAATTTGTTCCCAGCCCTAAGCTTTTCAATTAACCGAGAACCAATCACACAGGGTTGAAAGGCATGAGGCTTTTGTCATTGATCATTCGTCAATAGTCCATAGACCAATCAACTTCTAGTTGCCACCCAATTGTATCTGTACACAGAACCGCTCAGGACCAATTCATCTGCAACAACTTCAATTACTTCTTGCTCAAACAAATGTCTACACAATGGTATCTTGTGTTTCAAAACATGCAGCAATTCTTTAAAACTCTGGTTTAAAACAGTTCTTTCACATTTCAGACCACAATGTTAAAAAGCACAAAAAAAGGTCTGTACAGTATGTCTGCTATTTTTTTTCCTTTTTCATTTGTTTTGATCCTTTGTAACTCTCTCTCCTTCCCCCCACCCTCCAAATCCGATGAGTGATCAGTTGGTTGGTTCAGTACATGAACATAGGCTGAGATGCTGAGCCTAATATTTGAGACTCTGGTTTGGTATCACTTTTTTTTATATTTTCAGTTTAGCTTTTTATTAGTAATTATTTCATGACTTCACTGCAGTCACCTTGATGCTCTGTTCAAATACTGACCTAGTTTTTTTTGTACTGCCCTATTTTGCTTCCTTGGGGAAAGCTACAAATGGAAAAGCTTTCCAGTGCTTGCGTGATGGAATGTCTATCCCATGAAAAATGAATATTACCCAAAAAATATAAATTAGACACAAGGATTCAAGGGCAGGAATAACCCTGCGACAAATAGTTATTAGTCTTGAGTTTCCATCCTTGATAAACTTCAAGACAAGTCAACTGAAAGATCAGATTTTTAGGATCAATTGAGCAGAAATATAGAATTTAACTTGCAACATTAATAATCCTACTTGAAAATGTATTGTGAATATATCCCATAGGAACATTATCACATTTAAAATGGAATTGCTCACTGAAGCAATTCTCATAAAAGGAATTAAAGACATTTATAAGAATCATTCAAACAGCAATATCCTTTGGAGAAAGAGTACAGGGACAGAAGGTGCTAAAAGTGCCAATATTTTGTCAACTGCTTTCAGTAATAATAAGATGCTCAGACGTGTTGTATTATTGCCAGACTATGAATTCAGGAACAGCTAATATTCTGAGGTGCCAGGTTCAAAGCAAATCAAATTTGACAGATGGTGGAATTTGAATTTAAAAAAAATTGTCATTAAGAATCCACTGATGACCATGAAACCTATGCTGGTTGTCTGTCAAATCCATCCAGCTCACTAATGTGTTTCATGGAAGGAAATCTAGCAACCTCACCTGGTCTAGCCTACATGTGATTTGTGACCCACAGCAATATGGCTGACTTTCAACTACCCTCTGAAATGACCTACCGAGCCAACAGTTCAAAGGCAGCTCGGGACAGGTGCCCACATTCTGTGAGTGAATAGAAAAAGAAGAGAGCAATCACTGACCCCTTGTCCAGAAGGTTGGGAAGTTATTGTGGAGGAAAACAAATGGAGGACAACCTTGATCATCCTCCTGCCCAGCATGCACCAGTGCAGTCCAGGTTCCTCATCACCATTACAAACTCAAATAACTCAAGTTTCAACGTTACCATCAAGCATTCCATTTCCAGATCTCCCAAATAGCCCAAGAACAGTCTTCACTCCTAAACTCATTGGAGTATCTGTTAGTGAACAAATTCTCAAACTTCTCAGTAGCCTCTATGTGAGGTTATCAAGTAGCATCGGAGGAAAGACACTTGTTGCTGTAGGTGGTGCCTTGTGGGCTTTCAATCTATTTTGAAAGACTCTTAAATGGTTTAAGCAAACCTCATGGTCAGGTAAACCCTCAATCTGTGCTGTTTTGCACCCAGCCTTAATTTGACCCCAGGTCTGAAGAGTTGAAATGTCACTACATCTTTTGAGTCTGTCCGGTTGGGTTTATTTAATGATGTAAAAAGAAATTCACTGGGTATGAAGATTCATTAATCATTTTAGGTCTGATGCAAAATGTGCAACAACAGTTTGCATTTAGTAAGGAATTTAACAAAACGAAACATTCAAAAAAACTTTGAGAGAGAATTATGGAACAAATTCTAAGACCAAGCTACATCACTCAATATTCACGTAACCCACCACCTTAAATATACCCTCATCCATCACAAGTGCACCATAACTGCTTCAGTGTGTGCCAATCACAATGCACAATTCTTTAACAGCATCCCCCAAACTCATGACCTCTGGTGCCTGGAAGGATTAATGGATCAAGTGTAACAGAATACCATCTTGACATGGAAATGCATCATTTTTCCTTTATCATCTCTACTTGTACTTCTGAAACTCTTCTGTCACATCACTGGTAGCACTGCAGCACACACAAAATGTAGCAGCTCAAGAAAGTGGCCCATCACCACCTTCTCATGGGCAACTGATGATGGGAATTAAATTGTGACCTTGCCTGCAATCCCCAAAACTCATCAACAAATAAAGAAAATGTAACACACTACAAACAGCAATCACAGTAAGTACAGCTTATAATGAAAACATAATAAAAGATTAGACTTACCGTGAAGTGGAAGAGCAAATGAAAGCTAAATAATTGAAAATGCATTCAAATTACACAGCCATGTAACTTAATTAATGTCCTAAACTCAGATTGTAGAAAGTCAAATTCAAATTACAACAGTACTTAAATTCAGTTTAGCAATTGCTTAATGTTTTTTCTTAAATTAAAATTTACTGAGAAACCCTTCATCACAATAAAATATTGAAAAGCATCATCCCTCACTTCCCAGTTAAATTAGTAAGAGTAACAGCTCTGTTTTCTCCTAAATTAGGATGCAGCTTGCTCATGCCCAGTTATTTTGTTTCTGCACTAAAAAAGGACTGGGTCTGTTCATTTTGAAAACAGTAGAGTTCAAAGAATTGGAAAGTAAGCCATTGAGGGGATGATTGCTTCTGAAAAACATACAAGTGGGAGATACGGCATCACACCCAAACTGTATGTGCTCTTTATTGGCCATAATCAGTACGTCTTGTATGAAAAGAGACATATTGCTTCATACTCTTAGAGTGCGCATTCTGATTAACTAATTCAGCTATAGTACTGTGGGTTTAAAATTGACGTATTTATAATTACACACATCCCAAATTAACAAACCCACTCACACCTGTTCTCACACAGACAAATATTGAATACAGGTAAAGGTTAGTGCAACTTTTACTGATTACCGTAGTTTCAGTCTCTGATTCATTGAATAGATTTGACACTTTATAGTTGAAGTGAGGGTCTTGAAGGGTGACGCATTCACAGCAGTCTGACAGCTGACCTGTAACAATAGATCAGTCGTACTTTGAAACTGAAACAGCTTAAGTAGGTTGGCTGCGTGATGACGTGCAGTTCAGTTCACAGGCTGGTCCTCACACGGGCTGATGACTGATGGTCTTCTGAGTCCTCAGGCAATAAATGATTCCATTCCTGAAACAGTTGTGATCATGTGGGCCATGGGGTTAACAGTTGCGAGGCCCACACAGTCTAGTTTTCATGGGGAAGCTATCGTGATAGAATGGGAAGTGGCCATTGAGCTCCACTCATCCCTGTTTACCAGTAAGAAACCTGCAGATAGGTATTCTAGAAACTTCAAAGTCTCTAGGTGTTGGCCCATCCTTATTAAACAATGAAATGTTTGAATGTCACAGGTGGCTGAGCAGTATCCTCACTTAAACTGATATGTAATAAGATATTCACCAGAGACTCAATACTGTCTGTAGTACAATGCCAAAAGTCACATGATTTTCAGCCACCTTAACAGCTTGTGTGTCTCCAAAAAGTATAGACTCACAGTTCACAACTAGAACTGCATTAGACATGGCAATGGATTCCAATAAATTAATCCTATAGTTAATATGGATGTTATTTATTAATCGTTGCACATGCAATCAGCATACTATAAAATCAAGTATTCCATGATGTATAGCTATATACTGGAAGTTATGAAGAATTTGTTTCAATTTGCAAAACTTTGCCTTGCAACCTTTTGAAAAGACTTGAAATTACTGACCTAAGATTGACTTTTATCATTTAAGAGTAAATCTCAGGGGATCTACTTGTTTCACTTCTGGGAGTGCTGTGTCATTTTAGTTTCTAATTCAAGTACAGCATACTAAAATTATATATATGGTACTAAGAAATAGGCAGTAGTTTCAGAAGGCTGGGTGCGCAACCATACCAAAAGTAGACAAAACATTCAGCTGATGTTGACTTCTCCAGCATATCAGTGGATAAATATATGGATGGTGGTAAGCGGATTAGGAAAAGAAATCTACTAACTCTTTAGCCAGACCAACCTTGGCAACATTCACGATGCCACTGTGTATATTACCTGGAAGGCCTGGTTCCTAATACATCAGTTTCACTTCTAATGGAGCATGTTAGGATGAGGATACCAGTGCTAGCATTCTTCTGCCGTGCTCGCATTGATGTGATGGGGTAAGTGGACAATTGGTTTTTATTAGTTGATGAGCTAGCAACTGGAAGACACAAATGTCATCACCAAACAGGAAGAAAATCATGTAGACTAGACAAGAATTTCCAACATGCAGCTGCTGACACTAAATTTTGCCACCGGAAATGGGGGCAGCACTGTAGCTCAGTGGTTAGCACTGTTGCTTCACATCTCTAGGGTCCTAGGTTCGATTCCAGCCTCGGGTGACTGTCTGTGTGGAGTTTGCACATTCTCCCTGTGTCTGCACGGGTTTCTTCCGAGTGCTCCGGTTTCCTCCCACAGTCCAAAGATGTGCAGGTCAGGTGAACTGGCCATGCTAAATTGCCCATAGTGTTAGGTGCATTAGTTAGAGGGGAATGGGTCTGGGTGGGTTACTCTTCAGAGGGTTGGTATGGACTGGTTGGGCCGAAGGGCCTGTCTCCACACTGTAGGGAATCTAATCTACAAAAAGTGCAAAGTTGGGACATCATCCCCATTTGTTAAAGGTTATCAGTGAACAATGTAAGATATATCAACACAATGCACAAAGAAAAACAGAGAACAAAGCAACGTAATTTAGGAGGCAATATGTTCAATAAGACATTACATGCTGTCTATAAACATACTAATTTGCTACTGAATTAAAAACTAATTGTAAATCGATTCAAGGTGACAAAATAGACAAATGTTTGGTCACTCCCCTAATATTAAACCTTTCGACAAAGTAGTATTTCAGAGTGAAACAAAAACAGAAATTGCTGATAAAGTTCAATAGTCTGGCAACACCTGTGGAGAGAAATCAGAGTTAACCTTTTGGGTCCAGCGACCCTTCCTATGAACACTTTCAGAACATTCTTCTTCGGGTCACTGGAGGCGAAATGTTAACTCTGATTTCTCTCCACAGACGCCACCAGACCTGCTGAGATATACCAGCTATTTCTGATTTTGAGCATTTGTTGTTCTTTCAGCTTTGATTTAGTATTTCAGAATGTATTGACATGCAATAATTACTGATTTGATAAATCACACGAGTGAGGGGTTGGTTTGATGCATACACCTGCAGAGTTTCTGAATTCCAACTTGTTTCCTTCAGATTAACTGCAGTGTGTGGGGATGAGGAACAGGCTTTGCACATTAATGATAAATCCATGTTAAATATAACTCTATAATCCATCGTCTCAACACTTTTAACTGTTGAAGGCTGCTTGTGGTCATGCAACATCCATGGAAGACGTTTATTTACACAAATCCCCTCTTCTCAATGGAACTTCAACAGTTAACAGACACCAATGAAAATAGAGTTAACATCTGCAATAATTACACTGCAGTAAACCGTAGTCCTGAAATAAGTACACTCATGCATTTTGCACATTTATGGGTTACAGCAATGGTGCCCCTCCTTAATGAAAAACTCTTTCCCTCTATTGTGATTGCAATAAGACACAAAAGTGATTCAACAGAAAGATCAATTATCATTTTCTGAAATGTTACCTAAGTTAAAAGAAACTCTAATGAGCAGCTCACGAATGTATTTGCTTCACCATTTGGACCCTTACTGCTCCATGCACATTTCAACCCAGTTATACAATCAGAAAGCTTGCTGATTGAGCTCATTCTGACTCTTCAGAAGTGTTAACTATTTAGCAGGACAAACAAACAAACTGTGCCTCCAAAGCACTCCTTTATAATATGTTGTCAGTCAGACTGATCACCTGCCTATTCCTTCATTTCAGCTTGCCATTTCATTTTGCCACTCAATTCAGTGAAGTAATAGCTTTCGTTTTCAGACAGATAGCAAATAAAAGCATTATTATAAAAGGCTGGCCAATAGAGATAAATGCGTGACCCAATGTCTTGTGTACTGCATTAATATTGGAAGATTAACCTGAGGTTACGCTCTCCACAGTTGCTGTGAGCTGCATTGAATCCAATAAATCACGTTTCCTTTGTAGATCTACACAGCAGACATTCACTGCCATTTGTTGTTAAAAAAATATGAAATGTACAAATTCAACGTATTTAGAGTCATAGAGATGTACAGCACGGAAACAGACCCTTCGGTCCAACTAGTCCGTGCTGACCAGATATCCCAACCGAATCAAATCCCATTTACCAGCACTTGGCCTACATCCCTCTAAACCCTTCCTATTCATATATCCATCCAGATGCCTTTTAAACATTGCAATTGTACTAGCCTCCGCCACTTCCTCTGGCAGTTCATTCCATACACATACCACCCTCTGCGTGAAACAGTTGCCCTTAGGTCCCTTTTATATCTTTTCCCTCTTACCCTAAACCTATGCCCTCTAGTTCTGGACGCCCCCACCCCAGGAAAAAGACTTTGTCTATTTATAGCATATCACTCTACTAAAGGCCGATTTGCTTCTTCCAATTTACTGAAAATAGCCAGAAAATAGCACCATTTTATTGTTCTACAAAACATTGCACCTGGCCAACTTAATACTTATGGCTTATATTTTTAAAATTTAATCAAGAGATAGATCCCAATAAAAACATATAATCAAGAAAGAACCCCTTTACTCACTATTACAGCAAGGCTATACTTAAAACTATTCACTTATCTGTTTATTTGCTGTGACCGCTCCCAAACAGGTTCTTCTAAGATCAGTTGTGAATTTCGCTGTTTGTTAAGTTTTCCTAAGTACAACTCGATGTCCAGTGATTCGTCAATTCAAACAGCAAAGGCAGTAACTGTGCAGATTCACTGCCATGTCAGTTAGCAGTGTAGGTTTCTTTCTTTCTCACCCTTACAGACCATGTGCCTTTGTCTGTCTTTCTCCCTTTTAAAAGTGCCGCAATTTTGACATTTTTTTCTCCAAAGTTCCAAAACAATCACAACAGCATATAAAACAGTAATTGCTGCTTCTGGAATTCGAGGAAATCCACCTCCAACACCCAAAATACCTCAAAAAGGAGCAGCTATTACAGCTACAAGGTTTTCCTGTCCTCCATCTTGGATTACCCAGAATCCTTATCTGATTTGATTCTGCTGAACCAATACAATGACTCCCAACACTAAAAAAAACTAATTGTTCAACAATTAACAAAATTAAAAGTGTGCAAGTCTGTTGTCGTGACCTCAGAATATACAAAACTGCTTTCCAGCCAATTACTATTTTCTGGTTCCTGATTTGAAGGCATTCATGGCAGCCAGTGTGTACAGCAAGCTCCCATGAAGAGCAATGTAACCAGGAACCAGTTAATTGGGTTACATGGTGTAGGATATCAGCCAGACTGTAGGCTTGAAGATGAATGCGGGGTGCTAACTGATAAAGTCCACATAGCCAAATTTTACAAGTTGGTCAACTTTCAACGTTTTATATTGCAATATAAAATGAGATTATGCCAAAAGCCAAGCAGAATATTCAGGAGAAAATACCAATTCAACATCCATACCATTAAGCAATGCAGCAGCTACATTACTATTTAAATGCTCTGCTAGAATCACTTGTAAATACACAGGAGGAGGCGCCCCATTGACAGCACTCCTTAATGTGGAAATAACACGCTGCCTTGTGATAACGGCTTTTGTGGACAATTTATTTTTTCAAAATGCAATGTATGTGGGAGTGCAATCTCACTCTTCTTTCCACTCAGTACAACTTAAAGAGAAAATCCCTATGGAGATAAACATTTCAATATCACACATCCCCTCATAACGCGGTTTTACTTTTAAGGAGAAAAGAAAAATATGAAATGAGAGAAGACCGTGTACACCATTAAGCAAGCTACTTCCACAGGCCAAGTACAACAGATCCTGTCAAAGTTGACATATTGGAGATCTGACTCTTTGAGATTATAAAAAACACATTATGTCTGTTTTTCACAATGGAAATTGGTAGCTTGCCAGCATTTTAGCACTAAAACAGCTTCTGCAATTACATTTCAGGAGAAATAGTCTACTGTCTTTGTTCCTCCTGTACCATAGGTCGCAAATGCATACTACTGATTAATATGTACACGTTTTGTAGGCAATCACCCATCAGAATAAATAACGTGATTGAGTCTTCAGTTTGAATTCAAGTTGACCGAACTATTAAGTATTATTTGGTTGCCTGCCTTAATAAGTCTTTAGATTTCTCAGCATTCTAAGGAGCAGTCAGTCAATTAGATTGGCCACACCATTATTTGTAAAAGTCTGAGTGGATTCCTGTGTTTTAAAATTATGAATAATAACTGCAATCTTCCTTTCGTGTTGAGCCTGGAACAATGGCAGGAGAGAAGCAAAGAGATTGAAACCTTTCTGGCTAATCTCCTCCTCATACAGTCATGCAGACTAAAAGCTAATAAAGAACTCCATGAAGCTCATAGCTACAAAAGATTTTGCATCACAAAAGTTTAGTCCAAAAGTTTCTGAAGAAAATTATTATTCTAGAACGGCTACAATATGTTGTTGAGAAATCATGTATTTTATTACTGCACATTTTCAGCTGCCTGGGCTAAAGCTAAATTGATGGTTTTCATTATGAATTATTTGGTTCAGTTTCTACAGATTTTAGAGGGGTTAAGAAATGAAGCCTTCAGGTTAATTGTTGATGATCCTTTTGAGCTATATCAGTTGATCATCATCTTGCTGAGTCTGCTCTGCTGTGATCAAAATATATGAGATTGATGTGGAGATTATGTTCCAGTTCAGTTTCAGTAATGCCCATGTCTAAAGGGACATCTTTGTTCTTGCTGGGGCTTGAAAATCAGCTAAGAGTATCTGAGTTGTTTATTCAGAAACCTGGTTTGCACTGTACTTCTAAATTGCTCCACTGGACTTCCATAAGTTGAAACATTTGACAGGTATTTGACAGATCGTTTCTAACCATTCACGGTCAGATTGCACAATGAAATGCTTGTGGAATTGACTATATTAGATTCCCTACAGTGTGGAAACAGGCCCTTTGGCCCAACAAATCCATACCAACCCTCCGAAGAGTAACCCACCCAGACCCATTCCCCATATTCACCCCTGACTATGGGCAATTTAGCATGACCAATTCACCTAACCTTCACATCTTTGGATTGTGGGAGGAAACCGGAGCACCCGGAGGAAACCCACACAGACACGGGAAGAATGTGCAAACTCCACACTGTCAGTCACCCAAGGCATCGAACCTGGCTCCCTGGTGCTGTGATGCAACAGTGCTAACCACTGTGCCACCGTGCCGCCCCTTAGGTATGAATAAAAACTATTTTGACCTGAAAACAAGAGCAAGAGTTCCTCCTCATCAGTCCTAAATGATTAGCCTTTAATTCTGAGACTGTTTCTCGATGCCAAAACCAGTGGAAACATCCTTTCTGCACTTACTGCATGTGTTAACATACCTTAAAGCACAACTCAAAACAGGCAATAGTTTGCTTGTCAAATCTCCACTGCCTATGGTCCTTTAAAAAGAATAATGTACCAACTTTCCCCAGCAGCACTGGAGCATTTGCATCCATAGGATGTATTTAACTGTTGTTTATACCTATCCTTCTGTTCTTCAATATTATTCCCAACTGGTATCTTCTTTAAACAATGCAGCATCAACTGCTTTGACTGGGAGCCTGCTCTGCATATCCACGGCCTGGAGGGAAAGCAATTTCTGTTTCTTTTCTCCACAGTGCTGGAACGACACAGGAAACTAACTACATGAGTGAAGTTGTCCAACACATGCACGATTGAGCTGCTGATCTGCTGCTGGCCTCATTTGTTGAAGTGCCTCTTGCCAAGCCGCTGCACTGGGGCTAATTCGACTCCAATCAGTGAATCGAGGCTTCAAGGGTCAACATCAAGGGTCAGCATCTCTAAGTCAGCAGGGGCATCCTCCCAAACCAAACAGGCCACAGGCATTTTAGTTCTGCAGGAAAATCTTTTTTTTAAAATGATCCAGTCCTGTTTGCACTTTGCTTCTGACCAATGCCCACAGTTGCCTCAGACTGCTACTCAGACAGATGGAACACTGACAAATTTCAGGAATCTCCTCCTAACCCTGCTATTCACCATCAATGCTCCTGAGGAATGGATATGGTGAGAGCCTCAAACACAGGAGATGGTTAGTGATTATTGCTTCCCAGGAGCTTAATGGAACTGATAGTGGTCTAATGCTTCATGCCAGCCTGCTTCTTCACAGCGTGATGTTGCCTGTCATACTGCAGCGATATTGTGTTATGAGGGAGCTGGCTGACAGCCGTGACAGACCACAGCACAATGCAGCTGCAACTGGATGTAAGCTTCGTGCTCAATTTCACTTATGTTACTACCAGCTTCCTTTTCTTACAGAGACTGTTGCTATGGTGCATCAGCAGGAAAAATAATTAGAACCTAACGCAGAGGAAGGAACACTCTCTTGGGATTAAAAGGGGCAGAGATAGGAGTAGCAGGATTAATTTGTGTCTGCAATTTTCCAGGGATCCATAAAAACAGTGTAGATAACCATAACCTTGAAGGCTTTAAAAGTCATGTCCCTCCATTGGATGGCATCCTATGCTAAATTTTACTGCAAGGAAACAGGGAATGTAGATGTAGCCAACTTGAAGCAGGAGGGAGGTGAAGTAAGACTATGAAGACATGAGCCTGTACAGAAGAAAGGTTAAGGTTGCAATTAGTGGAAGGGGTGTTTCGTAGCCATGGTGCTAGATGCTGTATTGAAGCCTTGCACCACAACCCCACTTCCTCAGAGGTTACTGTGAAAGTTGCATTGAACAAGTACTGCTTTGTTCAAAGAAGAAACTGAAGACATTTGAAGTGTCTTCCCAGCCTGTTGAGAAACAAGAACTTTTTATGCACTGTTCCATTGTCATGTGGAAGGAGAGTACCAATCACTGTCAATGCTATCTCCCTCCAGATATTGCACACTATTTCAGATAGACGCTCTTTACAATAAAAGCCTTGATGCCAGCAGCAAGCAATTCCTGCACTGTGGAAACTGGTGCAAAAATGAGATAATGGGACCAGACAGCATGTGACGGTGGAGCCCATGGCTTTCAGTCAGTTGATTGGAAACAATTGACATTGAACTTTGCGACCTTGAGGCTGCTGGTCAATGCAGTTTAGAGCGAAGGGTGAAGAAGCCTGAGGGAGCAGGAAGAATGTTCTGAGTAGCTTCTGGGCAGTCAGGACTTAAGGGAAATTCAGCAAAGCTGAAAACATGGTGGAAGGCCTCTGACTCTGTGTTGAAGGGAAACCTTGGAAGCCACGGATAGTTCAGTGCATCTGAAAGCTCTACTGAAGGAAGCCCCCAAACATTATTTCATTGATGCAGTTGAAAACTATTGAAGCTTTGAGAAACTCAGGGCAGTACCTGCTTAGTGAAGCTAGCTGTCTGTAAAAATAAACTTGTAATCGTGCTCAAAGGTAAGTACTAGATACAGCCTCATAAATCCATGAGAACGCAGTTTCAGGGAAAAAGTTATTAAATGAATATTTCATGTCAGTTTTTACTGTGGAGAAAGAAATGGAGGCTACTGAACTCAGGGAAACAAATATTGATAAGTATTGATGTTACAAAAGAGAAAGTGTGGTAGTCTTCAAAAACATAAAGGTCATTAAATCTCCAGGAGTTGATCAAGTGCTGGGTGTCTTAGAATGCATAAAGGTGGATAAATCCCCGGAACCTGATCAGGTGTACCCTATAACTCTGTGGGAAGCTAGGGAAGTGATTGCTGGGCCTCTTGCTGAAATATTTGTATCATCGATAGTCACAGGTGAGGTGACAGAAGACTGGAGGTTGGCTAATGTGGTATCATTATTTACAACAGTTGGTAAGGACAAGCCAGGGAACTATAGACTGGTGAGCCTGGTGTCAGTGGTGGGCAAGTTGTTGGAGGGAATCCTGAGGGACAGGATTTACACGTATTTGGAAAGGCAAGGACTGATTAAGGATAATCAACATGACTTTGTGTGTGGGAAATCATGTCTCACAAACTTAATTGAATCTTTTGAAAAAGTAACAAAGAGGACTGATGAGGGCAGATCAGTGGACGTAATCTATATAAACTTCAGTAAGGCGTTTGACAAGGTTCCCCATGGGAGACTGGTTAACAAGGTTAGATGGCATGGAATACAGGGAGAACTAGCCATTTGGATACAGAACTGGCATGAATATAGAAAACAAAGGATGGTAGTCAAGCGTTGTTTTTCAGACTGGAGGCCTGTGACCACAAGGATTGGTGCTGGGTCCACTACTTTTCATCATTTATATAAATCATTTGGTTATGAACATAGAAGGTATAGTTAGTAAGTTTGCAGATGATACCAAAATTGGAAGTGTAGTGGACAGCAAAGAACATTACCTCAGATGACAAAGGGATCTTGATCAGATGGGCCAATGGGCTGAGGAGTGGCAAATGGAATCTAATTTAGATAAATGCGAGGTGCTGTATTTTGGGAAAGCAAATCAGAGCAGGACTTATACACTTAATGGTAAGGTCCTAGGGAGTGTTGCTGAACAAAGAGACCAAAGAGACCAAAGAGGCAGGTTCATAGCTCCTTGAAAGTAGAGTCACAGGTAGATAGGATAGTGAAGAAGGCATTTGGTATACTTTCCTTTATTAGTCAGAGCATTGAGTATAGGAGTTGGGAGGTCATGTTGTGGCTGTACAGGACATTGGTTAGGCCACTGTTGGAATATTGCGTGCAATTCTGGTCTCCTTCCTATCGGAAGGATGTTGGGAAACTTGAAAGGGTTCAGAAAAGATTTATAAGGATCTTGCTAGGGTTGGAGGATTTGAGCTATAGGGAGACGTTGAATAGGTTGGGGCTGTTTTCCCTGGAGCATGGAAGGCTGAGGGGTGACCTTATAGAGGTTTATAAAATCATGAGAGGCATGGATAGGATAAATAGACAAAGTCTTTTCCCTGGGGTGGGGGAGTCCAGAACTGGAGGGCATAGGTTTAGGGTGAGAGGGGAAAGATATAAAAGGGATCTAAGGCGCAACTGTTTCACGCAGAGGGTGGTATGTATATAGAATAAGCTGTCAGAGAAAGTGATGGAGGCTGGTACAATTTTAACATTTGAAAGGGAACTGGATGGGTATTTAAATAGGAAGGGTTTGGAGAGATATGGGCCAAGTGCTGGCAGATTGGACGAGATTAGGTTGGGATATCTGGTTGGCATGAATGAGTTGGAACGATGGGTCTGTTTCCATGCTATATATCTCTATGATTCTATGCCTCTAAGTGTATCCCAGGTCATTGTGGGAAGTTAGGAATGAAATTGTGGGACCCATAGCAGAAATATTTGTGTCATCCATAAACACAGATGAGGTGCTGGAGGACTGAAGGATGGCTAATATTGTGTCTTTATTTAAGAAAGGCTGTAAGGTGAAGCCTGGGAAGTATAGACCTGCAAGTCTGACATCGGTTTTGGTTAAGTTTTGGAGAGAATTCTTAAAGATAGAACTTACATGCAGTTGGAGAGACAAGGATTGATTTGGGATCACCAGCATGCATTTGTGCAAGGAAAATCATGTCTCACAAACTTGTTTGAGTTTTTTGAGCAAGTAACCAAAAAGATAGATGATAGCAGAATGGTGGACATTGTTTACATGGACTTTAGTAAAGCCTTTGACAAGGTTCTGCATGGTTGATTAATTAGTAAAGTTAGATCACATGAGATTCAGGGTGAGCTTGCCAATTGGATACATAATTGGCTTTATGGTAGGAGACAGAGGGTGGTGATGGAGGGTTGTTTTTCAGACTGGAGACGATGCTCCACAGGGATCGGTGCTGAGTCCACCTTTGTCTGTCATTTATATAAATGATTTAGATGAAAATATAGAAGGAATGGTTAGTAAGCTTACAGATGAGAACAAAATTGGTGGTATAGTGGACAGCAAATAAGGTTATCCAAGATTACAAAGAGATTTTGATCAATTGGATCAATAAGCTGAGGAGTGGTAGATGGAGTTTAATTTGGATAAATGTTAGCTATTAGCTAAACATACAAGGACAGGACATACAGATAATGGTAGTGTCTTGGGTAGTGTTGAAGAACAGAGCGACATCAGGGTTCAGGTAGATAATTTTTTGAAATTTGCATCACAAGTAAAAGACGTTTGGCACACTTGTCTTTATTGTTCAGTCCTTTGGGATGTCATGTTGACGTTGGTGAGGACTTGTTCAGAGAACTGTGTGCGGTACTGGCCGTTATGTTATAGGAAAGATATTATTAAACTGGAGAGGGTTCAGAAAAGATATATCAGGAGGTTGCTGGAAATGGAGGGCTTGAGATTAAAAAAAAACAGATAGGCTGGTACTATTTTCACTGCAGCACAGGAGATCGAGGGGTGACCTTTGAGGTTTATAAAATCATGAGGGGCAGAGGAAGGGGAATAACAAAGGTCTTTTCCCTCAGGTTGCAGAGTTGAAAACCAGAGGCCATATTTTTAGGATGTTAGGGGAAAGATTTGGAAAAGGACATGAGAGGCAACATTTTTACACAGAGTGGTTAGTGTGTTGAGTGAACTGCCAGAGGAAGTGCGGATGCAGGTACAGTTACATTTAAAACACATTTAGATAAGTTCATGAATAGGAAAGGTTTGGAGGGATATGGGCCAATTGCAGGCAGGTGGGACTGGCTGAGTTTGGGAACATAGTTGGAGTGAACTAAAACATGTATTACAGCGTAATTTATTTCCAAATTTAACAGTGATATGAAAAAGCAATGGAAGGAAACAATATTTTCCAGGCCTCATGCCACAGTGACACAGTAACATGTGAAAAAAACCCTTGGTTACATTTTAATTTATAATAACTAACAGTTAACTTGTTAAAGTTGATTTACTTGATAAACACATTACAAATATCAAAAATGAAACGTGTCTGAAACAACCAAGTAATTTAGAGTTCTGCATGTATGGGGTACTCATAAGTGAGGGAGACTTAAATGGATAAGGGTAGCTATATACCATCTGATCTGACCACGTAAAACTCAACTGAGGATCATTCTGGAACTCAAAGACACCATCAGCTTTCTTTCTCATTTAAATCAGACCTGGTAAACCCCTCTCGCTTGACTACCGCACATACATCCTCAACAAAACATGCAAGGAGCTCACATCCTCCCTTCTCTGGGCCCACGAGGCCAAACTTCTAGGACCACTGCTTGCCCAAGTGTTAGCTTCCTTCCTATCTCTCTTTTCACAATTTCCAGGGTTCTCTAGCTGTTGAGGAATGCTCCTCAGTCACTCAAACTAACCTACTGACTACACAACTTCCCTTCTCGCTGCCATCATTCATTCTCTCATTTCAGATAATGTCCCCTCCTCTCTTTCAAATCTGCTGTCATCACTGTGGTCCTCAAAAATATTAAAGGCATCTCTTGGCCTTAGTTTGCAAGGACAATATCCAAACTATCTTTCCTCTTGAAAGTTCTTGAATGTGTGCTACCTCCCAAATCTGTTTCCAGCTCTCCCAAAAACATAGAACATAGAAGAATACAGCGCAGTACAGGCCCTTGGGCCCTCGATGTTGCGCCGATCCAAGCCCACCTAAACTACACTCCCAATCAATATCAGGAAAGTTAAAGTCCCCCATAACAACCACATGATGTTCAAATCCCTCCAATCTAATTTCCACCCTTGTCACAGTTCAGCAGTGTCTCTCAAACTGACAAATGACATCCCATGTGACTGTGAAAACCTTCCCTCATTTTCCTTCTCAACCTTTTGCAGCCTCTGAGATGGTTGAATACACCACTGTCCTCTAACACCTTGGCTCAAACTCTCTTCCATTTCTTTACTACTTGGTTATTTCAATGCACTTCTCCCTGCTGTCTCACATGATTTGATATCTCTATAAACTAAAGCTTATTCGAAGTTTGCCTGCATGTGTCCTAATGCACACCAAGAGCTTCTCTGCACAACTCCTGTGCTTGCTGGCCTACACTCACCCCTATTTTAGCAATGCTTTGATTTCAGAAAAAGGTATTTTCAACTCCCTTCATGACCTGACCATTTATGTTTGCACTGCCTCAAGGGCACAATCATTTTAGATATTTGCACTCCTCTCATTCCAGGTTCAAGTATCCTCACTATTTGCGGCTGTCCCTTCAGTTGTCTAGTTACCAAACTTTGAAATACCGTCGCTATCTCTCTCTGCCACACTTCACTCATTTAAGATGTTTCCTAAAACCAACCGCTTTAACTGAATATTTGGTTTACTGCCCTCATATCTCCACTATGCGTTTCGGTGTCAAATTCTGCTTCATATTGTCCCTGTGAAGTTCCTTGGGATGTTTTCCTACATTGAAGGTGCCACAAAAATACAAAGTTATTGTTAAATCCAGAACACACAATTCATGCAGTAAAGTTTGCTCAAACCGATATTCAATATCAGATATCTAGTCAGTTATAAAATATCCCTGTATACAATGTGCTGAGTATAACCATTATGTGACACAAAAATTGGAGCTGCTTTCAAAATTTGAAAGGACTATTCATCTGCTGCAATAGATTTGCAAGTAATTGATCTGTCAAAACACATTTCCAACTGATGCCATACAGCAATCTAGTGGCAATTAACCGACTGAATAGTAATCTGATCTACTGTTCCGAATCCGACAATCTCATTTCAAGGCTTTAAGTTCATATGGATGCTGTGGAAGTGCTCCCCTGCACTGGGGCTAAATTACATTGCTAAGATGATGTGGTAGCTCAGTGGTCAACACTACAGCCTCACAGCCTCAATGAACTGAGTGTGCCCTTGGATATTATGTTAGTATAGGTGTGATTATTACAAAATATCTGATATAAATTTATTTCTAAAACGTGAGTTAATTGTGTCCATATCAAAGAAAAAGATGTCAGGTCACATTTGTAAGCCAATGTCAACTATGAGCACTAACAGGTATATGGTACAACAGCAACAGCCTTGTAGCGTAGTTGTAGTGTCCTTGCTTCTCAGCCAGAAGTCAGCGACCCAGGTTCAATTCCTGCCTTGGGTGACTGTATGGATTTAGCATATTCTCCACGTGTCTGCGCTGGTTTCCACCCACGGTCCAAAAGATGTGCAGGTTAGGTGGATCGGCCATGCTAAATTACCCACAGTGTCCATGGATGTGCAAGCTAGGGGAATTAGCCATGGGAATTGCAGAGTTACAGGGATAGGGTGGAAGGGTGGGTTTCGGGGAGACGCTCTTTGGAAGGTCGGTGTGGACTCAATGGGATGAATGGCCTGCTTCCATGCTGTAGGGATTCTATGATTCGAAGTGAGATTAAATGAATCTTTGGTTGGCAGCTATTTTAGTATAGATGTCTTTTAATGTACCTGTTGGGAAATCTGTCCTCTGGGACAGGTGTGACTTGAACCCAGGCTTTCTGGCTGAGAAGCAAGGACACTGCAACTATGTTACAAGACTGTTGCTGTTGTACCATATATCTGGTAGTGCTCATTGTTGACATTGGCTTACAAATGTAACCTGACATCTTTATATTAATATGGACATTATTAACTCATGTTTTAGAAATAAATCTGTAGCGGATATTTTGTCATAATCACACCTATACTAACATAATATCCAAGGGCACACTCAGTTCATTGAGTACCTCATGACTTGTTTTGATAAAGTAATTCAGAGAATAAGAACAGAACCCAGTGAGACTATAAAATCTGAACCTTGGACTGGATGGAAAAGCGAGAGAGGGGCATTAGAATATTGCTACCCACAAAACAATTTAAATGTAAACATTGAAAAAAACTTCCTACCTTTGAGGTACAGAAAACGTTTTTGTACAAATTCAACCTTACAACTCAAGTAATAGCCACAAAGAGTCTAATTAGTCTGAAGATTGATTGTTAAATGCACTCGTTCCTTAAGGAATTATGGAAAATTGGAACAAACCTTGGGCAAGCTGCTTTTGTCGAACATTTCCTTAAAATTAAAAGGGGAAAAACTGGAGAGAACCAACTCCAATTTCCCAGCGGGTAATCAGTGAGGACTTTAGATGTATGTATCTCTTAGTTTATCCTTACATTATTGGATCACTGTGGATCTTACCTGTACAATTTCTAGCATTTCCTCTCGGCTGATGTACCCATTTCCATCCAGGTCGTACATGCTGAATGCCCACTTCAACTTCTGCTCCAGCTTGCCACGGGATGTGACACTCAGCGCAATAATAAATTCTCGAAAATCAATTGTTCCATCAGCGTTGGTGTCAAAGGTACGGAATACGTGCTCTGCAAATTTGGAGGCATCGCCATAAGGGAAGAAATTTGCATATATTTTCTTAAATTCATCAACAGTCAGATTGCCACTTGGGCAATCTTTCAGGAAGCCTTTGTACCATTCCTGGAGCTCATGGTCGGTGAATTCTGTGTTCTCACGAAGATCCTGAAGGACTTCGGGGCGCAGTTTACTATTCTGCTTACCCATTCTAGATCAGTTGATCACACCTAGTGAGAAAGGGGGAAAGAGAACAACTTTAATTAACTCAGTGCTATAGAGGGGCATCAGTCTGCTGCTGTTAAGTGGACATTTCCAATCTAGCACTTGCTATAATTGATAGACAAACTGCTGCTTATACAGACAGCAAGGAGAGGACTATTTGAGCTGGAATTGCTCATGGCTGAATCACTAATACAGTAAAACCTGTAGTCAAACATTTTAAGTACATAATTTAATCTAAAAAGGGTGGAACCTTGAGCTGCTGGAGTCTTGTTTTAGCTGCAAACAGCTTTGGAATGTTATAGCTTAGTAAACATATAAAAGCATATTTTCCATTGCCCTTCCTGATGTTGTTCATTAATAATCCAAATGAATGCACTGTAGTTGGGTTCCAAAATGTGTGGTCAAAGTAATGGTCAGGGCTAGTGCCGATTACTCTTGTTTATGCACCAATGACACAGCAATTTCAGGTAAGAGGCGGTTACAAAGTTAGTTAAGGACATAACTGCACAAAAATGGCTCCTCATTGGATGGCTCACTACTGATATACTTTGAACAACATTAAACTGTTACATTTATCTGATAGATACATACTGAATGCAATATAGAAAATATTTTGAAGAGGTGTTATTTAAAATTGAATGTTCTTTTGAAGAAGCAAAACAACAATTAAAGCCATTTGGACTCAGGCAGTGAAAATGAACTGTTACGAGTCTCATTCCTTCAGGTTTTATTATTGTTGGAGAGTACAATTGTCACTTTTTAAGTTCCTACATTTAATAACTCCTTTGTCTTTTACTACCTTTTCTTAAAAATCAGAGTTTCACCCCTGTGAGAGGTAATTTCGGTTTAAACTTTAAGATGTGCCTGGACCACAGACTGATCTATAATAAAAGACAAAACTTTTGTTTCTTTTCTAACAACCATTTTATATACTCAAAAGTAGAGTAGTTTAAATTGTGCAGAATGCTGACAATTTGTGAGCTATAGTGAAAGCGAGCAGGCTCTTGATTAATGCAGCCATTCACACAGCAGAGAAGGATGAGTCCTTCGCTGATAAGACTCCAGGATGGGAGTGCGACTTGAGACATCTGTTTCGAGATTAAAGCTTTTGACTGATAAGACTACAGGGTGAGAAAAACAACAAACTTTGGAGACTCTGGAGCCTTTTGTTGCAGACTTTGTGATAAAAATAATGATGTTTTTAAGAATGTGAACCTCATGGCTTGTTGGAGCCAAGGAAAGGAGGGACTTGTGCTGTATATAATGGGAGACTTTGTAAGCCTCAGGGCGCTTCTTCTCAGAAGAGTGCCCAACTCTGCAGACTTGCTAATAAAACTTTGTTTTCCTGAATTTGTCTAACTTTGTTTTCCTGAATTTGTCTAGAGCGATTATTGAGAAGCGATTTTCGTTTCTAACAACCCCCAAACTCCAAATTGGTTTTCTCTCCCTGTCTCTGATTTGACTTGGAATTGTAAATTAGAGTCACATTCTTGGTTTTTCATTTCTCAACCCTTCAAGCCAATTGCTGAGTGAAGGAGATACACATGGCATTCTAATGATAATCACTCAGGTCCCAAATGTTCAGTCTCCCTCAGTGCAAAACCTTCAGTTTGGACTTTCAACAATGTTGACAGGCAAATCTAAACAACAGCAGATTTTGTTCAGTGGCCTGCAACAGCAAACGATAGCCCATTATCAAGATGTCTATCACTAATCTAACCACCCACACAACTCTAATGTTCAGCATTGGGCCAGAAGATCACAAAGAACATGGACTTCTGGAACTTGGCTGTCAGTACTTCATTTTATAGAAGTAACTCTAGTCTTGAAAGGGAGGAAAAAACAGCCTACCTAAAAAAAAATACTGATTAGTTATCACAAATAGATGAAAAGTAGCTAACCTCATTAGAGCCAATAACAGATACAGATGAGCAAAGTCTATTAAAAATATATTGATGAAGGGCTTTTGCCTGAAATGTCGATTTTCCTGCTCCTTGGATGCTGCCTGACCTGCTGTGCTTTTTCAGCACCACACTCTGAACTGAAAGTACACTGAGCCTATTCAAACCTCAGAGCAACCAAGTTTGGTGATCAGGCCAGTGGACAGTGTGTTTGCACTTGTGTCTGGAAAAGGAAAAATGTTTGGGACAATAGCACCCAGAAAGCTTTTAGCTCTGAAGTATAGAGGTAGAAGCTGTAACACAAAATGGCTCAAATTACCTTCTTGCCTGAACACCTGACACCCTCAGACGCAATGTTAGCGCCCAGATTCAATTGTTAATTTTAAATTAGGGATAGATAAAGTTTGTTAAGCAAAAGGTATTCAGAGACATAGGTCAAGTCAGGTATATAAGCTTAGGGCACAGTTTAGCCATCATCTCATTGAATGGTGGAACAGGCTGGAAGGGCTAAATGGCCTATTCCTGTTCCGAATGTTCCTAAGGCTGATCGCCTATTTTGCCAGATCACGTCCTTGACAGACACAAAACTGAATCAAGACAGTGGAACTTCTTCCTCTTGACTTATCCATGGCGTTTCTCACCCTAACCCTATTCTTGGCATCAGAATCAATTGATTTTTCACTGGAATTGCAAGGCAGCATAAAGGGTATGTCAATAAGATATAAAAGATTTCTACCTTCTCCTTTTCACAATGTCTAAAATTTAAGCATTATCTAGGCACTACTCTGGGCACTAACAAGAATTTGATTTTTGACAACAGACTTTTGATTATGTGCCAATTTGCATTATTTGCAGGAGAGCCAGTTGGCTAGTTTTCTGTGTGGTGGAAGCATTCTACTATGAAGTGGAATCTCTGAAACCTTCTCTTTTATCCATTTGTTAAAACTGCAGATCATTTGCACCTATTCCTCCAGTGAAATGAATGTCAGAGTTTAATCCCCGCGTTTCAATGAGATTTTTGAATTTCTTTTTATCGATTCTTTCTTCTCCTATTTTAGGATGCGGCCCATAGATCAAGTAACTCATAAGCACATATACTGATTCTCCCTTCATACATTCGTCCACCTTTTTAGAAAAATCCTGGCCTAGAATAAACCAATGGATTTGCTCCTTTTTCTTCTCACTGTTTAAGACGTGGATTATCAAGTTGCGAATAGGAAAAAGAGATGGATAAATTAGTTTAGGTCCCTGGAGGGTGGTGATTAGAAGACAACAGTATCAACAGTAAACATGATCAGTTTACATACTGTTGAAGACAATGCCCTGCTCACTGCTTACTTATTTCACAAAGGGAGAATGATCAGGGAGATCAACCTGGGATCTCTTGCTTCATACCTAAAAAACTGGAATGTCTTGTTTGACGAATGACATTTGGCAGACTGGCATAATTTGAAAACTCCTTCAGCAGATAAAGATTTTGGTTAGGCTGAAGTTCACTTCCTTGGCTTAATTTTCCTCATCACTTTTTGTAGCAGCGCAATAAATACCACTTACATAATTCTGGGGAGATCTATCCAGTTTTTCTTCGAGGGTAAAAATTTGCAAGGAATTTCATAAATACTTTATACTTGTTCATTATTTAATATGTGGTGATTAAATTACCACATATAATCCAAGATCTTAAAATTAATTGGAACAAATGCTCAGTGAGTTAGACTTTAGTTACTGACAAAATGATCTCAAAACTCACTTTGTGTTAAACATGTGATGCTCCTTTGCAACATGCTTGGATCTGAGGATGTAATCTTATTTTTTTCAAACTGCCATAGTTTCAGCATGCTACTAGTGCTTAATGGTGCTGTACTATAATGTTACTATTTTAAATTTATCAATGCATACTGTTTAGAAGTATCATTACAATATTAAAATAAGTTTTTTTCCCCAACAGAGAGTCATGTTTAATTTTTTTGAGCGAGCAGCTCATTTCAGAATAAGAGACCTATTTCCTGTATGATTAACAAAGCATCCTGAAGAAAAATTATTTAGTAACTATTAATATTGGGGGAAGGAGATGAATGGCACACCATTTTGGCTTGTTTTATAGACAAGTGGCGAAAGGTTTGATACAATTTATGTCACTAGTGTATAGCAAGGCAGAGCAACTTTTTTCAGGCTGATGGAAGCTTGCTCCCTTATACATACTGTGCAATATTTGCTTTATAATTTTATTGCAATTAAAGTGAACAAAGTTTCATGGAAATTTCCTTTCCTTCGGAATACCTTAGCATTGGTTGAAAATCACAAGCTGAAAAATAATCAGAATAGCGAATGTTGTCCCATTGTTTAAGGAGGGTAGCAGGGATAATCCAGGAAATTACAGGACTGTGAGTCATACGTCAGTGGTAGGGATATTATTGGAAAAGATCCTCAGGAACAAGATCTAAATGCAGTTAGAAGCAAATGGCCTTATTAGCAATAAACAGCATAGCTTTTATACAGGGGAGGTCGTACCTCGTTAACTTGATCGAGTTTTGAGGAGGTGCTGAAGATGATTGATGAGGGAGAAGAAGTTGAAGTTGTCTACATGGACTGCAGTAAAGACTTTGACAAGATCCCTCATTGCATGGCATGGATAGAGTGGAAAGCATGAGACTTCTTCCAGGGTGAAAGGGGGCACAGGTTCAAGGTGCGGGGGTGGGGGGTGAGTTTACAAGAGATGCACAAGGCACGTTTTTCACACGAATGGTGGTGAGTGCCTGGAATGAGCTGCCAGAGGAGGTGGTGGAAGCAGACACAATAGCAGCATTCAAAAAACACTTGGATACATACATGAATAGGAAGGGACTAGAGGGATACGATCCTGTAAGTGAAGACAGCTTTAGTATGGAAGGACAAAATGTGTGGGCGCAGGCTTAAAAGGACCAACGGGCCTGTTCCTGTTCCTATTGTTCTTTGCCATCTTCATTCATGTCAAAGGATATTAAGTGTTTCACAACCAGAGAAGTACTTTGGAAGTATAGTCATTACATTAATGTACAGCACACAGCAGTCATTTTGTAGACAGAAACCTAACACATACAGCAATGCTCAATGATCAAATGAAGGGAGGCAATGATGTCATCAAATTGTTGATAAACCAATAATCCCAAGACCCAGATAATATTGTAGGGACACGTGTTTGAATGCCATTGTAATTGGTGGCATTTGAATTCAATAAAAATCTGGATTCAATTAAAACTCTATTGATGACCATGAAG
Source organism: Chiloscyllium plagiosum (assembly GCF_004010195.1). Taxonomy (NCBI): domain Eukaryota; kingdom Metazoa; phylum Chordata; class Chondrichthyes; order Orectolobiformes; family Hemiscylliidae; genus Chiloscyllium; species Chiloscyllium plagiosum. The sequence goes on from NC_057736.1 coordinate 24,010,871, forward strand.
CCACTGGCAATTGCCAGACATATCCAATTAATTCACTAATGCTCTTTGAAGAAAGAAACTGTCATCACTTGGTCCAGCCTACACGTGACTCCAGACCTACAGAAATGTGGCTGACTCTTAACTATCCTCTGAGCAATTAGTGATGGGCAATAAATGTTGGCCCAGCCAGTGATGCCCACATCCCATGAGTGAATAAAAGAAATAAGATAACCTATTTATGACATGTGAATTGAAGGTACTTGAGTCAAACATCTCATCCAAAGGATAACACTACCTCATTATTGCTTTAGAAATCATAGAATCCCTACAGGAAATGGGCCATTTGGCCCAACAAGTCCACACCAACCCTCCAAAGAGTAACCCGCCGTTAAAGTGTCATATTTGATTTTAATGCTGAAGTCCTAGAGTGGGACTTGAAACCACAATCTTTGATTCTGATGATTTAAAGTATTACACCTGCTACCCACTGTGAACAAGCCATTCGGAGTGGAGAGTAAGTAGTGCTATCCTGTCCCTTTGATCAAACACTTCAAATCAAGAGAGTAGTTTTTCAATTTATTTTTAACCAAAATAATATCTCACAAATCTAACATCTTTAAATAGCACAGTTGCTTACAGTCACTCAAATAATGTTCAGTAGAAGAAAATTAAACACGTATTATACAGTGGCATATTCGAAAGGTTATTTTAAACCACAGCTCAAAGGCTAGTTTAAGATACAATATAAAATTCAACAGATGTCCAGGAAAAAATCTGTTATCCCAATGTCCCAAATCACAGCAGACATATGATATGTGGGATAGGGTGGTGGGTGTGGGTCTGGGTAGCTATCCTCTTCAGAGGATCAGTGCAGAGTCAATGGGCTGAATGGCTTCTATATGTACTGTTGGAATCCTATGACTCCATAGGTTTTAAATTCACCAGCATCTGATGGTAGTTAAAATTAGCAACACATGGCCAAACGGAACACAAACAACGTTTAAATGAATCTCATGAAACTAAAATCCTTATAGAAGTACAGTATATTCAAGGCTTGAATATACCAACAACAGGGAATAAAAATCAGTGAAGCATACATTCCAAGCTAGAAAACTAGTAAAAGCTGACCAATGACCTTAAAAATGTTGAAACAGTTCTGCATAAATGCTCATGACATGTAAAACAAGTTATTACAACAGAAGTGCAAAGGGAGCTAGATTTATGTTTTAAGATGAAGGCACATAATTTACTCATATTGAAGAAACTAATTCATAACTGAATGCCTTATGACAAATGCTTTTGTGCAATTTCCAGCATTTGGAGTTCACACCAAACATAAATTTAAAAAATAAAATCTATTAAAAGGACAGAAAATGAATTTCCAAATGGCAAATACAGAATACCTTAATTGAAAATTTGTCATTTGAGAATTAATTTGTCTTTATATTTAAAAACTTCATTAAGCACTAGTAAGTTGTCTAAGTCAGGGAGTAGGAAGAGTCAGCCTTGGCTCAATGGCGATCAGTGAGAGAAGGTTGAAATCTTAATTTAGCATATCTAGCCCAAGAGTACACTTCAGTCATAAGGAAACATCATATTCTGGAGACACTAAACTGAGGCTTACTATGCCCATTCAGACGGACATTCATAATCTCACTGTGTTATAGACCCAGCTGATGTTATTATTGGACAAGTCATGTCCCAGTCAGAAATCTGGCTTGACAGGTCATATTTTCATTTGCTCTTGTTTAATTAGGTTGTTTTTCACTAAAATTCAAGCATGCAAGGCTACAGATTTGATTTCAACAATATAACAGAAATTACGCAAAAGAAATGAAGACACAAATATAAGAAACCAAAATGGTTCACATACAACACAACTTGATAAATTTTGAAACACAGTAAAATACAATCCCATCTGTGCCTCCACCATCACTTTACAATATCCAAACACCAGAGAGAATTCCCTTCTCTATCACATCTATAGGCTCGACTTAAGGGTTTCTTTAAATTCCTTGAAAGAAGGCCTTGAGATTTTGATAGCCCCTAACATTCACACAACTGAGCTTACATTTTAGCAGCTTTGAAAAACTTTCCATGGTTGTAACCAAATACATCTGGTCTAGAACTTCAAAACTCAAATCCTTATTTCTTAACTGCTCTGAATTAACTCTTTCCTCTAAAAGAAACAATTTCATGCATCTAACTTCAAACAGGGCTTCTCCAAACTGCCAAAAAGCTTTCCAGGCAACTAGGTTTTCCATAAACCAAAAATAAATCAATTCCTTCCTTTCTACCTGAAAGCAAGTTAAAGCTCTTCAGCGTGTCATCTGTTCACTTTAATTTCCAGGATCTCACCCACGACCGATCAGCCTAATCTCGGTAAGACCCATTAATCCACTATCAAGGATGAGATTTCTGAATACTTGAAAGTGTATGGTAAAATAGGGCAAAGTCAGCATAGGGAACATCAAGCCTGACAAAACTGCTTGAATTCTTTGAGGAGGTTTGGAGGTGTAGTGGACAGTGAAGAAGGTTACATCAGATTACAACGGGATCTTGATCAGATAGACCGATGAGCTGAGGTGTGCCAGATGGAGTTTAATTTAGATAAATGTGAGGTGCTGCACTTTGGAAAAGCAAATCAGAGTCGGTCTTATACACTTAATGGTAAGGTCCTGAGGAGTATTGCTGAACAAAGAGACCCTGGAGTGCAGGTTCATAGCTCCTTGAAAGTAGAGTCGCAGGTAGATAGGATAGTGAAGAAGGCATTTGGTATGCTTCCCTTTATTGGTCAGAGTACTGAGTATAGGTGTTCGGAGATTATGTTGCGGCTGTACAGGGTTCGAGTTAGGCCACTTTTGGAACATTATGTGCAATTCTGGTTTCCTTTCTATCAGAAGTATGTTGTGATATTTGAAAGGGTTCAGAAAAGACAAGCATATTGCCAGAGTTGGAGGATTTAAGCTATGAGGAGAGGCTGATTGGCTGGGGCTGTTTTCCCTGGAGCATCGGAGGCTGAGGGGTGGCCTTGCAGAGGTTTATAAAATCATGAGTGGCATGGATAGGATAAGTAGACAAAGTCTTTTCCCCTGGTATGGAAGAATCCAGAACTAGAGGGCATAGGTTTAGGGTGAGAGGGGAAAGATATAAAAGGGACTTAAGTGGCAACCTTTTCATGCAGAGGGTGGCTTGTGTATGGAATGAGTTGCCAGAGGAAGTGGTGGAGGCTGGTACAAATACAGAATTTAAAAGGCATTTGGATGGGTATATGAATAGGAATACGGGCCAGGTGCAGGCAAATGGGACTAGATAGGTTAGGATATCTTTTCGGTATGGACGAGTTGGACCGAAGGGTCTGTTTCCATGCTGGACATCTGTTTGACTCTCAGTGACAAGAAAGTTAGACCAAGGAGAGCCAATGGATGTTATCTACCTGGACTTCAAGATGGTCTTTGACAAGGTGCCATACAGGAGGCGACTGAGTAAGATAGGGACCATGTTATTAGAGGTATGGACAGAAGCATGTCTGACAGAAAGCAGAGTGTGGGGATAAAAGTGTCCTTCTCAGGATGGCAGCTGGTGACAAGATAAGGCTCAGTGTTGGGACCGCAACATTTCATTTTATACATTAATGATCTAGATGAAGGAAGTGAGGGATTTCTGGCTAAGTTTGCATATGATACAAAGATCTATAGAGGGACAGGTAGCATTGAGGAGGCTGGGAGGCTGCAGAAGGATTTGGACAGGTTAGGAGAATAGACAAAGAAGTGGCAGATGGAGTATAATTTGGGAAAGTGAGAGGTCATGCACTTTGGTCGGAAGAATTGAAGCATAGACTATTTTCTAAATGGAGAGAAAATTCAGAGGTCTGAAGTGCAAAGAGACTTGGGAGTTCTAGACCAGGATTCTCTCAAGGTAAACTTGCAGGTTGAGACAACAGTTAAGGCGGCAAATGCAATAATGGCATTTATTTTAAGAAGACTTAAATATAAAAGCAGAGGTATACTTTTGAAGTTCTGTAAGGCTCTGGTCAGATCACATTTAGAGTACTGTGGTAAAAACAATGACTGCAGATGCTGGAAACCAGATTCTGGATTAGTGGTGCTGGAAGAGCACAGCAGTTCAGGCAGCATCCAAGGAGCTATGAAATCGATGTTTCGGGCAAAAGCCCTTCATCAGGAATAAAGGCAGTGAGCCTGGAGAGAGTACTGTGCAGAGTTTTGAGCCTCATGTCTCAGGAAAGATGTACTGGCCCTGGAACGTGTTCAGAAGAGGTTCACGAGAATGGTCACAGGAATGAAAAGTTTTACATATGAGGGAAGTTTGAGGACTCTGGGTCTATACTCAATGGAGATTAGAAGGATGAGAGGGGATCTAATTGAAACATACAGAATACTGAATGGTCTGGATAGAGTGGATGTTGAGAAGATGTTTCCATTGTTAGGAGAGACTAGGACCCGAAGGCACAGCCTTAGAGTAAAGAGAATACCTTTTAGAATAGAGATAACGAGAAATGTCTTTAGCCAGAGAGTGGTGAATCTATGGAATTCATTGCAACAGAAAGCTGTGGAGGCCAGGTCATTGAGTATATTTAAGACTGAGATCGATAGGTTCTTGATTGGCAAGTAGATCAAGGGTTACGGGGAGAAAGTGTTAGAATGGGTTTGAGAAACGTATCAGCCATGGCTGAATGGCCTAATTTCTGCTCCTATGTCTTATGGTCTAAATGGGCGCCATTACAAACATATTTCTATTACCACCTCAGGGACTCTCACTCTCTCTCTCTCTCATTCTCCTTTTTATTAAAGAGAATCTTGGTTGCAGAAATACTGACAAGTTAATCATTAAATCCCTTACACACAGATCAAAAACCCACATACAACTAGTTCAACATCTAAATTCTATAAAAAGTTATATTAATGTATAAATAAATTGTGCACCTTGACTTCCTGAATATAAATAAGGCCAATATTTATCACACAATCAGTATTAATGTTCTGTTATCTCATAGTGCTCAGTATTTGCCGACATTCAATGGCATTTAAAAGTAGTTTATTGTTTATCAAGCGCTTGGGCCAGCAAAGGTTGGAAAATAAATGCAGCTTCTTCTTAACTTTTTGTCAAATTATTCAGTCAAGGAGACCTAGAGACTCATTTCTCAAAAGTAAATTCAGATTAGCGCAAGGTAGGTTGGAGTGACTTATAGACAGAATATTTTGTCTTATATACAAACAATTCTCACATTCCCAGACTTGAGACAAAAGACTAACTGTGGAAAACACAAATCATTTAGCATTTAAAGGTGACCATCATATTAATATATAAAGAATAGTACATTCAATTCTCTATCCACAGATGCTTATATATTTCGAGTAAGTTTTAGTTTTAAGCTTCATGTTGATTTTGTCATGCTAGTTACTCCTTGGCTTCATAGTTTCACATACCAGCTTTTAAAATCCCAGGTCATTCTTTAGACATTAACCATTGAACTGTAATGATGACCTTTGCTGAATAATAGCATGCTCAGTATTTGCATCTAATGTGATTCCAACTTTTTTAGCTTACTGTAATTGTTCTCCCTGTACACATCCAGCTGACATTAAACAAACAGTCAGTTTGAAACATGAGGCATTTATAAAAACAGTAAGCTCCCATTGAATTATGGAGGAGCCAACCATAACAAGATGCTCAACTCAAATCTTGGGAACATTCCACATAGTTGCTAAGTGCAACATCAAAAACAGGTCTGAGAAAATGATGACTGATTGTTGAAAACACATCCGTTAGGCTTTAACTAGAACTCCAGATACATAATGCCAAAAGTAAGACATTCTTCCATCAAGAGTCACAACAGCAAAGCTCAAACAGTGCATCACCATCATCATTATCATCCTGGAACATTGAGAGTGAATGTGGGAGATCCATTTCTATCACATAGAAATTTATTGATGTTTGGGCATAATATTTCTGAAGTTGTACCACTCTTTAAAATTGACTAAAAATGTTAAAATCAGTTTTAATTGCAAGGAGTTAAGGGAATTTTGGTGATTGAATTTTGCTACTCCATCTACTTTTCTGTTAGAACATTTAATCTATGGGCTTGAATGGCACAATTGAACAAAAACTGCAATAGTTCATTGAATGTCTTTAAGCTTGTTGTTTATAATAGAAAGAGGGCTTTTTGTTATTTTCTTCAAACAAACATCTATCACACTGTGATATATGGCTCGTTGTGGGACCACATCTTACGTGATAAAACAAAATGCAGGGCATTCTCTATTTTGTGATGTGAAGCCACAACAAAGTAATGTTCCTGATCCAGTGATTCCAGTTGGAAGTTACAGTCAAAGGGTGTGTGGGTCAGATATAAGGTTACAGCGCTGCAGCAACAATTTTCCAATCCCTTTAAATGAGGGTCAATATGGGGGTTTGAGTATGCAAACTTAACTTTGTGTGACTCTGAACCCTGGGTTTGGGAGCAGAATGGGCCATTCAGCCTTCATAATTGCTCCACCATTCGATAAGACAATGGCTGATCTGGCTGTGATCCCAACTTCACTTTCCTGTCTGCCCCTCATATCTCTCAACTCCCTTGTCTATCAAAAATCTAACTCAACCTTGAATAAATTCAAATGACCCAGCCTCCCCTTTTTATGGAGAAGAGAATTCCATGGTTTTCTGGGGAAAAGAATTCCAGAAACTAATAGTCATAACATAGCTAGATTAGTTGGATAATGATTACAGTAACATTTCCCATTTTTGTGTTAAAATGATTAATCCTGCTAAAATGAATAAACACACAAGCCCCTTCCCAGGGATAAAAGAGAGCCCAGCATAGACATCAGCTTTGATAGAAGCACAATCTATTCTTTCCTAGACATACACAAACAGTTTCTATGATGACCAAATCTTTCCATTACTGTCATTATGGATTAAATGGAATGTAAATATTAAGAAGATAGGATAAATTATAGTTTTAAATGTTACAGTTTTTGCTAGTATTCATCTTAACCCTAACAACTCATTTTTGAAATGCCTTTGATGACACAGGGGTTATTTCTTATGAATAGAATAATGGCTAATTTCCAGAAAACACAGATATTAGGGACAGTTCTACCAACTACACAAATTTAAACTAACAAACTCATCTCTGTTTAATATCCTCTAGGGGAACATCTCCTTGGTTGCATTAGGAATAACCCCACCCTTTTGTTGGTAACCATGGTGATAAAATTTTGTAAATGCCAGCAGAGGCATGGAGTAGGTCTTCATGAACAACTTCAAACGAATCCACCTTTAATCACAAAGGCATGATATCCTCTTTTCATAAACATAAACCTTTTTGACAGAAGGCCACAATGAAATCCAGTCTATGCCAGTTAATTGGCTCAATTCTTTTGCTCACAAAGTAACACAATAGCCAGTAATTTTCAGCAATTTAATGAACAGCTCAGTCATGTACTACTGAAATGCTAAGACATTTTCACAAAACATCAAACCAACAATAAAGATATGGGTGATCAAATCTTTGTTTTGTATAAACTAGACAATGCAAATCACAAGTCACTTAGGGCAGTATTTAATGCTCTCTTCCATGATAAATTGGATACTGACAGGGGCATTTAATCCAGTGGGAAGGTGACCACTAACATCTTCCTGCCTCGAATAGAGGTGAGTCCAACGTGGGAAGTCTGAAGACCAGCCCATGTGCATTGCCTGCAATGAGACCATTAAGTGGGCAATTAATATTCACAGTTGGTATTAACCCAGGAAATGCAGGGTGTTGAGTGTATCAAGAACATGACAAAGCAAAGGTTCCATGAGGGCTGTGTATGAGAAATGCAGTCAGTGTTCAAAGGCAGTCAGTGGCTGATTAGGGGACACAGCATTGGCATTGTGGATGTCAAAGGCATGTCTTTGCTGCTAAACACAATTATTGCCATCTTTTATGGGTTCCCATTTTTCCCCACTCTTCAGTTACCTGTGGCCCATGAGAGCAGACTCATGACTAAAGTTGTGGAGGCAGCAGCAATCATTCTCCTGGTTCAATAGAACCACTCGCCCCTAGATTTTGGTAACACTTGGGGAGTAGGATTTTTGCCATGGTCCTTGTGACATAGTGCCAACATTACTCCGCAAAAGATATACCACAGATAGGTTGTTGATGAGACAAGAGGCATGAGAAGTTTACTTATAACCCCATTTAAATGGCTGCAATATTACAGACAAACACACAATCTGGGTTCAGTGCTTATTGATGTTACTGTACATTACAAAGACATAGCTGAAAAATGTGTTGCTGGAAAAGTGCAGCAGGTCAGGCAGCATCAAAGGAGCAGGAGAATCGCTGTTTCGGGCATAAGACATAGTTGACTAACTGAAAACATTACGTTACATACAGAAGCCATAACTAAAGGAGAGGTGCACACTATCACAGGTTCTGATGTCATGTAACTGTCTTAAAAGGAATAGCCTTATCAGGTCTGGAATCTGCTTTTCTACAAAATGTCTTTCAAAGAATGGAAATCCTTGTTGTGCTTTTGCAGCTGGACACCATCTGATGGGTCCTACTGAATCTGCACTGCTCCGCTGTGACCAAAATGTGAGATTGGAGAACATCTTCCAGTTCAGATTCAATAATGTCCACTTGCAGGTCAAATGGAACATTATTGTTCTTAGTGCGGTTTGGAAACCAGCCATGAATACAAGAGATTTAGTAACTTGGATATTACCAGAAATCTAAATTGTATCCTTGGTTTTTCACAAGTAGACAGTGCAGTGAAAAAAAATCTGGACAGATCATTTCCAATCATTTGTGGTCAGTATGGACAACGATGTTCTTGCTGTTTAGACATGCATGAAACTGTGAGGACAGTGTAAAATTTTAAAAGGATATTGTCCCGGTGGAGCAGGCGGATACTTAGCAGAGAAGTGTGAAGTCAGTCACTTTGGTACAAAGAACATGAGATGGTGGTATAAAATAAAAGGGTGCTATTCTAAAGGGTGTGCAGGAGCAGAAATAGATTAGATTCGATTCGATTTCCTACAGTGTGGAAACAGGCTCTTTGGCCCAACAAGTCCACACCGACCTTCTGAAGAGTAACCCACTTGTCCCATTTCCCTCTGACTAATGAACCTAACACTATGGGCAATTTAGCATGGCCAGTTCACCTGACCTGCACATCTTTGGACTGTGGAAGTAAACCAGAGCACCCAGAGGAAACCCACATAAACATGGGGAGAATGTGCAAACTCCACACAGACAGTCACCCAGGGCTGGAATCAAACCTGGGACCCTGGTGCTGTGAGGCAGCAGTGCTAACCACTGAACCACCGTGCCACCCCTAAAAATTATGGAACACTTCACGAATTTGCATGTCATCCTTGTGCAGGGGCCATGCTAATCTTCTCTGTATCGTTCCAATTTGAGTATATGCACTGATGAAACGAGCACATACTTAGGTGAATATAAGTCATTAAAGGTATCAGGGATGGACAGTGGTGTTAGTACAGCATTCTCGGCTTCATAAGCAGTGGCACAGGGTACAAGAGCAGGGAGGTTAGGAGGACTTTATAGTGGAGACACGTTGAGCTGAGGCAAGTAGCAAGTAATCAATGTGTGGGGTTACAGGGAAAGGGCAGGAGATTGGTACGAAGGCAAAATTCTGAGAGACCCAGTACATACACAATGGATCAAATGGTTTCCTCAGTACAGTAACAATCCTGCAATGCTGTAAAAGTTATTTGTCTTGTGGTGCAGGCATATTCTGTACAACTTTGGTTTTGATATGATCAGGTGTAATACCAACTCATGAGTAGATTGAACAGCAACAAATGTTAAATCAATAAGACTGCTGATGCAGACTTGTGTTCAGCTCACATACAGTTCTTCCAAAACCTGCTGGCATTAATGATACAGTGACAACCTGATAGTATTAATGTTCTATGATCTGCATATGGCCTGAGTGAAGGCTAAGCAAAATGGGAACCTGAGGAAACAATATCTAATGAAAGGTGTTCCATATGTTGTCAGTTCCTTCAATTACAGAGAAAGATTTATGGGCTAATTCCATTCATGGCATGAGCTGGGAAAATGCTTGACACAACATAATGTGGGAACAAGTTCTTCCAGGTTAGGAATCATGTGTGGACATCTTTTAGCATGTTGTTCAGGTGTTTTGGATTTAAACGTACACATGTGGTGCTGTCTTTCTTCAAATCACAATTAATGAAGCAACATCAGTCAGCATGATGTCCAAATTTCCAGATGATGCTGTTTGATGCCTTGAAACCCATTTTCAGCTTCTCGTGAACATGAATGCTGCGTCTGTAAGGAGAATCGATGCTGGATTAGGCAGGCATCATTCAGATGTAATTTTGCAACCCATTCAAAGTTGTTGGCAGCATCAAAACCATCTGGGTAAGAGTTAGCCAGGTGATAGACTTAATGTTGTGACCTGGAATCTTTGATGTTGAAACTGACAGTAATGTCACCTTGTGGAACATAATAATGTAATAATCCATATATAGTGATAGAGCATGAATAGGTGGTCGTCTGTTTCAATGATGTAATAGGTTTCAGATGTCGATCCTGAGGATCTGTTGTGGCAAATAAGAATCAGACCCATTGTAAAGTAATTGTCTTACGTTGTGTGGACTACACCATGCTGTGCTAGCTCCCCCCCATGTACATCTCGTGTAAGATGCATTAGGGGCTGATATTTGCCCTGAAACCTGTGTCAATCCAAGTGTATCATTCATGTCATCCACTTCCTTTGGGGTACATTACTTCGAGGCAAAGCCTTCAGCTTTTCTGGCTTTCACGTCATGTGCAACATTAACCAAATGTGCTGCTTGAACGGGGTTTGTAAGCTGTGTTGTTCTGGTTACCTACTGGGCAATATTGAGATGTGTTCGTGTTCCAGATGGAATGTCAATCTTTGGGATGCAATAAAGAACTGCAGATACTGGAAATCTGAAACAAAACAGAAATTGCTGGAGAAATTCTACAGATCAAGGAGCATCCGCGGAGAGAAAAAAAAGTTTCTGAAGAAGGGTCACCAGATTAGAGACATTAGATCTGTAGATTATTCGCTGAGCTGGAAGGTTTGTTTTCAGATGTTTTGTCACCATACCAGGTAACATCATCAGTGAGCCTCCGGATGAAGCACTGGTGGCATGGCCTATTTTCAATTAATGTGTTTAGGTTTCGTTGGGTTGGTAATGTCATTTCCTATCGTGACACCATTTCCTGTGGTGATGTCATTTCCAGTCCTTTTTCTCAGGGGTGTGGTAAAGGGGATCCAAGTCAATGTGTTTGTTGATAGAGTTCTGGTTGGAATGCCATACTTCTAGGAATTCTCATGTGTATCTGTTTGACTAAGCCTAGGATAGATGTGTTGTCCCAGTCAAAGCTGCATTAGAACATTGTTTCAACAAGCTACCACACACTGCAGCACAGAGGAACTATGCAGAGCAGAGGAAAATCACTTATACAGTGCATTCAAAAAGAACGGGTACTCAATGAATTGATATCTCAGCAACAAACCCCAACAAGTAGACAAAACACATTCAGAAACCTTAGCCACTCTCCCCTACATCAAAGACATCTTGGAAATGACTACCAGACTCCTCAGATCTCTTGGCATCATGGTAGCCTACAAACCCACCAATACACTGAAACAGCAGCTCATGAACTTGAAAAACCCTATACAGGCAAGCAAAACTAATGTCATTGACAAAATACCTTGCAAGAACTGTACAAACACTACATTAGACAAACAGGCAGAAAACCAGCCACCAGGATAAATGAACATCAACTAGCCACAAAAAGACATGACCCACGCTCACTAGTATCCTTGCATACAGATGTGGAAGAACACCATTTCGACTGGGACAACACATCCATCCTAGGACAAGCCAAACAGAGACACACGTGAGAATTCCTAGAATCATGGCATTCCAACCGGAACTCTATCAACAAACATATTGACTTGGATCCCATTTACCACACCTTGTGAAAAAGAACAGGAAATGGCATCACCACAGGAAATGACATCACCAACCCAAGGAAACTGAAACTCAAATAGAAAGTGGGCCATGCCACCAGTGATTCATCTGGAGGCTCACTGATGATATTATCTAGTATGGTGATGAAACGTCTGAAAACAAACTTTCCAGCTCAGCCAGCAAGCTTACATCCAGAGCCTCAACTTGAGCTACAAATCTTCTCAAAACTCATTATCTTTAAATCTGTTTTCTTCCCACAGATGCTACCAGACCTGCTGCGTTTCTCAGGCAATTTCTATCTTTGTACACTCTTTGGGTTTATCCAGAAGAGTGTTTCTGAAGAATCTGATGTGTGCAGAGGAAACGAACAGTATGTTATGATGTTCAGCTAAGTTACATTCACTGAAATGACATTCTGTACCTTTATATCCACACCTGCCTAAGAACTGGTTGATTATTATCCCTGGCTATTGGTGGTATGATATGAAATCAAGCATGTGTATACTGAACTTGACCTTCGAAAATCTGAAAAACTGTGTCAGGATCTCAGTAGTCAGTGAGAAGCACCAGATGATTTCAGTGTCAGAAGTGAGAAAAAGTTTGACTAGCTATCAATTCTTTGTCAGGTATCTGCTGATCCATGCAGGAAAGATCAATTTTTAAAAAATAATTTCAAAATTAATTCAATAATACTCTCATTTCTGAATCACAAGGTTCTGGGTTCAAGTCACACACCAGTGCTTGAGCAAAGTAGACATTCTAGTGCACTAACTGAGGGAATTCTGCTCTATGGCTAAGACATTAAGCCAAGTTTGTCCTCTCCGGAAGATGCAAACAATTCCATGGCACGATACTGGAGAGAAGCATGGGAGTTATTCCATGTCCTGTCCAATATTTCTTCCCCATTCAGTATCAGAGTGAAAAGTCTGATCTTTACCACATTGCTCCTTGTGTGAGGTTGCTCCATGCAAATTGGCTGTCATGTTTCATACATTACAACAGTGAGTACATCTCAAAAGTACTTGTGTGGCTCTAAATCACAGACATCCAGTGATGGTGAAAATGCTGTATAAATACAAGGCTCTCTTTCTTTCTATTTAACAAAAGAACCCTGGAAGAGTAATTGCACTAGTCTGTTGAATTTATATGAAGTAGGATTGCTCAGCAGCTGTTTGAAGTGGAAATATTAAAATTTCTTAAACAAAACCAGTTGAATTAATTTAGTCATTTTTGATGGGAGATACTTTAATTTGGAAAAGCAGACCATTAAGAGGAATGAAGTGTTTAAAAAAAACAGGAATGTTGATATGAGTCTTATTCTTACATCAAAGGTTAAGTGCAAACTTTCATTAACGGAGAGCAGAAGCCTGAAATGAGATATAGGGAAAGAGTTCTAATATGATATGCCGCATTTGACTCTGAGTAGAGCAGGTCAATAATTTGACAGTTTGTAATGTAATGTTGCATCAATCAAAACCACAGTTAATATGGAGGTGCATTGTTGCAATAGTTTCAAACACAGGTGGCAGTTTATGTAATGAACACAGAGCCTTGGTTCATATTCTTACTTTGCCCAGTCTTTAAAAAGGCAAGTAAGTTTACAATGAAGCCCCACATGAGTAATCCAATTACAATGCAATCTAAAATCAACAACAATCAAATTGTTACCTGAACTACAAAGTTTGCAATATGGTGGACCAGTGTAGTCAAGCAAGGCCAAAGAACTTGCATCCTTTACCCATGGCTGAAGCATATGTAAATAAACACACCAACCAGGGGTCTATCCAAGATGGCCTTTCTAGCTTCACTCAGGCAGCCAGAGCTGAGATTTTCTCACAATAGTGTTCCCTGTGCCACACCCCACCCCCCAAGTCCCCCAGATCTTGATCCCAATCCCAATTTCTTATCATGAACTGCTATGCCATCAGTGGCTTGATTTTCCACAAGGTTGGCCAGTGGGCTCCAGTGTCGATTAACTCCAGTATAATGAAATCAGAAGCTACAGCTCTCACCATTTAGACAATAATAATGTTCAGGCAGGAGTTGAGATTGGTGATGATAATTGTTAGGTGACTGGGTTGAGTTGGGGAATGATGTATGTGATGATGAACTCTTATGAAGGTGCAGAGGTATAATATACCTTTAAGAGAGTTGAAGGACTTAGCAAGCACCCAGAGTGCTGGAGAATTTACAATGTAATATTTGGTCCAGCAGCTAGCAGTACCTGGGTTGCTATTAGACAGAAAACAAATTCAAATTCAGCCAGTTTAAATTATGCCCCAAGATACTAAACTTCAACCAACTTCATATTTTGACAATATTAAAACCAATGAAATGATCCGATACTTTGGGGTTTAAACCAAAAAAAATTGAACAGTTGAGGGAGAACCAAGCCACCAATATCTGCAGACTGACCACAGAATAACTCTCCTAAAGGTACCTTTATCTATCAATGATCTGTGAAACAGAAACCCTAAGAAGAAGAAAAAGGTTTGACACTGACCTAGAGAGCAAGTCTACAGAGGAAGATACTAAGAGAAGATTCAACAGCTGGCTGGTTTTGAAATTTGACCTTTTCTGTAAATTCTAATCAGGGTTTTATTGGACTAGTATTGTAGGGAGGGAAGGTAAGAGACAGGTTTAGATAAATGAGTTGTAAATACTTGTTAGTTAATCATTCTCTGTTAGACTTTAAAAATTAAAGTTGCTAATTTTTACCTTAAGTAATGACTTTTGGGATAGTTCTTTGTCTCTCCAATTTTAACAGATTACAGCATGGGTTAAATCATTTCTGTGTTGCAGGTTTGAAGTAGCGGGGCGGGGTGGGGTGGGGGTGGGGGGGGGGAGGTGATAGGGTCACCCAATATTGTAAAATGAACTAGTCACTGTGTAAGGCTTGCTGTTGTTGATGGATGTGATATTTAAAGATACACTCAATAACCTTGACCTCTTGTTAGAGGTCACTGACCTTTCTGGTGGTACTGCATTCAGCTCCTTAGAGCATTGACTTCAATGGCTCTGTTCACACAGCCTTTTGAGTATGTGTTTATTGGGCTTGCTGACCACCTGCATTTACAGGGCAACTCCAGTATTTCCACCTACTGATGCAGCATTCGAAAACCTGAGAGCCAGGTAACTTCACATTGGCACTGCCCATCCAACTGTTATGCTTACAGCAGCAATACTCCTCTTCCTGTTACAGCCTCCCTAAAACCTTTGAAATATATAAGAGTGTTGCTGTGAGTGTTAAAAGCTGTGCATTATTACATGATAAATCCCCCTAAAATTACTTACATACTCAATTTCCCAATCTTCTTTGACTTTCAGTTCATCACCATTTTAGCAGCTATTGGATTTATTAAATCACCAGTTCCCACTTCACCACACTCAATGCCCTTATGTCCACTAGAACTATTTCCATCCCTATATTCACACTTTTCTCTTCATGTCTTTCCCACCTTTCCTCTTTCACAGCTCAACTTATTAATAAATCCCACGTCTTGCTGGTTTAGCTCTGATATCAACTGAACTTATTACTTAATTTCCCTTCCCAATTCCCATTCCCACATTAGCTGACATTAATGGCTCTTTCCTTGAGTACTGACAATTTTTAAAGGAAATAAAATACTCTGCTGGCATCAACCATCTCTTCAAAACAAATATAATGTCTACTCATCAACCCTTAAACTGGGAGAAAGTGAGGACTGCAGATGCTGGAGATCAGAATTACCCCCACATCCATCTAGCTATTGCACACTCAGCTACCTTCCCCCAGTCCCACCCCCCTCCCATTTATCTTTCTACCCCATCAGCTCACAAGCCTCGTTCCTGATGAAGGGCTCTTGCCTGAAACATTGATTCTCCTGCTCCTTGGATGCTGCCCGACCTACTTTTCTAGCACCCCACTCTCAATCCTTAAACTACCCTGATCCTAAAATCCTTGAATGTCTTATCACCTGTCAAATCGATGGAAAGTCCCATCCCCACATTGAAAATACGCTCCACGATATTATGTGGCATTACCCCGGGCTAAATGGGATAGATTTTGAACACATCTAGCAACTCAAGGCTGGGGCATCATGTGGTGATGTGGGCCATCAGCAGGATTGTTGCTGAACACAATCTGCCACTACGTGGTCCAACGTGTTCCCCATAGTATCAAGGAAGAGTGAAGGAAGCCATTCCAGGAATAACACAAGATATACATGAAAATTTGGTATCAACTTGGTGAAGCTACAAGATAAGACTACTTGCCTGCCAAACAACATAAGTAGCAAGCAACAAACAGGGGTAACCAATGCCACACCTGACAGATCAGGTCCAAGCTCTGCAGATCTGCCAAAATCATGAATGGTAGTGGACAATTAAATAACTCATTTTGGGAGGTGGGTCCCCAAATATCCCAACCTCAATAATGGGGGAGCCAATCACATCAGTACGAAAGATAAGGCTATAGTGGTTGCAACAGTTTTTCTGCAGAAGATTCAACTGAATGATTAATCCCTCCAGAGGTCACCAGCCATCCCACAGACGCTAGTCTCCAGCCAATTCAATTTGCTTCACTTGATATCAGGAAACTGCTAAAGACACTGGGTCATGCAGCAATAGAACTGAAGATGTGTGTTCCAGAGATTGCCATGCCCCTAGCCAGATTGGTCTAGTAAAGACAGAACACTGGCATCTAACTGACAATGTGAAAAATTGCCCTTGCATGTCATGTGTAGTGATTGTAATGAGGTCAGCCAGATGGACCTCATAGAAGATGAATTCTCTGATTAGACCAGATTATCAACCACTATCAGGGAGCCCTGACGGACAGAATAAAAAGAGGAGTGCCAGAGATTTTAGCACTCTGAGGAAACTGGATCAGTGTCAAGGACTCTCCACACATAAATAACATACTGGCCTCTGTGGAGTTATTTCATTACGTACTTGGACTCCAGTGTGGAGTTTTCACATTTCCCCTGTGTCTGCGTGGGTTTTCTCTGGGTGCTCCTGTTTCCTCCCACAGTCCAAAGATGTGCAGGTTAAGTACATTGGTCATGCTGAATTGCCCATAATGTCCAGGGATATGTAAGGTAGGTGGGTTGGTATGGGAAATGCAGGGTTACAGGATTAGCGTAGAAGGGTGGGTCTGGTTAGGATGTTCTTTGGAGGGTCAGTGTGGACTCAACGGGCTAAGTGGCCTGCTTCCACACTGTAGGGATTCTATGATTCTACGAAAACAGACAAAACTCAAATCCAGGTACTTACCCCCCCTTCAGTCTACTCTCGATCGTCAGTAAAGTAATGGAAGGGGCCATCAACAGTGCTACCAAGTAACACCTGCTCATAGCACTAACTTTATCAGTGGGGCCCAGTTTGGGTTCCACCAGAGCCACTCCTGATCTCATTTTTGTGTTTGTTCAAAATGGACAATAGAACTGAATTCCAGAGCGGAGATGGAATTGACTGCCCTTGATATCAGGGCAACATTTGACTTATGATAGCAAAACTGAACTCAAATAGCAATCAGAGGGAAACGCTCTGCTGGGTGGAGTCACACCGAGCACAAAGAGAAATGTTGGTTACTGTTGGAGGTCAGTCATCTCAGCTTCAGAACTTGAGTTCCTCAGGGTAATATCTGAGGACCAACCATCTTCAGCTGCTTCAAAAACCTTCCCTCCACTGAAAGGTCAAAAGTGATTAGATTAGATTACTTACAGTGTGGAAACAGGCCCTTCGGCCCAACAAGTCCACACTGACCTGCCGAAGCGTAACCCACCCAGACCCATTCCCTTACATTTACCCCTTCACCTAACACTACGGGCAATTTAGCATGGCCAATTCACCTAACCTGCACATTTTTGGATTGTGGGAGGAAACCAGAGCACCCGGAGGAAACCCACACAGACACGGGGAGAATGTGCAAACTCCACACAGAGGTGGGAATTGAACCCAGGTCTCTGGCACTGTGAAGCAGCAGTGCTAACCACTGTGCTACTGTGCCGCCCACAAGTGGTGATGTTCACTGACAGTACAGGGGAGATCTGATAGAAACTTACAAGATAATGCGTGGCTTAGAAAGGGTGGATACTGGGAATTTGTTTCCATTAAGCAGGGATACTAGTACCCGTGTGCACAGCCTTAGAATTAGAGGGGGTCAATTTAGAATGGAAATGAGGAGACATTTCTTCAGCCAGAAAGTGATGGGCCTGTGGAATTCATTGCCATGGAGCACAGTGGAGGCCGGGACGTTAAATAGCTTCAAGGCAGAGATTGATAAATTCTTGACCTCACAAGGAACTTAGGGCTCCAGGGAGAGTGCGGGTAAGTGGCATTGAAATGCCCATCAGCGATGATTGAATGGCGGAGTGGATTCAATGGGCCGAATGACCTTACTTCCACTCCTATGTCTTATGTTCTTATAGTACAATGTTCATCATCATTTATGACTCCGCAGTTGCTGAAGTAGTCCATGTTCAAATGCAACAAGGCCTGGACATTACCATCACAGAATACCCATTATCAACATCCTAGGGGTTATCACTGACCAGATTCTGAACTGGATGACATGCTGTAGCTCAAAGAGATCAGAATCTAGAAATCCTGTAGTCTGTAACTCACCTCCTGACTCCCCAAAGATTGCCCACCATATACAAGTCAGAGGTATGATGGAATGATCCCTATTTACTTGGATGAATGCAGTTCCAACAATTCTCAAGAAGCTGGATATCTTTCAGATAAAGCAAATCAAATGATTAGCACCATATCGATAAACATTCACTCCCTCCAGCTCCGATGCTCAGTAGCATCTACCAGACACAGTGCAGAAATTTACCAAGCCTCCTTCGACAGCACCTTCCAAACCCTACTATCATCTAGAAGCACAAGGGAGCAGATACATGAGAATACCATCACCTGCAAGTTTCATCCAAGCCACTCACCATCCATAGTTGGAGGTATAATGTCATTCTTATAATGTCAAAATCCTGGAACCCCCTCCCAACCACACCAAATGGACGACAGCAGTTCAAGCAGTAAGTTCATTCCCAACTTCTGTAGGGTTAATGAATATTAGCCCAGCCTGTGAAGGCCACGTTTCATGAATGAATAAAACAAACAATTGGTGATTTAGTCTAAAATCTCCTTGAGTGGCTTGATGTGAAATGACAATCTGTAACAGCTTAAAACTTGTGGTTACATTTAAAAAAGTGCTATATGAATGTTGTTATTGTTGCTTTTCATTATAGACTGAGATCCAACACTATTCATCAAAAGTCAACCTATTTTATTCTCCTCAAAACCAATACAGTCATTATTCCAGTAATATTATGATTAGTCCAAAACATTAATTAGGATAGAACATAGGACAGTGCAGCACAGGAACAGGCCCTTCAGCCCACGATGTTGTACCAAATATGATGCTAAATTAAACTAATCCTTTCTGCCTGCCCTTGTTCCAAATCCCTCTATTTCTTGCATATTCATGTGCTTATATAAACATCCCCTAAACTCTCTTAATGTATCTTCCTGCACTACCACCCCAGGCCTCAACCGACCTCAATTCTTAAATTTGTTGTATTTAATTGTTTGCACATTGT
Organism: Chiloscyllium plagiosum; assembly: GCF_004010195.1. Taxonomy (NCBI): domain Eukaryota; kingdom Metazoa; phylum Chordata; class Chondrichthyes; order Orectolobiformes; family Hemiscylliidae; genus Chiloscyllium; species Chiloscyllium plagiosum. The sequence continues at coordinate 24,030,445 of NC_057736.1, forward strand.
TTATATCTGACGAGAATTAGAAGGAAAACAGTACTTCGAAACTCAGGAAGCATATCTTAGATGGTATAGCCCAGGCTAATGACTGTCCTTTTTAAAAAGAAAATATAGTCTTTGTTTTTGTAGGGGAATGATGAAATTGCTAACGTGAAGCTGGAAATCAACACATGGAAAGTGATGAAGTGTATTTTATTCACAAAGCAGCTTTAGATAACAAACTTTAGATTAACACCAGCTTCATACTTTGATGAGCTAGTTTTTCCTTTCAGCTATCTTCTTCAAGAGAGAAAAAAAATCAACTTCTCCACGCTTCATTGATTGCTCTAGGAAGTAATTATAATGTTTAGGGTCAGAGATTTGTTCCAAAACATTCTTCTGCATATTTATTCCAAGCATCCTTCTTTATATAATTTGAGTTCCTTCAAAATTTTTTACAGATATCAGTCAATCTCTTCGAAAGTCTCCCATCAAAAAAGGCCTTCAATCTTAAGTCAAATTTCTTTGTTTAAGGGATTTTCAATCTATTGTGATAAAGACACTATTTTGACATTTGATAAAGGCACACTTTTTTAAATGCTTGCCAAAAATTTTGGGAAGTTATTACAAGGGCTATCCAAATAAATGCAAGTCATAAAGTTAATAACTTTCTGAAATAGGTTTTCAGATCCAAATTGTTAAAAATGGGACTTTAGACAGAAGGAGGTATGCACAGAATTTTCCAAGATCAGCTGATTCGAGTAGTTCCAGCATCACAATTGGATGGATGCAGATTACACAACAGGAGAAAATTACAGCGAAAGGAAACTTACAGGGCAGTCATCCATCAAAGAAAATTGTCAGAATGGGGTGACGAGAACATTGAAATCCTTTCATAAAGCTTAAAATGAACCTGAAGACATTTGCACACTGCTAAAGAGGGAATTGAATAAGAAGTGAAAAGGAAAATGGAGTGAAAGAGAATCCACATTAAATATGAAAATGATATCCTAGCTTAGACACTGCACACACATCTGATGAATGCTAAAGGAAATATGGCTTTGCATTATCCGCTTGCAAAGCAGGTGAGGCACTGCTCCAAGGCACCATCTCTGTACGTCTGCCTTGTATCATGGCTCAAAGAAAGTCAAGACTAGTTGAAGACAGCAGCCAATAGTTCCAACCATTGGTTACATCAGGTTACATCAACTTCGAGGTAGTTATAGACCTCGATGTGGTGAAGACACAATTTTCTTTCCAGGATAGTAGGGACAAAAGTAGGTCCATCTGTCTCTTAAACCTAAACTGCCATTCAGTTAGATCATGACTAATTTATATCTTCATTTCCCATCTCTCACTACCACTGCCTAAAAATAGGCATTGATCTCATTTTTTAAAGTTCCAGTTTTTACACCATCTTTGTCCTATTAAAGGAAGAGAATTACAGATTTCCACGACTTTGTGTGAAAAGGGTCCTTACTCCTAAATGGTTCCTCACTCATGATTCCTCCACCAGAGGAAATGGTTACCTTGCATCAACTCTTTACAAACCTTTAAGCATTTTAACCTCCTTCATTAACTCAACCTCGAAACCTCTAAACATGAAGGAATAGAAACCAAGTTTTTGCAGCTTGGCCTTATGAGTTAAGCTCTCATACTCTCTGCCAACTCTGATGCTTAAAGTTCCCCATGTTCTAAAGAGGCAGATGCATTAAGGTCTAGAGGATGACCAACATTACAATTGGGGGTCAGGCATTTATATATCTCAGTGCTGCAAATGTCTATCCTGTTTCACAGGAACTATAGCTTCTGCACATTCCTTGCTGCCTGTAGATGTAAGTGTGGAAATACTGACAGGCACAGAACAGCATTAGGCACCTGAACTTGTCTAACATTCTTATATTACTTGCCTGTGCTCTTTCAGAATCAAAATATCAGGGGTGTATCCCATTGAATTCTCTGTCCAAGGGCAACTCTATGTGTTTGAATGCACTCCAAATTTTGGTAGACAGGAAAAAACAAAGAACTGTGGATGTTGGAAATCAGAAACAATGACAGAAATTGCTGGAAAAACTCAGCAGGAAGGCCAGCTCTGGAGAGAAAGCAGAGTTAATGTTTCAGGTCCAGTGACCCTTCTTTAGTTTTTGTAAATTTTGATAGAGATTTTGTACACCCACTTCTCTGAGGTGTGTAGGAACTATTGGGAATTTAAGATCCAATGTCTGAAATCCTGGTTGGCTTAACCGTCAAAGAAAGAGAGACATAGCAAGTAGGAGCAGGAGTAAGCTATTCAGCTTTTGCTCCACCATTCAATATGATCATGGTTGATCATCCATCTTAATAGCCTGCTCCTGCTTTCTCCCCATACCCTTCAATCCCTTTAGCCCTCAGAACTATAAATAACTCCCTCTTAAAAAAAAACTTTAATGTTTTAACCTCAATTGTTTTCTTTGGCAGAATTCCGCAGGCTCACCACTCCATTTCACACCCCTTTATCTCAGTACCCCACGTCCTTATGACCACTGGTCATAGAGTGCAACAGCTATTGATGTATAAGGTTGCAGAGTTTTGGAACTGGTAGAGTGAGTCATTCATATCAATTTGAGGATATAGCCAATTTCACAAGCCATTTCATAAGAAACAAAATATTGGTCAACCAGCCTACTAATGATTAATTCTGTTTCAGATTTAAGAACACAAAAAATGGAATCTATTCAAAACTCAGGTTACCACAAGCTTTTAAGAACTAAACAAAGCTCTTTGCACACAAGATGTAGTCATTGAAGATGATGGAGTAACACATCATCACACCTTACAGCTCAGAATTGTTTGTCAACAGAACTGTAATTTTGTAAACAGGTAGCTTTAAAATATTAAGCCATTTGCACCTAAAATAACTACATTTAAAATACCACTAAGTGAAACCTAAAGAGTTTAGCGATGATTAACTTGTGACCAGGGGGTCATATTTCATAGATCTCAAAAGTGCATGTTGGAATGAGTCACTCTCCATTATTTAATGATTTGCTGTCACTGGAATCCATCAACAAAACATGGAAAAACCCATCTTTCACCAATGAATTAGGCAAAGCAGAATGCCAGTATTTCAGTGGTGCTGTTGGATTTCCCTTTGCGGGTAGCTGATGGTAACTTGCAGCTGAAGCAGACATCACATAAAATTAGAGGGATGATTCATGTCCCCACTAGCAAGACTGATAATTCATGAATGATCAAAACATAGCTGTTGTAAAATTACTCAGCGACAGTGCGGAGTGATGGAGTGAAAATTGGCACCGAAGTGCATCTTTTCTTGCATTGAAACAAAAATCAGTTTGAATGATCATTTTTTAGTCCAAGCTCGATACAGAAGTAGCATTCCCCCAAGATCCATTAGATTCCTGAAGCATTAATGTTTGTGCTGAAACTGTACATTTCATCACATCATCAGGCGAGTAATTGCAGGGTTGCCTACAACTGCTGCATGATGACGTCTGTAACTATTGAGTGGGAGATTGAAACAGGTGCCTTCAAAATCGAAACCAAGTCAAGCGAGACTGTCTGATAGTTCCCACAGTACTTACAATCCGTCATTCACCTCAAAACTCAACTACCCTGTAGTGAGAGTATTAAATGCTGCCGAGAAAGAAAATGCTTTAACTTCAGTCGGCTCAATGTCAAAACAAAACTGGCCACCAAGAACATACACAACCTGCTGTTTGTGGACAATTGCTGAGTCATTGCTCACTCAACACCAGATTTGCAAATGACTCTCAAATTTCTTCAATTGTACATACAAGACTTGGCTGCCATTGGATGCTGCCAAAATAAAACACATATCGGCCCAGACTTGGTCAATCCAACATTCCACCTCTCATCTATACTAAAGGAGCAATTCTCATAGTTCACCAGCAAATTGGGAACACATAGCCATCAATCTAGACATCCAGGCCAAAGCAATGGGGACATGAGTTCAAGTCCCTTCATGGCAGGGGGAGTGGAATTTTAATTTAATCAATAAAGATCTGGCATTGAAAATAATGGTGATTATGAAATTATGGGGCCCAGCAGAGATTTTTTTTATCATCTATAGCCATGGGTGAGGTGCAGGAAGTAGGGAGGGTGGCTAACATTGTGCCTTTATTTAGGAACAGCTGCAAGGAGAAATCTGGGAACTACAGACCGTTGAGTCCAAGGAGAACAAAAGAGATGTACAGCACAGGACCAGGCCCTTCGACCTTCCATGCCTGTGCTCAGCATTATGCCCTAACTAAACTAAATGCCAAACCTTCTGCTCATATTCAGTCCATATCCCTCTATTCCCTCACTATTAATAGTTATCTGGATGATTCCATGAAATGTCACCAACATGCCTGCTTCCACCACCTCTTCTAGTAGTGTGTTTCACGCTCCTAGCACACTCTGCGTGAGAAACTTCCCTCGCACATCTCCCTGAAACTTTCCCCTCTCACCTTGAGCCTGTACTCCCTTGTAATTGAAACTTTGACCCTGAGAAAAATCCAAGGAACAGGAGAATCGACGTTTCGGGCATAAGCCCTTCTTCAGGGCTTATGCCCGAAACGTCGATTCTCCTGTTCCTTGGATGCTGCCTGACCTGCTGCGCTTTTCCAGCAACACATTTTCAGCTCTGATCTCCAGCATCTTCAGCCCTCACTTTCTCCCTGAGAAAAATCCCCTGACTATCCATCTACCTATGTCTCTCATGTTTTTGTAGACCTCTATCCGGTCTCCTCTCAGCCGCCATCTTTCCAATGAAAACAATCAGAGTCTTTTTAATCATAGTCAATGCTCTCGAGACCAGGCACCATCCCGGTGAACCTTCCCTGTACTCTCTCTAAAACTTTCATGCCCTTCCGGCAGTGTGGCTATGCCACACCAGGTCTTAATCACCTTGGCCATCTGTGTTGCCATTTTGAGGGAGGTCTGGACCTGCACACTCATATCTGCCTGTATGTTAATGTTACTAAGGATTCTGCCAATTACAGTATAATTCACACCTAAATTTGGTTCTCCATTTGTCTGGATTAAACTCCACCTGCCACTTCTGTGCCCAAGTCACCAATCTTTCTACATCCTCTTGTATCCTTTCAAAATCGTCAGGACTATTAGCAACTCCAACAATCTTCACGTCGTCTACAAACTTACCAGTCAGATCACCCACAATTTTCCTCCAGATCATTTGTATAAACTGTAAACAACAGAGGACCGAAGCCGGAACCCTGTGGAAAATCACCAGTTACCAGTCTCCATTCTGAAAAAACACCCTTCCACTGCTATCCTAAAACAGCCATCCCGTACGGACAAGCCCTACGCATACACAAGATCTGTTCAGATGAGGAGAAATGTGATGGACACCTGAAGGTGCTCAAGGACGCCCTCATAAGAATGGGGTACAATGCTCAATCATTGACTGCCAGTTCCACTGTGCCACAGTGAGAAACTGTAATGACCTCCTCAGGAGCTGTAACCGATAGGGTACCCTTCATTGTCCCATACTTCCCGGAAGCCGAAAACTATGCTTGTTCTTCGCAGCCTGCGACACACTATCAATGAGGATTAGCACCTCACCAAGACTTGCTCCACACCTCCACCTCTCGCCTTTTAACAACCACCAAACCTTAAAGAGATCATTGTTCACAGCAGACTGCCCAGCCTTCAGGACAACACCATACAACCCTTTCACAGCAGTCACTGCAAGCCGTGCCAGAGTGTCGACACAGACACCACCATTATACGTGAGGACACCACCCACCATATACACAGCAGGTACACATGTGACCTGGCCAACGATGTCTATCTCATACACTGCAGGCAAGGATGCCACAAGATATGGTACATCAGCGAGACCGAGCAGAGGCTACGGCAACGGATGAATGGACACTGCACAACAAATCACCAGCCAGGAATATTCCCTCCCAGTCAGGGAACACTTCAGCAATCTGGGACATTCGGCCTTGGACCTTCAGGTAACCATCCTCCAAGGCGGTCTTTAAGATAGGCAACAACACAAAGTGGCTGAGTCGAGGCTGATGGCCAAGTTTAGTACCCATGGGTATGGACTCAACCGGGACCTTGGGTTCATGTCACACTACAGGTGACCCCACTGCACTATACACACTCTCACACAAGCCCACAAACACACACACATTCACGTAGACCCTCTCTCATACACAAGCTCTCCCTCATACGCTCACACATACACCCCCCATACTCTGACCCACATACACACCCTCTCATAGACTTATACCTCATTATACTCACACGCATACCCATACACACACTCTCTCACAGACACTCACCACCACCCCCCCACACACCCACATGCTCACACTCATTGTCTCCCCTGCAGGTACACACATATAGTTTGTAGGGTGAATTTGTACTTTCAGAATTACATTTTATTTTGCTCAAAAACTGCATAAATCCATTCTGTAAATTTCACCTCAGAAATAGAATCAGTCTGAACATTGGGACACAAACAGACTTTAACCTCACGCCTTCAATGCAGTATCTGAGCTAAATGGCACCTATTGTTAAAACTAACTTGAGAATGCAACTTTCAAACAGTTCTGGGATTTAGACATGAAAGAACCAAAACTAACATGGTCATTCTAAAAGATGAAAGACTTAACAAACAATTCAGTTTTTTTCAATATATCATTTCAGTGGCATCACACTGTATTATTTTCCTATAAATGTGTGTCGTATGACCTTACATTCCACAACCACCTGATGAAGGAGCAGCGCTCTGAAGGTTAGTGCTTCTGAGTAAACTTGTTGGACTATAAACTGGTGTTGTGTGATTTTTAACTTTGACCACTACCCTCTGTCTTCTATGACCAAGCCAGTTTAGTATCTACAAGCCAGTCCACCCCGAATCCCATGTGCTTTTAATTTTTGTACCAATCTGACATCAGTAGTGACTAAGTTGTTGGGGGGGGATTTTGAGAGACAGGATTTACACGCATTTGGAGAGGCAATGACTGATCAGGGATAGTCAGCATGGCTTTGTGCATGGGAAATCATGTCCCACAAATTTGATTGAGTTTTCTGAGGATGTGACAAGAAGATAGATGAGGGCAGAGTGGAAGACACTGTCTACATGCACTTTAGTAAGGTCTTTGATAAGGTTCCACATGGTAGACTGGTTAGTAAAGTTAGAGAGCTGCTAATTGGATACAAATTTGGCTTGATGGTAGGAGACAGAAGATGGTAGCGCAGAGTTGTTTTTCGGACTGGAGGTCTGTGACCAGAAGTGTTCTGGGGATTGGTGCTGGGTCCATTGTTGTTTGTCATTTATAGAAATGATTTGGCTGAGAATATCGAAAACATGACAAATAAGTTTGCAGATGACACCAAAATTGGAGGTAAAATGGACCGTGAGGAAGGTTATCTAAGATTACAAAGTGATCTTGATCAAATGGGCCAAAGGGCTGAGGAATGACAGATGGTGTTCGATTTAGATAAAAACGAGGTATTGCATTTTGGTAAAACGAATAAGGGCAGGACTGACACAGTCAATGGAAGGGCCTTGGGGGTGCTATAAAACAGAGAGGCCTAAAGGTTCAGGTTCATAGTTCACAGAAACTTGTGTCAAAGGTAGACAGAATGGTAAAGGCGGCATTTGGCACACTTGCCTTCATTACTCAGACATTTGAGTAGAGGAGTTGATATGTCATGTCATGGTTGTGCAGGATGTTGGTGTGGCCATTTTGAGAGTAAAGTGTACACTTTTGGTGACCCTGCTATAGGAAGGAAATTATTAAATCGGAGAGTGTGCAGAAAAGATTTACTAGGATGTTACTGTAATTGGAGGGTTTGAGTTATAAGGAGTGGCTGGATAGGCTGGGACTTATTTTCACTGGAGCACAGGGGATTGAGCGAGTGACCTTAGAGGATTATAAAATCATGAGTGGCACAGATAAGGTGAATAGCAAAAGTTTTTCCTAAGGTAGGTGGGTTCACAACTAGGGGGGATATTTTTAAGATAAGAGGAGAAAGATTTAAAAGGGACCTGAAGAGCATTTTTTATTCTCCACAGAGAGTGGTTCATATGTGAAATTAACTGCCAGAGGAAGTGATAGATGCAGGTACAGTTACAATGTTTAAAAGACATTTGGACAAGTACATAAACAGGAAAGGTTTAGAGAGATATGGGCCAAATGCAGGCAAATGAGTTTAGTTTGGGAAAATGGTTAGCTTGGTTGAGTTGGACAGAAGAGTCCATTTCCGCGCTGTATCACTCTATGGCTCGATCATTGGTCGTTAACAAACCAGTTGAGATTTTTGATGTCCTTCAGAGAAGGATGTCTGTCCTTGTTATCCAATGTGGCTGACGTGTGAATCCAAGACCCACAGCAATTTAATAGATTATGGACTGCCTTCTAAAGTGGCCTGCAAATCTCACAGTTCAAGTGTGATTATGATTGGTAGTTGATGCTGGCTTTTCCACACACATGATGAACAGACTAGAATAACAAAACACTTCTTTTAAAACGCCACCAATGACAAGGAGGTCCAATACCTGATGAAGGGCTTTTGCCCGAAACATCAATTTTCCAGCTCCCCAGATGTTGCCCAACCTGTTGTGCTTTTCCAGTACCACTCTAATCTTGACTCTAGCCTCCAGCATCTGCAGTACCCACTTCTGCTAGGTCCAATACCAAACCAAGTGTGCCAGATAGGCCTCCCTGAAATATACGACAGTGAATGTTTGAGAGGAAAGACTTTCTATCCTAGTGTGCAGTAGTTCTCATCAACACCCTCGTGTGCTGCAGTGAAAGCTGCACAGTGTATCAGCAATGCCTTGGCCTCTCCAGATTCAATGGGAGAATTGTAAAACAAAGACCAGTGTCCTTTTTGTAGCCAGCTCTGGAGGTGCGCAGGTAAAACTCTTTCAAATTCAATAATAAAGGACAGGACACAGTCTGGATGGCCGAAAAACTAATTTTACTCTTCACCTCCAATTTCCTTAGACTATGAAGTCACACTGTGGTTTTCTCTGAAGTGCAGCAGCACCGATGTAAATGACTGAAAGGAGTGTGTTCTGAATCATTCAATAAGGCAACAACTTGTCCATTGAGCTGCATCACAATTGGAAACCAAACGTCCCAAACAATGAGGTAGATCAGCAGCAGAGGAGGATAAAAATGAGGCAAGTCCTGCACTCCAAATCCAACTGCTTTCAGGGACATCCTGCCTCAGGTACCCAAATATCTACAGGTACCCAAATATCTAGCCTGTTTTAGTCATATGAAGACTCTGGAAGGATTTTGCAATGCTGATCAGTCATCAGCTTCGAGTCGAGGGACAGCAGACAATGATACTATATCGAAAACTCGCAACACCCAAACCAAAACCAAAGTTATCCAAGTTCACTTCAGCTGGCAGTCGGAAAGTGGTTAACCTTTATCAAAATTGGTAATATTCAAATTCACAGACAAAAGGGAGGAAATCAACATTTGAGCCAATTGCACCATTCCTTCCATTGTGGTATGGAATTCATTACAGTTGTCTATGCACTGAGTTTAGATGGACACAGACTGCCAAATCTCAGGCAACTTGCAGCAAGCCCAACACAAATTTGCCAGCACATTAAACCTGGCCATTGGGCAAATTGGTTCCAAATGGTTCTCCTCCATCAAGGAGATTTAATAAATACAATAAGTTCATGTTGGAAGTGAAAGCAGAAAATGTTGGAAATACGCATGAAATCTGGCAGAGTCTGTGGATAGAGAAACAGAGTTCACGGGATAGATTTTGTCAGAGTTGTGAAGACTCCACAGACCTTTAAAAGTGGTGCACATGACCTAGATATATAAATCCCACCCCCATTTCACCCAAGGGAGGAGGTCAATAGTGTCATTCAGGGGAGAAATTTGGACACTTTGTACTGAATTCAAACAGACCCTATTTTTAAAGTAGCAAGGGTTCTATACTGCACTGTGGAAGTCACAACTTTAAAAAGAAGTAAATGCTTAAGGAAGGTCGATAAGATATGTACAATGTATTAAATTATTTAAATCCCCAAAATTATTAAATATTAAACAAATAGCTTTCCTATATCCATGTGTGTGAAAAAAAACTATTCTAGCAATTACATTGGTTGTATGTTGACATTACCTCAAAAGCCATCATTAAATTTTTTATTAATAGCTGGCTGCTTTGCACAACCTACAATTAACCTGGCAGTGGAACTGTAAGCTCATAAACTGATTGACATCTGAAAGAGGTTATTAAAAGTTTCACTGTTTTTAATATGGGATTATGAATACAAATCTGTTTTCCTCAGGGTTTAGATAGTTGAGGGAATGGGTTTTCCTGAATGCAAGTTTCTTTTGTTTTAGTGAAAAACTAATAAAATTAAATCTTCATTTTATTTAATCTCAATAAATACAAGTTGGTAAAGAGGCTGCAAAAAAAAGGTTAGTGAACATGGGGCATGGACTGGCATAAATTGGAAATGATGGAGGTGTAAGACATGAGGACTGAGGCCCTAATATTTAACAAAACAACTTGAGATGAAGTTCTCAAGCTGAGATAAGCCTTCCTCCAGCCTGCCCTGGCAATCAGATAGTCATCCCTGTGGTTGCCTTCAATCTGAATCTGGAGTACCATTCCTGATGAAGGGCTCTTGCCCGAACTGTCGAATCTCTTGCTCCTTGAATGCTGCCTGGCCTGCTGTGCTTTTCCAGCACCACACTCTCCAATCTGGAGTAGTGAGCCCAACACCATCCTGCACCTTGGAGGGAAACTTTGACCCAATGTTGAAAATTATGATCATTCATCAGTTTATGTTGGAGGTACCTATCTGTACAAAGGATCTCCACATTATCAACCACCAGCAGAAGCCCCTTATCAATCCAAAAACAAAAACAACTTCAGTGGAAAATCTCATTTTGATGTAGTGACAATATAACAAACCAAATTTTTGAAGTTAAGGTGATCAAAACTTGTCAGATGCCACCAGTGACTAATTTCAATGTGGTCTTCTCTCAACTAGTAAGACCACTGAACCATATATGGAGGATTAGGAAACAAAATGAACAATTGTACAAACTAATTATCCCATTTTGCACTTCAGAACTGCTGGCTTGATTTGACCCTTTCCCAAGATATGCACATTCTCACAGAGTAGTGAATTCATAGATGATAGAGAGTAGTGAACAGAGACCGTCATCGACATCAGGAGTCCTGCACAAATACCTGCTTCATTACTGTCCCACAGAAGAATGCTGAAGGTAAAACAAGGCAGAGTGTGAAGATTATGAAACAGCTACTCAGCATAGAAACATTTCCTTAATTATTGAAAAATTTAATAGAATTCATTCCCCCTTTTCAACATCAAAGCAAGAGTGTATATAAGGACACACAGAGGCATGCGGAGATTGCGGGCAATATTGTTACTGTCAAGGATTCAGTATTGGAGAGAAGGGAAGTCACCCAGGAATTGTGGAGAAACAAACTGATTTGAGTGTCCAAGTCCAAAAGTTACTAAAATGCAGTGCACAGATATTAATAAAAACAATCAAGACAGTGAATGGAATATCAGGTCATTATCATAAATATAAGGTTGCTACTTTTATCTTCCATAAACGGCAGATTTTACTCTGTTTGGAGTAATAGTTTCAGGGTTGGGACCATATCGCTGGAAGGCTTTGACAAGTATACAGCAGAGATTTCCCAAAAAATGCCAGGTCTTAAAGTATTAAATTCTGAGACCAGGTAAATTCTTGCTTTGGATTCATTTGTGTTTAGAAGACCAAGCGCCAGAGACATTTTAAATAATACAAAAGATTTCAGTACACTCAACAGAACCCATTTCTTGGAGAGACCTAATCTTAAAACTAGAGCTAGCTAATTCATTATTGTGGCGGTGAGTCTTGTAGAGCACCAATTGTTTGAGAGATTGCTGGGTCTGCGGTCTTGCTAAGATTACATTTTATTCAACATTCTGTAAACTGTTTACACTCAGACTAAGCACAAGGTCAACACAGTGACCTGTCTCTTTAAGGTCCCTCTATCATATCATCACTTGCATCATTACTGGCGTAGCGCTTACTATTTATATGTTTGAATGTTAAACCTTTACTTCTCATTTAGGAATAAAAACAGTAAGTACTTTTGCATATTGGGAAGAGGAAATCTCAAACTCTCTTTATCCCCAAAATTATAAATGCAAAGTGAACTAAAATGTTCAGGATTGAGATCAATAGTTTCATTATGCCAGGTAATGTCAAAGGAGATTGTAATACTATTGATGCACAAATCAGCCATAATCCAACAGGAATATGCAACAGGAAGGGGAGAGGGTGGTGTGGGGAAGAGAGTGAGGTTGAATGGTCTACTCTTGTTACAGTGCAATGGGATGTCCGACTGGAATTGACAGCAGACAATGATTGAGTCTGCTATTATTAAAAGTTAATGACAAAAACATGTCATCCAATGCATCTTTTTGTCATTAATGCCTTAGCAACACTGGTTGTCAAGTAGTGGTGGATGACAATTTAAAATTTACAGGACTTTTTTGTGCAATCCATCATTAATATAATGCTGATTATGAATTCCATGGTGAGAGCTTTAAATTCTATTTTCTGGAATTGGAAAACAGCACCAGTTACTGTACCCCAGCAATCTAAGATAACTTTAGGAACCAAAGCTCAAAGCCTTTAGCATTCTTTGTTTCAGATACTAACCTCACAATCAGGATAATGACATTCTTGCTGATTGATGTTGCAAGTGGTAGCATTTTAAAAGACCACTGCACTATATTTAATACCTGATAAATCTTAGCAAAGGATTTTATTGAGCAAACTGCTGGGATTTAACAAGATTATGCTTCTTCAAAAGCTTTTCACAAAAGCCAAGCTGTGGTAATCCCATTTATTTCAAACTAGAAGTCTTCATAAATTGCTAAAGACTATTCAAAAGTAAATAGGAATAAATAAACAATTTAAATTTGACTGGTTTGAAGTAGAATTAAGTTTGCCTGGAGTTTAAATGGTCTCACATCTTACTAAAGGAATACGTTAATGCAATGTAAAATATTTATGGCTCCTTATCAGACATTATAAGATTCAGATGAGAACTTTATCCCATCAATTGAAGACAGCTTACATTCCAACATTGAACTATTTCACCAATGATTCCAGAGTTTTGGCTTCAATTGTCCTTTCTGGAAGGCATTTCACATCAGTGACTCTTCTTCATAATGTTGTTGTTTGTTAATTCAAATCTGTGGCCAAGAACACGTCAACACATACCACGAATGTGCATTTATGTTTAACTCTTTCAGTCACTTCCTAGCTGCCTGCAATTGCCTCACATTGGTTTGCTTGAAAAGTTTGCATAGAACATGCAAGATAGGGGAAGGTGAAAAGCAATATCATGAGAAAAATGTCACAGAACGCTGTGAACACTTCTGATTTTGCATTTTTTAAATAGGATATATACTGTGATTTCACTCAGGCGTTCACAAGCTGTGATAACTTGTCTGGGCAAGGCATTGTGTAATGGTAGCAGCTTCCATCTGAGGAGGGAGTATTATCTGACTCTCTCTTTCTCACTGCAGGGCTATTATTTGACTCCCTGTTCATACACTCATAAGATGGACAGGAGGCAATCATGCACCCTTTCATTCTGTAAGCATCAGTGTTAAATAGATCAAAACTCATAACTAATTATGTATAGCTCAAGCTTGAAAAGAGTGACACTGCTGTCTTGGGTTATTATGGAAGAACCGAACTGTTTGAGCAGTCTCCTCCAGGAGCCACTCAACTTCAATATTATGGCAAAAACATAATAACACAAAGGTTGGAAATCTGGAGTATAATCAGAACATGCAGGCAATGCTCAGCAGGTCAGGAAACATTTGTGGAGAGAAAAACTGAGCAAACATTTAAAGCAACAACCTTTATCTGGAACTGGACTTCAACTTTAAATAGGATTGAAAATTCAGAATATTTGGCCACTTTAATAATATTTCATTACGGCGAGGTCAAACTTATTGTATTGAGTTTGGCAGCCATGAGACATTTTGAACGCTCATCATTTAATTTTCATGTGCCTTCTCAATGCTCCTTTGTACCTTTTTACATATTCATAAAGCAGCAGGTGGATCTCATCTGAAAGCAGCATAATTAATAAGGCTACAGGAAGGAGCCCTGGCAGGGGGGGTTCTGCGCATTGAACACAGGCGTGAGTAGGGAACTGAAAGACAAACAGCAGATGCAATTCGAATTTGCAGTCATCTGCAGAGTACTGGGAACTATATCGCTACCAGCTTAACATTTATACTGTTACAATTCTGGAATCTATGAAACAATGAAACAATTCGAAAGCATCCACTGAGAATAAAGCCAAGCGCCTTCAGTAGTCGAGTCATATCTAACAGATCTATTGGAATTCTTTGTGGATATAATTAAGTAAATGAGCATACAATGATGTTTTTTCAACTCCCCTCATTTCTCTTTGGGAAAGCATGTAATAAGCTGGAGTGTGAAATTTATAAATCAAGAATCAAAGCAACCAATATAAAGCCGCAAGTTTAATATTTAATTGGATGGGTAATAGCAAACTGGGCAATTATCCAGTCTGAAATTCCATCAGTCCATTATGGACAGTTAACAAAAATACAGCATGTATTGACATGTATCAAAATACCTTGCTTTAACTGGGTCACTGTAATCTGGAGACCCTCAAATGGTTCAATTTGGGGATACTTACTGACAGATTGTTTATTACTAGCTTAACAAATAATACCCTAAGTGGAATGATGAGTCATTACTTTTTTTTCTTATTATTTACGACTTCTGTCATTAACTTAGGTGCCATGGTATGGCGATTTATAAAATTTTTCTCTTTTTTTTGCATTTTATTCTATTTCCTTTCAACTTTGTAATAATTTAAAAAACAGTTACTGTTTAAATAATCCAAGGGTGTTTATTGGTACAGCCATATTACCTCATTTTAATTTCAAATAATCAGAATCTTTACATGCAAGAAGCCAGCCAAGACTACTTAATGTAGTAGAATTGTTTTATATAGTAGACCTCAAAATAAATGCATTTTCATCCAAGGGAAGTAATTATCACTTCAATATCTTTGACTCGCATTCAGTACAGTATTTTAATATTGTAAATACAATAATGGTTGGATTAGAATGGAAGCCAGGGATTCAAATCTCTAAAAATAACCTGAGAGAATGGACATCAATATAGAATATAAAAAGATAATGCAGTCCACTACCATTCTCTCGGGGCAAATTGGGATGAGTGATAAATAGGGGAAATAGTCACATTAAGAATGGCTTATTTAATAAGAATCACAAGTATATAGTTCATGCCAGTCATCTCACACAGAAGACACAATATTGTGGATTACACTTGACAGAGCAATAGAATAAGGTAAAAATGGCTCTGTCGGAGAAATTACAAAACATCAATAAAACAGTTTCATCCTGTAAAAGAGATCCCCCTGAAGTAACTGCAACAGATTAGAAATCCAGGTGGTGACAACTTCTGTCAGCTATGGACAGGCCTTTAATAAACCTGATATTAAGCAAAGTCTTTTCCTTAGGTTGAGGGAGTCCAGAATTAGAGGGCATAGGTTTAGGGTGAGAGGGGAAAGATATAAAATAGACCTACGGGGCAACTTTTTCACACAGAGGGTGGTACGTGTATGGAGTGAGCTGCCAGAGGAATTGGTGGAGGCTGGTACAATTGCAACATTTAAGAGACATTTGGATGGGTATATGAATAGGAAGGGTTTGGAGGGACATGGGCCGGATGCTGGCAGGTGGGACTAGATTGAGTTGGGATATCTGGTTGGACTGAAGCGTCTGTTTCCATGCTGTACATCTCTATGATTCTATGCCGAGTCCCAAAGTCAGAACAAAAAGTGGGAATTTAAAATCAATGGGAGTGTCAGCAGCCTCAGATTTTATTGGGACGGCGGGGTGGGGGTGGGGAAGGGGGGGACGTTGTGAAGGGAGTGGTGTGTGTTTCCAAAATAGCCATCTGGCTCTCAGGTCTGTACATGCTAAGGTTGAAAGGCTGACCAATCAAAGCAGAGCACCCCACTATCAGCACAATCTTATTCAATCCTCAGTTGATTGCTGAATGCAGGTCAATGGTGACCATCAGAAAGACCCGACTTCCAGCATTCAATCAAAGCAAGGAATGGGAACTCAGTGTTTTTCTTGTATTTGTGGAGATGCCTACTCTTTGAGACAACGGGCTTGCTGATCAGCAGGTGTCATGAGGTGGATACTCAGCAGAGTAAGTCTGTGGAGATTTCTGGCCCTGCCAAACCAATATCTGCTGAAGAACCCATGGGACACAGTTGGGAACCATATCTTGACAACTGCAACACGTTCAAGTACAAATACAATTAGCATTGATCCTTGCCCAAAATACAAGCCTAACAGCCTTGTGAAAGCTATAGGCAGGTAGCCGGTTGAAAAATGCCGGCCCCCAACATGGGAAGCTGGAGAAAAACCAGGAGCAACAGCAAGGAGGAGTTGGAAACAATTAAAAGGGCAAAATCAGGAATGGAGCAGGAGGATTTTCCTTACACTGATCTGTCTGCGTGAGTGCAGTGTGCATGTGCTCTTGCGTGTTGGGAGAAGTGGAGCTGCAAAATCCTCACCTCTATTAGCTTACCTTGCCCTACAGCCATTGGTTGATTAACTAACTGGCTTAAGGCAAGAATATCACACATGACATCTCACCTCAGGGAAACAGCTACCAACTAAATGACTGATAACTGCCTTGTCCCAGCAATGCCACATGAGAAGTGGCCACTGTTGGCACTACAGGCAGTCTCTGAAGGGGACATACCCTGATGCAGCCTGGAATAAAATGTAAGCACAGTGCCACCTTGGGGAGAGGCTGTTAGGCTCTGGAGAGGCTGGTTTCGGTCTGCAATTATCAGAGTGCAGGCGAAACCCAGGAAGAGAATTTTACATTGTTTTGGGGGGTGTTGTGTATCTGGAAGGGACACCTCCAATGGGCACTGCAGCCCTTACTCAGCCAGCAGTCCACCAGCTTTCATCAATGCTGGACATGGCACTGGCCTTACTGGGAGCAGGTTCTTAAGTGACCATCGGTCGAGTTTCACTTGGCCCAATGGCCACCAAACCCTTCACCATTGATAGAAGAGACATGCCAAGTGTGTGGCAGGCATCACACCACTGCTCTGCTGTCCAGGTCTAAGCCCCCACTCAATGGGAGTTTAGAAGAAGCATACAATTTCAGACCTAAAATGGTGTACTTTGCATTGGTTCGATGGTGACAATGTTGCAAATCCCAAAGCCAGGTATATTCACCAGGTGGTGAGGTCTCAGTCCATAGTCCAAGAAGTATTATTCCTGATTCTTAAACCTAAAAGCATACAAGTAATGGCTTGTATAACTTTATGTTTCTTTGACATCCTCTGTCAGTTATTATTCACTGGCCCCTGTCCAATTATGCTTAATATATCAAAGAGAAAATTGGATCAAAAATTACAATTCTGAAGATGTTACTTTTGTTACAATGCTTTGTGCCCAAATAGTCATATTAAGAAAGACATGACCACACACAACAATGCGGAATCATGATTATGAAGATGAATTCTCCCTCTCTCCCTCAGGAAGAAACATTGGCCCAAATTTCCTTCTCACCACTGACTGTACAATAAAAAGGTCCACAGCAGCTGAAAACTGCAGTAGAAACTGGCTTTCCATTTGCAAACTCAAGTCTGAGGCCCAGCACCAATCAAAAGGGCCACAGCATCATTGACATCACCAGAAGTCATGCCGCTGAGAGTCAAGCTGTCTGTCATCAATTAGTTAGTGCTTTATAAAGACTCTCAGTTATTCAGAACTTTCAATAGGAAATGCAACTATTTTTAACGGCAGCATTTCAATGAAGAGAATGTTACTTTAGGCACTGGAGTGTTGCATAGAAGCACTTGTCAAGGAACTGTTTCCATGGCTTCCTAGAAGTTGTGTCTGTTTAACATGAGGATTATTTTTGGAAAGGAAACTTTATGTTGGAGTCATTAATGGAAAATTTTCTGTCTCCAACCTCTCAGGGATCCTTGGTCCCATTCTTTGAAATAGCACTGATGCCAAAAGAGCCAGAGAGAGCTGGAATGTGTGGGGGATGGGAGGTAGCAGTCGGGGAGGAGGTGGTGAGGGTGGAGAAGGGCACTGGTGGCAGGTGGCATCATGAATATTTTAAAGACTATTTATATCAATTTACAACAACAAAGCTTTAGTTATTTTGCCTACTGAATTGTGCCTGTGATCGAAAGACCCATTTTGCACTGTCATTGCAGGTTGACAGTAAATAATCCAAATTCACACATCCATGGTCCATGTCAATTTAAAAATAGGAACAATGGAACTGCTACAGCCCATTCTGACTCACTGCCCCTTCTACATTTCAGCATTGGTGATCTTACTGGAGCTTGTGTAGCCCACACTCTCCTATCAAAATGTAGTCAGACATCAACGTCCCCTGACAGTAATGATATAGGACCTTCAGGACCCCTGATCACTGACTATGTGGTATCTGCCTGATGACTGAAAACTTCTAAAAAAAATCTGCTCTACCTTCCGCGTGTCTTTAAAAATGGACTCTTTCCCAAATTCCCATGACTCCCCTCCCACCCTACCTCCTCATTCATTTACCAGCCACTCTACCCATTGCCATCCTATCTTCCCCAGTGAGCCATTTATTAGCCTACCCCTTCACTAGTCCACCATACATTGTTTGGCCACTTACCACCTTCTACCCAAGCCCTCACACACTTACCTAGCGCTCTAGCTCCTCACCCACTTTCCTTCTCTCTGTAGCTTCTCAAAGGAGGCTTTGGACCTTTAGATCAAACTGCTGCAGAGGCGTTTATCTACTAATGCTGACCTGTGTTGTGGTCGAAGGCTCTCACATCAGATCCATTCCACAACTCTCAGGAAGTCCAAAGCAGAGGTTCGGGGTAGAAACATGAAGTCCCAACTGAGAATGTAAATTCTCAAAATTCAGTCTCTATTGTACCCCTCGATAGCAGCAACAACCTCAGTGGAGGAAGTGAAATCTGGGCTATACATTTTGTACGTGACATAAAAAAACACTTCTTTACAAATATGGCAAAATGGGCTCAGTATTCATTATATCCATAACAAGCGATAATTTACTAATAATTTCACTTCATCTGAACATGGCTGTTACATTCAGCATTTTCCTGTACTCTGGGACCCCCCCCCCAACCCCCCACCCCCCCCCGCCAAACCCCTGACTCCAGTGATTCCTGAAAGATCACCACCAATGCCTCCACAATCTCCTCAGCTCTCTCCTTCAGAACTCTGGGGTTTAGTCCATCCAGCTTATGCCCGAAACGTCGATTCTCCTGTTCTCTGGATGCTGCCTGACCTGCTGCGCTTTTCCAGCAACACATTTTCAGCTCTGATCTCCAGCATCTGCAGACCTCACTTCCTCCTCCTGATAGCCACAACACTCAACTCTGCCCCCTGACTCTCCTGAAGTTCTGAAATGCTGCTGGTGTCTTCCACTGAAAACTGATGCAAAGTAGGTATTCAGATCCTCCATCATTACTTCATTCCCCAGACTACTTCTCCAACCTCATTTTCCAGTGGTACAATGACCATTTGTGCCTCTCTCTTACCTTTTATAGATCTAAAAAAAATCTTGCAATCTGATTTTATAACACGAGCTAGCTTTCTTTCATATTTCATCTTTTCTTACCTTATTGCATTTTTGTTATGCCCTGCTGGTTTCCCATTCCTCTGGATTCCCACTAATCTTCACCATATTATATGCTTTTTTGTTTTGCTTTTATGCTGACCTTGACTTGCTTTGTCCTTCCCTTTATACGTTTCTTCTTCCTTTGGATGACTTTCTGTTGTGCCTCCCGAATTACCCCCAGAAACACCAGCAATTGCTGCTCCACTATCTTTCTCTGCTAGGCTCTCCATCTAACCATGTCTGGCCAGCTCCTTCCTAGTGTCTTTGGAGTTACATTTACTCAATGTCATTGCAGTTACTTCATGGTAACCTCAGGGACTGCTGTGCTCTATGAAAAAGACTGGGACTGCACACTGCAGGGACTGAGCCCTTCACTGTTGGTGTCACCCCTGCATCACAAACCGCCTGTCCAAACAACTGAGCTAGCCCATCCCCAATAAATGGTACCCACTCCTGATTTTCTAGCTTAACTAATTTGATGATAAGGATACCCAGATACTGGACATAAAAGACATCACAAGCTAATGAAATAAGATCCATTTCAAACATTATTCCCTTTAAAGTCAGTGTAAGCTTCTCCCTCAGTTGGGGGTGATGACGAGCAGGAAACCTATTTTATTTTTAGGATTTCATTCAGTTTGCATCTTCGTGATGAAGCTATCCCTTATGAATCAGCAGGATTTCAACAGAAACATTAAATCACACTGAAATACTGCAGGTTCAAAGTATGAAAAATCTATGCAGGCTACTCACACCAACAGAAACATTTCCCTTGCTGTCTTTACTGAGTCATGCAGGGTTACAAAAACACTCTCTGTGCAATCATTGCAAAATCACATTCAGTTTGAGGACTATTCCCAAAGCACTGCTGTTGTGTGGAATAGGCTGATGATCCAACTTAGATTTTCTAAATTATTTGAAATTCTGTATTGATATAATTGCCAAAAACTGTGCAAAGGAGATTGTGTTAGTTCATTCGTGAGAGAATTTAAGGGAACACAAGGGATAATTAAACTCTTGACAGCTCACAACTATATACCTTCAAGGTCTTAAGTAAATCAATGATTTGTTTGCTCAGTAATTCTGCAATATACTCAGAGCTCTTGCTAATTACAGGCACCCAATATACCACCTAATAAAAAAAAGCTTAGAGATGAATTAATGAGAACATATTCCAACCGTATTTGTAATGTCAGAACAATTTATAGCAATCTTTCATTCGTACACAGCTGAACATTCAATTGGGGTCTCACTTTGGAGGTAAACACAAAGGAGAGGATTCTCCAAAATATGTTTGGGAGAGAAAAAGTGTAAGAAAGTCCTGGAAACTGTCGAGTCAGGACCCAAAGGTTATTTTGCCCTCTTCTAGCTGACCCTATGCATGCAGTGAAAAAGCAGAGAATGGTCTTGAATCTGTTTGGTAGGTCATTAGGAAATGGTTGAAGTTATTAACAAGCCATTAAGGAGTGACATTAGCCTCGAATCCTTGGAGGTCTCAGCTTTTCCCAAACGATCAATAACTCATCTGGATCACTGAGATGCGTGCACCGTGGGAAGAGCTTCATCAGTAAAACTGCAAGGTATGAAGATGAAGAGCTCCAGCCATTGCCGGGAGAGGCTGCTGTTTCTGCACTTCCTCTCTCAGATAGTGCTCTCACTGCTTGGTAGACGATTAATAGACCTTTAGCTGCAATTTCCACTTGCCATCCTTCAATATGGCTTGGAAGCAGTTTTTGCAATTCTAGATTACATCTCTGCAGCTGGCGGGGGTGGGGTGGGGTGATGGGTGGGGGGGTGGTCAGCAATAGGAACCACACCAACTACTCCAGCTGCAACAGGACCAGTGTTACTTATCATCATTCGTATGCCCTTCCACAGGTTAAATGAGGTGGATACAGATCCCAGCAGAGGGAGGAGAGACCTTCAACTCAGGTTCTACTTATAGAGGATCAGCTCTCCCAACATGCCAGAGGACCAGAGAGTCAGGACACTCAAGATCTCACAGCAGATCGCAGCTGAGATCTAAAGTCTCTCGGAGCAGGAGCCCATGGCCAGTGGAGCAGCCAGGGATGTGTAACTGCCAGACAACAAGTTGCTTATCACTGAATGACAACCATCCCCCTCCGGCCATTCCCCTTGGATTGCCATCTCTCACCAAGTTTTGTACTCTTTCCTTTAAAGAAGAACAAATAACATTACAGCAAAGGAACAGGCCTTTTGATCCTCCAAGCCTGCACTAATCCAGATCCTGTATATAAACCTGCCACCTATTTTCTAAGGATCTGTATCCCTTTGCTCCCTGCCCATTCATGTATCTACCTAGATACATCTTAAAGGACACTATCGTTCCTGCCCCTACCACCTCTGCTGGCAAAGCGTTCCAGGCAGCCACCATCCTCTTCAGTATTGAGAGAAAGCAATGAAGTCTTGGGTTTAGGGGAAAGGGTGGACAACATTTGTCAAATGTATCTGTGAACCAGGGGTGAGAGAGTGCAGGAGGCCGAGGGCACACTGAAGGTTTTGACTGTTGAGATGGGGATATGAGATGCCTGAAGACGGTCAAACAAGTCGAGGCTGCAAGCTATATTGGTCTGAGGAACACAGTCCAGGAAGAAACAGAAAAAGCCAGACTGTGGGGTTTTGATACCAGAGAGAGTGTTATGACACTTGTTTGTCATGTCTATCCTGGGATGTCCTTAGTTAATCTTCTGGGCAAGACGTGGTATTGATTCTCTCAGTATACGGGCGTGTCTCCTTGGTTGGAAACTTTGTCTCCTTCCTTCTATCTTTGACGGAGCCCTAAGTTAGTCAGATATTTAGTGATGTCTGTTAATTGGACACTTTGTCCATTTAGCTTTGCAAAACAATGGTAGGGTGCTTTCATAATTTCTTTCACAGTTTACAGCAGCCATGATGTGACAGGGAGCCAAAAATAATGTTTGCCTTCATAACCTTTCCCCACCTCCCCTTTTTGTTGTGTCTCCAGTGCATGCAATAATACCATCTTGTGCGTGATGATGTCACATGATATGTCTAGTTTGAGTGGTCTCCAGCTTGGCCACACAACAGAGTACACTCTCCGAAGGTCAAAGAGGGAATTGCAAGGAGCAGGCTTCCCTCGTCACCTTCCCAACCCCAATGAGAACTACAGTCTCAAAATGTTAAGAGCCACTGAGCTTATCTGAAAGTTGCTGTGATCCCTTTAAATTAAACTTCTTCCTTTGAGAGAAGAGGCATGATACCCCACCCACTTGCCATTCATCATCGATCGGGTAATCCTGAGGCAGGATGATAATGGTTTTACTATGGTGAGGGGCACCCACTTTGGTCAAGGTACAGGAAGTTGGGTTGCAGTCGCAAACATTCACCTCTTATTGCAATAGGAGCTAATGTGCCAAGATTCTGTGCAAACTGTCTGGAACCAAAAACATAACCACCATCACTAAACCACAATTGTCCACAAATGTAAAAGAACAATAAATGACACTGGGTACAGGCACTTCACAGGAATTTCAGAGTGTACACGGACAAGATAAAATCACAGAAATTCCTGTAATATGCACTCTAATTGTTATTTGCTATTGACTGTGCATTCGGCTGAAGTACGAAGAAAATCTATGATGGAGGTGGAAACCTGAGGCTAGCAATGTATAATTAGCTGTATATGATATCCATATAGATATTCAAAAGCTACTGTTACTTACACTCATTGATAATTGTTGGGGGATTAACTGTGAGCAATTGAGGCTCTCCCTCTGCACATTCCTGCCTCTTATAGAAAATAGAGAGTTTCTAGTTTTCAGATCATACTCTTCTGGCTTCCAGACGGCACTCACAAGGCATTAACCCAAAGGAACACACAGAACATTTCACCTCCCTTTCTTACAGCACTTCCCTCAACTTAGTTATCGTTGAAATATTTTTGTCGAACATGTAGTTTTAACATTTAAAATTATGGTGAAGCAGCTCTAGTAGGTGGATGTTTTCTTGTTGAGGGGTGGTGGTGTCAGTCAAGAGAAAACCTTTTAACATAAAGCAGCAGCTTTTGCTTCAGGGCCTGCTGTTCAATACATGAAATATGAACTCAATTTATAGCTCTGATTAATCTGAAAATCAGTGACGTGAACAGCCTACAGATCAAAAGTCATACTAATAAATAGAAGATTAACTGAACATTTTGTTGAACAATGCAGACATTGCAAAGTTTTTTTATAAGAACAACAGGTCAGTTTTCTTTTCAAACAGGAGTTCATCTTGCTGCCACAATCTTCTCTTTCATTTGCTCTCAAACAATAAAGGAAATTGAAATAGAAGTAAAATTCTGGGTTTTTTGGGAAATCTGAAATAAAGGTGAAAGTGCCAAATTATCCAGAAGGTCAATTGACAGAGAGGAAATCAGAATTAACATTTAAGGTCAATGACCCAAAATATAAAGCTGTTGGGATCGGTGTCCGATCTTAACCAAAACATTTCAACATAGTATGTTGAATTCAAGGTTTTTTTGGTGCATCCATATTAAAATAAACAAACATTGAAATAATCTGCATGGATAAAACAAGATGGACAATTTAGGAGACATCAAATCAAACAATATGCTTAGTCTGGTATTTGTCACAAATACATGAAGTATAGCGGCATACAAAGGAATTAAGCAGCATTTATTTTCCCCCAATACTTAATTGCAAATAATTGCTTCAAAAATTAAATGATTAAATATATGCAGAAATGTCAGCATCTGAAAAAGAAAAAAGACTGATGGACATTTTGGATAGAGTGTCTGATTGTGTTTGACTAGCACATTCTATTTTTTCAGCAGTTGCAAATTTCAATCTTTTCAATTATAGAGTAATGTTTTGACTCAAACATTGACATTAATTATTCAAGTATGTCATATTATATAAATTATGCAAGACGATTAGGGGTTATTAAGATCTCATTAAACTTGATAGGTTCCTGGAGCAAGCACCTTCCATCTACAGAACAATCCAGCCCCTCCAAGTAATATATCACGTGTTTTGGTAAAGAAAGAAAAATTGCCAATTGCACATTCATTCATGGTTAGTGTGGCAGTCAAAATGTAAAATATAAAAAACTTAAAACTCAAGTCCTTTAAAAGGTACAATCCTTAAATGGGGTGTGGGAGTATAGGGACCGTGTTGTGTATGCGCATAAATCATTGAAGATGGCCAGGCAAATTGACAGTGTGGTTAATAAGGCATACAGTACCTTAGGCTATATTAACAATGGCAGCGAGTACAAGAGTAAGGAGGATGTACTGAACTTGTCTAAGAAACCAGTTTGGCCTCAGCTGGAGATTTATAGTAATTGGCAAAAGAAGCAAAAAGCAATGCACAGACAACACAGTGAGTGGTTAAGATCAGCAATGATCCACCCAAGGATGTGGGTCAGGGCAAGTTTAATCAAGTATTCATGAGAGAATCAGAGTGTTATTTGAAAAAAGAACAATATGAATAGTTATGGGGACAAGTCGGGACAGTGGCACTCCAAGCAGCACATTCACAGACATGAAGGGCTGAATGACTTTCTGCATTGCAACTGAAATTCTGTGATTTCTTCAAAAGGTGTATTTAAAATATTTTTTAAAAATACAATCCTGTCTTTATATGCATGGTCCAAAACAAATTTGACAATAATGGAGCTTCAAATCAAAACAGCAGTAACTAAAAATATATCCACTGGAAAGTCTAACATTCTCCTTGGAATTTAGCACGTCATTAAATAAAATGGAGAAATTGGCTTCTGCACTAAAACATTTTGTATATTACCTAAAATATAGATCAAGCTTGTTTGAGGAATACTACACATTTGATGTAGAGCAAGACACTTGTACCTGTAATAAAACTACTACCATTTGATTATTATGGGATCTATAGTTCTTTCAAATTATCCAAAAATATTTTAGATGATAATGATTGACAAGTTATTTGTCAATGGGCCAAAATACAACCACTGTACAATTAAGAATTCCAGAAAAGAAGCCAGCCATGCAATGCACATGTACTTAATAAGTAAGCACATTGTTCAGGAACATTTATAGATAACAGATTTTGGAAATACATATTTCTACACAGTATACTTATTCATTCATGCCCTCTTCATAACAACAGGCCAATACTCCTGGGGTTGGAAGTGTACAAAGCAAGGAGGGTAGGAGCTGAATTTGACGTGGAACCCGCAGCTGTCAGTGTTTCATTCTGTAACACCTGTGCCCAAATGTGAAGGGTTGGAAGGACATGAATCTTTTGCCTGATTTTCCCAAATCATTCCTTTCAGAGATGTGACCTGGGTGCTGTTGAAATACTTCAGCACCTTCCCACTACTTCAGAGGAGATCAACTCAAGGCACACAGAAATCTCATGGCAACACACTTCTGGCAGCACGGGTACCACAAAACTCTGCCCCAAACAAAATATTCTAGATTCATTGTGTTCATATCAATCCCCATTAGGACTTGTGTAATAAACTAATAGCAGTACCAAGAAGATAAAAAGCCACAATAATGGTCAGAAAGATGATGATGATAATATTATTACATCAAAACCCATCAAAATACTTCACCTGGTCATTTGGTTTTGGAAGAGCAATTACTGTTAACCATTTTTAGATTAGATTAGATTAGATTAGATTAGATTACTTACAGTGTGGAAACAGGCCCTTCGGCCCAACAAGTCCACACCTCCCCGCCGAAGCGCAACCCACCCATACCCCTACATTTACCCCTTACCTAACACTACGGGCAATTTAGCATGGCCAATTTACCTGACCTGCACATCTTTGGACTGTGGGAGGAAACCGGAGCACTCGGAGGAAACCCATGCTGACACGGGGAGAACGTGCAAAATCCACACAGTCAGTCGCCTGAGGCGGGAATTTAACCCGGGTCTCTGGCGCTGTGAGGCAACAGTGCTAACCACTGTGCCACCGTGCCGCCCATTTATAGCTATTAGTTTTTAGCAATGCCCCACAAAGCACTGACAGGAATGACAAGTTATTCCCTACTCCTTAGCTACAGAGAGAATACAGATGACAGTAACAGGCATGTTGTGAAATCTTCAATATACCCCTATCTGAAACCCCACATGGTTAGGAGGCAAAATCAGCATCTCATTGATGATGCTTAGCATTGCCAGGGTGTGGTAAGTGCTTGCGTAGACCCAGCAGTGAAGGCTCAATTGGAGTGGATAGTTCCTCACTGGGCCAGCATGAACAAAATGAAGATAATAATAATTATTCTTAAGCAGGATGCCAGAAGGTCCAATAGTTTTAATCATAGAATCCCTATACCGTGGAAACAGGCCATTCAGCCTATCAAGTCTACAGTGACCCTCTAAAGGGCATCTCACCCAGCCCGAATTTTCCAGAAGGAGCAAAACACAAAGCACAGACACAAAACAGCTTTTGAATAACGACAGAAGGAAATCATCTCAAAACATAAAAGGTTAGACACCAGTAAAACAAACCAGGACATTTACTTTGCAATAGAGGAAAAATTAATTAGTTTACAATTATGAAGGTAAAAAAAGGAACAGCACATCTTTGTAAAAAATGGCACAGAATGATAATCTAGAAGATACAAAATATTGAAACCGTAGGAAACAGTAACCCAATTGCTGCAATAGAATTGAACTGCAAATGAAATTCTATAGCTATGGTTGGGCATACTGTCTTCAATAAGACCACCATAAATTTAATAGGCTTTGTCTAGAAATACATCCATCTCAATGTATATCTTGGGTATGTTTTTGATGAAGATTATGCATTGCAGTGCTTGAAATATATTTTTCATCTTTGTTATGCAGTTTCAGCAACATGCATACAATCAGTTCTTGTGTCAAATCCCTTCCAGTTTCTTCCAAAAAAAAAGGGGAACTGTTCCTCCTTGAACTAAACAGGACAAACTCATTACGATGCACAGCATGGGTTATCCTTCCATGTGTCTTATCCCTCACTGCATTAGGACAAAGGTTTTCCAGTTTCTAATTCGTGAACACATATGATGTAGAAATAGATGGAGGCTGCTCAAATTAATTATACTTGGTTGCATGCTTAAGAGAGAGACAACACCTCATTAGGCTGAGTTGAAAGCATAGACATTTCAAGGTTTTATAAAAAAAACTTCTCTTCAGTTGAGACACAGTAAAAGATGCTACTGTTTATTGGAAAAATCTTTCCACCAATGCCCTCATTACAGCACAAAGATCAATCCCAATGTTTAGACAAGGGACAGGGATCAGAATCTTCAAATAATCAGAGAGCATTCAGAGATCACAATACTGTCAAAAGGAAATGTAAGATGGCACCTTAATGCAAGGATCCTCTACAGATATGTCCAAAAAGACAGACAACCATTAAATGGGTCAGATACTCTGTCATCTTTTGATGAAGTCTGGATAATGGTTGCTTTGAGGCACTGGAGTTGTTAATACGCTCAAAGTGACTTTAAGATGTTTGCAGTATCAGTTCATAATTCCATCAGAATGTGCAAGATGGCTGAACAAATTGACAGTAGAACAGATTTGGTTTATAAACCAGGCACCTCCTTCCACACTGCTCTGATTGTTCCTACCCAAGCGTTTGCACAATTCTCCGGTAACCACTCTAGAATCAAGAAAGCAGCTTCATGATCTTCCAAAAGCAAGAGGGAAATTGAAGAGATAAAGATACTATTGAATAATACTGCACTAACTCGTTTCATTAACAGTGTAATGAATTCAAATCAAACTAACTGTTGTGTTCCCGAGGTAAATATCCTTAACTTTTAGAGTTACGTTGCAAGTCTCAAGTTCAAAATGCAAAAGGCCATCTTGCAGCAGTGGGTAGATGATTCAGGCTCGAGTCTCACTTCAGGGCTTGATGGCAAAGGAAGTTGCGTTCATTAAAAGAGACTATGTCAAGCAACATTTAATGTCAAGTACAACTAACAAAGTACATCTAATAATGACTCAACAATTCCGGCATTGTGAAGAATTAGCCATTTTTGACTGAGAAAAGGCAAACATTGACGAAATAAGTTCATGTGAAATATAAAATTGGCAGATTAAAAGCCATATTATGGTCACTGTGTGATTAGCATCGATTCTTTTCTCCGGTCATGCAACAAGGAGACAGAAAACACATGAACTAGTTAGAAATATGGAACGTGTAAACAAACATGCTGGTACTTCTCCATACAGTACTGGCTCAAAATCAGGCCATAGTAGAATTTTTTAATATCCTGTTGGATGGCAAGTTCTTCACTATCCAGGAGTCAGTCATGTATCTGCTTCTCTTTAAAAAAAACACAAACATATATTCTGTAGTTGTCAAAATTATGACAGGAATCAGTTTGATTTAGATATTTATTTGACATTGACAAGGTGTTAGATACAAGGAGACAGATGTTAATTCAAGAACAAGTCAAAAAGCAAGTGGTGAGACTCTAAATAGGAATGCCCAAACAGAAGCTTAACAATGGATAGATAAATGGAGGATGCAGCAGGTGTATGTCTGGCCATGGTTGGACAAATTAGGGTGACCACTTCGATGATCGAATATATTATGAATATAACACGAATCAATTTTAAATAGGATTTCTTACAATTGGATTAAGTGAACAGTTTTCCCTCATTTATGAAAATCATAATAAATGAATTAGATCTGGGGCGGCATGGTGGCTCAGTGGTTAGCACTGCTGCCTCACAGCGCCAGGGATCTGGGTTCAATTCCAGCCTCGGGCGACTGTCTGTGTGGAGTTTGCACATTCTCCCCGTGTCTGCGTGGGTTTCCTCTGGGTACTCTGGTTTCCTCCCACAGTCCAAAGATGCCCATACTGTTAGGTGCATTCGTCAGAGGGAAATGGGTCTAAGTGGGTTACTGTTCGGAGGGTTGGTGCAGACTTGTTGGGCTGAAGGGTCTGTTTCCACACTGTAGGGAATCTATTCATCTAATTTAATCAAAGGAAGTAGCCATTTAAAAATAGAAGTGATGCAAGATCTAGACACCTGCTGCATTTTGATGTCTTCTACAAAAAGGAGGCAAAAGGTTGGGTAAACTCAAACATTACATAGTCCTTAAGAATGCATATCACTAAAGAGCTCTTCTTAGAATGGGAAAGTCTGTGTTATTTTGAACTTGGAAAAGCCTTGTAAAGTTATACATTGGATTACTATACTTTGAACAAAACAATAGGAATCAGGCATACATTTAACTGGAATCAAATTCTAAAATCAGTCATTAAAATAAAACTAAGAGATCCAAATCATAATTATTAGAGGCAGTCCATGACAGATAGGAGAAAGATGCCACATGAAAGGATGCAATTTGGGCAGCAAAAACAGTCAAATGAATCTGTGTAATTTGAGCAGACAGCACACAATTTACATGAGAGGGATTAAATCCAATTTATGCAGGAGAGTTATAATTTTGTGCAGTGTAACAATTCCTCTGAAACAAACATTCGCTTAAGGTGAATTGACTGTACACACTTCAGTGACATTTAGAGCACAGCTCAGGGAGGGTGTTAGCACAATGGCGGTACCAGAATAATAAATAGTCACTGCAGGTTTTCAGTTTCATTAGATTGATGCAGAGAATCTGAAATGAGCTACTCAGAGATTCTCTCTATTCCTCCAAGCCTAATTCGTTTAACTTGTAGTCAAGTATTTTTTTTTGAAGCAGAAATAATAAATTCATTCATTTACAAATCTATTCTGCAGTTCAAAACGTCTGCCCCTGCAGGAGGTGTAGATTGAACACTGTTCTAAAGGGTTTTGAAACGGTTGATCTGGAATTCAAATCGCCAATGACATTCTGTGATGGCAACAGAAAGACATAACTGGAGTGGAATCCTTTTGCATTCAGCAGGCTAGATGGATGAGATCCTTTGCAGAACTCTTACGGCTGGGGTTACTAAATGCTAGCAAGTGCCAATATTCACAGAGTCGTTTGAGAATAGCGCAACGTGTCATTTACAATTGTAAAAAAGGTCTTCAGTGACCACTTAAGGAATTATTGCAAATCATAAATAGTGGTGACAAAAACAGAAATTGCTGGAAAAGCTCAGCAGGTCTGGCAGCATCTGCAGAGAGAAATCTGAATTAGTGTTTCAGCCGAGTGACCCTTCCCCAGAGGTTTCTGGGGAAGGGTCACTCAACCTGAAACGTTAACTCTGATTTCTCTCCACAGATGCTGTCAGACCTAAGGGCTTTCCCAGCAATGTCTGCTTTTGTTTCTGATTTACAGCATCCACATAATGGCGATTAGCTTTACTTTCTACACTGTAATGTAATCTAATCTAATTTCTCTCCACAGATGCTGTCAGACCTAAGGGCTTTCCCAGCAATGTCTGCTTTTGTTTCTGATTTACAGCATCCACATAGTGGCGATTAGCTTTACAGATTTGTTAAGTGTTGATGCAGTGGAGGCTAGAAGTAGAATTTATCATTTAATTTTGAAAGGAAAGTCCAGGAGATTACATGCAGTTGGATTGGACTGCATTTCCTCAGCCAAGAGGAATTAACAACACCCACTTCAAATGGAAAAAAATGCTGAGGTTTCTGGAAAAGAATTTGGATGTTATTGAATACGTCCAACTTGTGAATTATTTTT
The DNA here is from genome assembly GCF_004010195.1 of Chiloscyllium plagiosum. Classification (NCBI taxonomy): domain Eukaryota; kingdom Metazoa; phylum Chordata; class Chondrichthyes; order Orectolobiformes; family Hemiscylliidae; genus Chiloscyllium; species Chiloscyllium plagiosum. The sequence goes on from NC_057736.1 coordinate 24,061,791, forward strand.
TAACTATCCACGTACACATCTGACAAACACAAAGCCAGCTGCGTAGGAGCAGGTGGTGTTTGGTCAAAATGTGTGCTGCATACAAAGACCCATGAACTTTGCGGTTTCAAGTATCAGCTTGGTTCAGCAGTAATGCTATGTTTGTCTCAAGTCAGAAGGTCATGGGTTCAACTCTGATGCCAAGATTAAGTATGTAATTCCAGCTTCAGTTTGGAGCTAAATGTAAAATTGCTGTCATTCGAATGAGACATGAAACTAAGAGTTTTCCTGACTGCTAAATATGTTAACTTCAATGATAGTAAAAAGAGCATTTCTAGTATCCCTCACTCATTGATTCCCTCAATCACTACCATCAAACACTGCAGTGAATCTAATCTAATCTAATCTAATCTAAAAAACAGATTAAGTTGTTATTTATTTCATTGTTAACTGGCTGTGTGGAAACAGATTTCCTACAGTTGCCTATGTAACAATGATTAGATTTTCTGCTCAGTTCCTTGGTGATTATTGTTTTTCAGATGTTTGCAAAGGACATGGAAAGATGTTACGAAATTGCAAAGTGCACAATTTGTAAAAGCCAGGGATAGAACAAGCAAAAATAACTCAAAGACACACCGCTGTGATCTACAAACTCCCGAGTTTGGAAAATAGGGATGATGCAAAGCTTCAGAGATTACATTCAGTCGGGGATTCTTGCACAAAGCATCCGATTGTTGCCACAGTGCACTTTGAGGACAGACTTCTGTTCTAGCTTAATCCTTTCAGAATTTAACAGCTCAAAAAAAAAAATCAATCACATGTTCAAGGTCAGATTTCTTGGGAAGATTCAAAAGCTGATGAGTTGATGTATAGGGGAAATGTTGGCAGACACAAATGGGTTGCAGCAAACCATCTTCAGGTCTTGGCCCTCAGTCCCAACTCAGAATCCTGGAGGATTATAAATTCCAAAGGGGGAATCGTCCAGAAATTAAGAGAACAAGAGAGGGATGGAATGAGAGGTGAGGAAACTGAAACAGAAACCTGCAGGCAAAGACATGATGAGGATGCAGCAGAATGTCACAGAATGGAGGAGACACAGAGACTGGTATGAAGGTGTGTGTATCCATGGCAGGCCAGATTTTACAGATAATGGATGAGCTACTTCCTGATAGTGAAGTGGTCAGTGCAGCCGGAAATGGTGCTTCTCCAGAGAGAGACCATGGCCAATCAGTGTGCCATGATGGTGGAAGTATTGAGCTCCGATTGCATCGATGGGCATCTGATGCTGTGGGCTCTCAGGGTTACAGTGGTCCTATAATCCACACCCTTGGCTTATGCCAGAGGCCTACTAGAAACAAGTGCACACACCACGACATTTTGGCATTAACCAATGCTGCCTTGAGAGGAGCCAACCAGTTCATCAAACTGAGAATTATTGTAAACAGGCAAGCCATGAGAGACAGAGATTTTGGTATCATCGTTGGTCCACTCCAGGCATAAGATTTCAGACTATTTGCAATTTTTCTTTGATTCATTCACAGGATGATGTTGTCACTCGCAAGGCCAGCATTCATTGCCAATTCCTGATTGGACAAAGGGCAGTTGAGAGACAACCACATTGATGTGAGTCTGGAGTCACACGTAGGCCAGACTATTTGGCAGATTTCCTTCCCTGAAGGACATTAGTGAGCCAGATGGGTTTTTCTGATGATCGGCAATGGTTTCATGGTCATCGGCAGATCCTTAATTCCAGATTTTTCTTTGCTGAATTCAAACGTCAACATCTGTTGATGCAACTAGAATGATTAACATCGAGCAAACAATCAATTCTCAATTCGAGATTCATGTCTGGATGAATCAGGTATCATCCTTCAGTATGAGGTAGTGGAGGCATTATTGGTGAATCCCTAGAGTCAGGGAGGGTCCCAGGGGAATGGAAAATTATTAATGTGACACCCTGTTTAAAAAGAGAGTAAGGCAAGATATGGAAAATTACAGACCAATTAGCCTAACTTCATTCATGGTTAAGATCCTTGAATCCATTGTGAAGGACGAGATTTCTGAATACTTGAATGCCTGAAAATAGTTCTCTTAAAAGGTACCTTTATTGCTCTGTAACCTGTGAAGCAGAATCACTAAGAAGAAAAGAAGACACAGGAAGATCCAAATAGAAGAATCAAAAGCTGCCTGTTTTGAGATAAAAGTGTTTTTTGTAAATCTTAATTGGGAGTTTTATCAGGCTAGTATTGTGGAAGGGGAAGGTAAATGATAGGTTAGAGGATGGAGTTGTAAATAGTTGTTAGTTAATTATTCTCTGTTTTACTTTAAGAAATAAAATTGTTAATTTTTACTTTAAATAATTATTGGCCCCTTGAATTTTCACAGATTACTGCATGGGATAAATCTGTTCTATGTTGCTGGTTTTAAAAGTTAAGCAGGAGAGTTTACCCTGTGTCGTAACATTACATTTCAGCCATACGTCGAAATCAGTTCCATCAGACACAAACATAACGACACAAAAGAAGTTGACAAATTGAAGGAATAATTATCTTTGTTGTACATCATATCAGCAACTGGCAATATAGTATAGAGTCATAGAGACATAGAGTTGTACAACATGGAAACAGACCCTTTGGTCCAACCCGTCCATGCCGAACAGATATCCCAACCCAATCTAGTCCCACCTGCCAGCACCTGGCCCATATCCCTCCAAACCCTTCCTATTCATACCACCCATCCAAATGCCTCTTAGACGTTGCAATTGTACCAGCCTCCACCACTTCCTCTGGCAGCTCATTCCATACATGTACCATCCTCTGTGTGATAAAGTTGCCCCTTAGGTCTGTTTTGGTGCCAGGATCAAGGATGTATCAGAGAGGGTGCAGAATGTTGTCACGGGGGAGAGGGACCAGCAAGAGGTCATTGTCGACATTGGAACCAATGACATAGGAAGGGAAAAGGGAGAAGGAAGATTACAGAGAGTTAGGCAGGAATTTAAAAAGGAGGTCCTCAAGAGTAGTAATATCTGGATTACTCCCATGGGAGATTGATTAGCAAGGTTAGATCTCACGGAATACTGGGAGAACTATCCATTTGGATACAGAACTGGCTCAAAGGTAGAAGACGGAGGGTGGTGGTGGAGGGTAATCTTTCAGACTGGAGGCCTGTGACCAGTGGAGTGCCACAAGGATTGGTGCTGGTTCCTCTACTTTTTGTCATTTACATAAATGATTTGGATGTGAGCACAAGCGGTACAGTTAGTAAGTTTGTAGATGACACCAAAATTTAAAGTGTAGTGGACAGCAAAGCGGGTTACCTCAGATTACAACAGGACCTTGATCAGATGGGCCATGGGCTGAGAAGTGGCAGATGGTGTTTAATTCAGATAAATGCGAAGTGCTGCATTTTGGGAAAGCAAATCTTAGCAGAACGTATACACTTAATGGTAAGGTCCTAGGGAGCGTTGCTGAACAAAGAGACCTTGGAGTGCAGGTTCATAGCTCCTTGAAAGTGGACTCGCAGGTAGATAGGATAGTGAAGGCGGCATTTGGTATGCTTTTGTTTATTGGTCAGAGTATTGAGTACAGGAGTTGGGAGGTCATGTTGCGGCTGTACAGGACATTGGTTAGGCCACTGTTGGAATATTGCATGCAATTCTGGTCTCCTTCCAATTGGAAGGACAATGGATGGGGAAAATGTCTGCACTCGTGTCAAGGAACATATTGTCGCTCACTACAGTGTAATGACAGAACTTTGAAATCAACTGTCTTGAATAGATATAAATGAGGCTCTTCCACTCCTATTCAGTCCAAGTTAGATTCTGAATTCTTAATGACTTTGTAAGGGACACTTCAGTAATAGTACCAAAGACTATGCCCTAGTGAAGCTGTCTCTGTACATGTACAAGAGTGGGATATATTTGACCATGTGAAGAATTCCCAGGCAGCTCCTGTCCACAAAAAGCAAGATAAATCCAACCCAGTCAATTTCTACATGGTCAGTCCACTCATGATTAGCTAAGTGACGGATGGGGTTGTTGACGGTGCTACCAAACATCACTTGCTCAAAGTGTTCACTGACACTCAGTTTGGGTTCTGTCAAGACCACATAGCTCCTAGTCTCATTGTAGCCTTGGCCCAAGATTCCAAGAGTGAGATGAGATGACTGTCCTTGATATCAAAGCAACATTTGACAGTGTGCAGCATCAAGTTGCATATGGGAGTCAATGGGAATCAGAGGGTAAACTCTCCACTGATTGGAATCATATCTTGCCAAAAGGAAGATGGCTGTGTTTGCTGGAGGTCATTATCACAGTTCCAGGACTTCACTATTGCTGCAGTTCCATAGCGTCCCAAGCCCAAACAATTTCAGTTACTTCATCAATGATCTTTGCTCCATCATAAGCTCAGAAGTGGAGTTGGTCACGAAATTATTCCACAATGTTCAGCATTTCCGTTGACATCTCCACAAGATACTGAACCAATCCAAATGTTTGGATAATATCCAGGCTTGGGCTAACAAGTGGAAGGCCACACAAGCACCAGAGAAAGAACATTTCAAATAACAAAATATCTAACTTTTATTGACATTGTCTTAACATAAAACAAAGAACTGCAGATGCTGGAAATCTGAAACAAAAACAGATTGCTGGATAAACTCAGCAGGACTCGCAGCATCTGTGATGAGAAAGCAGATTTAATTATTTGATTCCAGTTACCCTTTTGCAGAACAGTCAGAAAAAGAGTCGTGGTCCAAACTGAAACTAATAACATCAGGAGGAAGGGTCTTGCAAAAGGAACGTAAGGAGTTAGGCAGAAAGTTAAACAGCAGGACCTTTAGTATTATAATCTCCGGATTATTACCTATGCCACATGCTAGTGAGCCCAGAAATAGGAAGGTAGTGCAACTAAATATGTAGCTAGAATAGGAGGGAGGGTTTCAAATATCTGGATGACTGGGACCTCTTTGAGGGCAGGGGGGACCTGTACAAAAAATGAGGTGCACCTAGAGGGGCACCAAAATCTTTGTGAGGAAGATTTCTCGTGGCACTCGGGAGGGTTTAAAGTAGGATGGCAGGAGTAGGGTACCAGAGTGGCAGGTCAGCATGTGAGAAGGTAGAGATTAACACGATGAACAAGCAGGATCAATTTAATGAACAAGGCAGGATTAGAAAATGTGTATTGAATAAGCTAGGAGGGAGAAATAATAAAGAGATACTGAATGACAGGATAGAATGTTCATCCAAAATTAGAGTTCTTTTTACAAATGCACAGAGTACATAGATCAAACTAATTGAGCTGCAGGTACGGATTCAAATGAAAACTCTGATATAGAGCCATCACAGAGACATGGCTGCAGGACGGTCAGGACTGTGAACTAAACATATCAGATTATAAGGTTTACAGGAGGGAAGAGAGAAAACAGCAGAGTAGCAGCATTACTGGTTTGAAACAGAATCACTTCTATGGTGAGGGAAGATGGAAAGACAAGAGTGGACATAATGGAGACCTTATCGGCAGAACCGAGGAACCATAACAGAACTAAAACCTCAATAGATATCATATATAGACTACCTGGTAGTGGTTCAGATACGACTCTATGACTCTAAGTGCTAGATTGTACGTTAGACAATAAGACAACTATACAGCAAAGGCATAATTGTATTAATATATGCCTTGGGCGCTATACAAGGGGATAAGCAGTATTGGATCTAGTAATGAGCCTGATTTAGTAACCTAGTCAATTGTGAACATTTGCCAAACAGTAATCATAATGAGATCAAGTTTCATGCAGCGTTTGTAAGAGACATGCAAAGATCTGAAATGAGTATTGTGAATTTATGTAAGGCAGCAGCTGTCCACAGTAAACTGGGAAGCTCTGCCAATAGATAAAATAACTGAGAAAAGAAACATTTAATGCAATTCAGAAGCAGTTTGTGTCCATGAGAAGGAAAAGCCGCACCTCACAAAAAAACAGTCACGGACATATAACGATGTATGGGACAGCATAAAATGAAAATAAAGTGTTTATAAGAATGTAAAGAACAGTACACATCCCACAGAATGTGATAAATACAAAGACTAACAAAGGCAACAAAGTGGCTTATAAGTGCAGCTAGAAAGGAGTATTAAAGGAAACTTGCAAGGGAGATATAAGACAAGAAGTTACATAAAGGGAAAGTAATTGGTTAACAGTACTATTGGTCTTCTAACGGCTGAGTTTGGCAATATTGTCAATGACTATGGGACAATTACAGGCATGAAGAATGATTATTTTGCTTCAGTATTCACAGCAGAGAAGAAGGATAACTTTCTGCAAGTCGCAAAGAAATTAACAGAGCAATAAGAACAGTGTCTAAATAAATTAGCGTAAATAAAGCATCAGTAAGAGGAAAAGTACTGGAACTGAAGAGTGACAAATCTCTAGGACCTAATGGATTCCACCCATGGATGATAAAGGAGGTAGGAGTGCACACTACCGATGCCTAACCATAATCTTTCAGAGTTCCCTGCATGCAGAGTTGTACCTCTGGACTGGAAAATTGCTCATGTCACTCCGCCTTTTAAGAATGGTGACGGAGGGAAACCAGGTAATTATAGGCCAGTTAACCTAACATCTGCAGTGGAGAAATTGGCGTCCCTAATCATGATCACCTTGGAAATTTTCATTTAGTCAGGGAGATTCAGCATTGATTCTTGAAGGGTAGGCTATTCCTGTCAAACCTCAGAGACTTTTTTCAAGAGGCGACAAAGGTGGTGGACAGTGGTCAGTCAATGGACGATGTGGAGGTCCAGAAGGCTTTTGATAAAATCCCACACAAGAGACTGTTAGCTAAGGTAAATTGGTTGATTGACAGGGAACCTGGAGTTGAAATAGTAGGTAAGTACTCAAATTGGCAGAGTGTGACTGGCAGTGTCCGCAGGGGCTTCAATTACTCACAATATTCGTGAATGACTTGGATGACAGCATAAAAAAGCCAAATATCCAAATCTGCTGGCAACTCAAAATTGGATAGCATTGTTGACAGTGCTGATGATATCATACAATTACAACCAGATATTGACAGATTAGGTGAATGGGCAAAGCTGTGGCAGATGGATTTTAATATAAGCAAGTGTGAAGTTATCATTCTGGACAGAAAATGGATACATCGGACTATTTCTTAGAACGCACAAAGTTTAACAAAATGGACGACCAACAAGATTTGGTGTTCAGGTGCATAACTTTATAAACTGCCATGAACAGGTGCAGAAAATAGTCAAGGTGGCTAATGGAATGCTTGTCTTCAAATCTAAAGGGCTGGAATATAGGGATACAGTTGTTATGCTGCAATTATACAAAACTCTAATTAGACTCTATTGAGAGTACTGTCAGCAGTTCTAGGCATCACATCTTAGGAAGGATGTTTAAGCCCTGGAGGGAGTTCACTGCAGGTTTACAAGGATTGTATCTGGACTTCAGAGGTTAAGTTTTGAGGAGACATTATAGAAATTAGGTCTTTATTCTCTACATTTGAAAGATTAATGGATTATAGAGGTCTTCAGGATATTAACAAAGAAACACAGGGTAGATATGGATCAACTATTTCCACTGGCTGAAAGGTTCTAGATCTGGGAGCATTGACTAAGAAATACAGCCACACCATTCAAGAGAGACATTAGAAAGTGCTTCTACATGCAAAGAGTAGTGCAGGTTTGGAACTCTCTTCCTCAAATGGTGGTCAATGATAATTCAATTGTTAAATTTAATTCTCGGACAGAAGACGTTTTATTAAGCAGGGGTATTAAGGGAAATGGACCAAAGGCAGGCATATGGAGTTAGGCCACCGATCAACCATGATCTTATTGAATGGTAGGGCAAAGCTTGAGGGGCTGAATGGCTTAGTCCAGTTCCTATGGCTTTGTTTATGGAAGTCTGCTTCACAGATGCTTGTCCACTTGCTTGTTTGCTTAAGTCTGTGAATGAAACTACAGAGAGTATTAAGTACTGACATTAGACTGGAAGTGTTCTGGAAGGGATGCATAAGGTTTCTGGGCTGTATTTTATGTATTCAGCAAAATATCAATTTTGACGAATTTGATGGAAAGTTTCCCTCAGTGAGCACTTACAAGATTTCTCAGTCTATTCGCTAATACTCCAGTTACTAACCATGCACCATAACCTCCTGCAGTCCAGGTCCATTTTTAAAGTATATGGGCCAAGTCAAGCACTTCCAGCCAGAAGCTGTCTTTATCTACATACATGGTGGGAAGGGAACCCAAAATAAACATTTTTTAGGGCACATAGGTAGCACGGCTGATATTTCATTGCAAATCCAAGTGCTTATTCATAAATGCACTGCTATTAAGACATATAGAGGTTATGCGTCCCTAGTCTCATCCCTTCGAATCCTGTGTAAGGGAATGCTACTCTTCTCTTAATGCCCAGTATAACCTGCAGCTTAGTCAAGCCAACCTGATAAGGGGGCTTGACAGTGAGGATGTTGAGAAGATGGTTCCACTCAAATCAAGGGATATGGTCACAGAATAAGGGGACACTTATTTAAAACAGAGGATAGAGTTTATCTGAAATTCTCTATTCCACAGAGCTGTGAAGGCTAGATCACTGAAAGGATTTAAAGAGGAGGTAGATGGTTTTTTGAAATATCAAAGAATTGAGTGCGATGCAGAGCTTGCAGGAAAGAGGATGTAACATCTAGGGCTGACCAGTCACAACGTTGTTGAATGGTAGATTGGGCTAGAGAGGTGGAATGGTCTACTCCTGCTTCTATTTCTTATGTGCTATGTTCTTCATCTGAATGCAAGTTCACCAACATAAAAATGGGATAATAACTTACAATATAAGACTTTTGTTCTTTATTTCATTTGAATTTGCATACAGTAATGGGCATTCCCTAAATTTTACCGACTGGGACATTGGATAGCAAAGGGAGATAGTCACTGGACCAGTAAATCCAGAGGCCTAAATCAACACTCTGGGGTCATGGGTTCAAAACCCACTCCAGTAGCTGGTTCAGTTTCAATTCAGTTCATAGATCTGGAATACATATGTTTTCTCAATAATGGTGACAAGGAAAACTATTGAGGATTGTCATAAAAACCCATCTGGTTTACTAAGCTGCTACAGGGAAGGAAATCTGCTATCCTTACCTGATCTCATCTACATGTGACACCAGATCCATAACAATGAGCTTGGCTCTTAACTGCTTGCTCAAGGCATTCAAAGTCTTACCTGCAGCTCCATGAAAGAAGGCGGGGATCTTCAGACATGGCTGCTATGAAGGAAGAAGATGACTGGAGCCAGGCTCACATTACAGAATGATAGCCCCCAGTAACTAACTGTCTATCAGCTAAAGAGAGGCTTATTTTATTTTATGGATAATCCCAGCCTTGCAATTGAAGGAAGTGTCATAGAAGACAGCAACAGTGGGAACCATATGGACAGGGTGGGGCAAATCAACAAATAGCAAAGCTGCCATCTGTGAAGTCTTTAGGCAACTAACATTAATGCTAATTGCGTTCCTTAAGTGGAGCGAATGGCATCTGGTCGATAAAGAAACTGAAAGGGTTGTGCATTATCAGGTATGCAGGGCATTTTGCACATTGTGGAGAAGCATAAAGAAGCAGCTCAAAGAAAGCAATCCCATCGCAAAGGTACATGTCTCAGAGGAGTGAGATTTGGCCAGTGCGCTGTATCTAAATAGAGGATTAGGAAGAAAACACACTTAGGCTTATTACCTAATAAGTCAAGCAGAGATGGGCTAATTTGATAAGAATCACCTAAGCAGAATGGCATCAATTTAGTGCTGAGTCGACACAGCTTCAAATCCATTTGGATGGTCTCAGGATTCCTGCCCGTTAGTTTTGAATTAATGAAACTAAGCTTCAATGATTGCATAGGCCCAGATATTATATAATAATTCCCTGTAACCTTCTATGCACAAGATTCTATTTCTTCCTCTTTCACTACATAAAATGGCATTAATATTTGGTGTAGATATGGCCTCAAAAGAGTTGACATTGCTAATCCACCATTATGTGTAAGCATCATTTCATCCCGAGAGATCAGTACCACTGTAAACGAAGAATGGCTTGAAAAGGTGCTAATACAATTGGTAAGTCATGCAACTACAGACAGACAGACAATTGGACTAGTTTTTATGTACATATTGGTATTAGGAACAAAGAGAAAAGGTTAAAGGTTGACTTTAGAACAACTAAACCCATTTCAAAACTAAAACGACACACAAAAGTAGAATCGGCCGTTATCAGGACAAGAGAATGCTTACATTAGCTAGCATATCCAAGAAATTAAGGTTTCAGGGCATTTAAACTGCTTTCTGCCAATTTCTTGCTTGACTAAACAAATGGGAAATGGGCAGAGAATATTTTGTTGGATATCCAGTTGCTTGTGCCTGATTCAATTTCAAAGCAGATCTTTAAACATTACTTGTTTATTGTATGCCAAGTTTCAAATGAAAACAGTGGTTCCACGCTGATGTGACAATTTAATATACTATTGCCATCCATGTTTGGGATGACAAATGTCAAGTCACATTCATGCTACAATGCCAGGCGATGACCATCTGCAACAAGAAAGAAGCGGCACTGTGGCACAGTGGTTAGCACTGCTGCCTCACAGCACCAGAGACCCGGGTTCAATTCCCGCCTCAGGCGACTGTGTGTGTAGAGTTTCCTCCCACAATCCAAAAATGTGCAGGTTAGGTGAATTGGCCATGCTAAATTGCCCCTAGTGTTAGGTGAAGGGATAAACGTAGGGGAATGGGTCTGGGTGGGTTACGCTTCAGCGGGTCGGTGTGGACTTGTTGGGTCGAAGGGCCTGTTTCCACACTGTAAGCAATCTAATGTAAAAAATCTAATCTAATCTAACTATTGCCCCTTGACATTCAATGACAACATCATCATCATCACTGAAGCATCAGGATCAATATGCCGGGAGTTACTATTAAGCAGAAACCAAATTGGACTAATCATACAAGCACTGGCTACAAGAACCAGTCAGAGGCTAGGAATCCTGCAACAAGTAACTCACCTCTTGATTTCCCAAAGCCTGTCCACCATCTGTAAGGCACAAATGTTATAAATGATAAAATACTATCCACTTGCCTCAATGAGTGTGGCTCCCACAACACCCAGGACAAAGCAGCCTATTTGGTGAATACCACATCTACAAATGTTCATTCTCTCTACCATCAGCACTCAGTAGCAGCAGTGTGCACCATCTTCAAAATACACTGCACAAATTCAGGTTTCTTTGGCAGCAACTCTCAAACCCACAATCTGGGAAGGTCAGTGACAGCTGATACATGAGAATACCACCAATTGCAAGTTCCCCTCCAAGCCTGTCACTATCTTGACTTGGAAATATATCATCATTCCTTCAGTGTCACTGGGTCAAAATCCGGAACTCCCTCCCTAACACCACTTTGGGTGCAAAACATGGACTGCAGCATTTCAAAAGCCAGCTCATCACTACCTTCTTCTGGGCAACTGGGGATGAGCAATAAATGCTGGCCCAACCAGCGAATACCACAGCCCTGAATGAATTATTCAAATCATATGCAGTGCTTTTTAAAAAATAAGGTTTGGAGACCATTCCAGAAAAGACTTAAAAGAATAGAATTTGTAAGATCAGGGAGAATGTTCAAGTTAGTCTTTAGCATGTTGGGTATTGGGTCATGTTTGTTACACGCTTTCCCCTTTGCCTCACATCATAGGATTTGCTTCCACTCAATAGCAATGCCCATCTATTGATTACCTCTGTACAAAAGCCATCTAAAACTAGCAAGTGGTGGTGAAATGATCACTTAGCATGCACAGACCATAGATATTATTTAAAGTAAGGTCAGAACTCGACAATGTTTTGACCAAACAGAATGCTAGAGAAATTTGGCAGGTCTGGCAGCACCTGTGGAGGGAGAAACAGGGTGAATATTGACTTCACTATCACACTGCTTCAGAACTGAGGAATTCAGAACACCATTCAAAAGCAGAGTGATACCCATCTCAAAATGTTAACTTTGTTTCTCTCTCCACAGATGCTGTCACATCTGTTCAGATTCTCCAGGATTTTCTGTTTTTATCACAGATTTTCAGAAGCTGCAGTACTTTACATTTGAGATAGAAAAAGTGTATGTCTGCCCAGTCCATAACAAAATCTGAAACGTGAACTATATGGGGCAACAAAAAGACAAAAACTGTAGAGCAGCAGAAAATAATAGAGAGATAAAAAGGCAGGTGGTAAATTGTTTGGGCTTATAAATCTATTGGAGTGTGTCATCTTCTCTCCTCTTTTCCATTACTGTGCCCTTACTTTTCTTTTTCACACCCTACTCTCTACCTTTTCTCTGCTCTCCAATGCAAACCCTTCTGCTCCTCTGCTTCCTACCCAATCCTTTTCCAATTTGCTGCCAACCTTTTCTCTGCCATAAAACACATAATAGGGGAACACACAAGATGTAGTATGATGTAGAAAAGAGAAAAGAAAACATTACAGAACTCTGAGACAAACCCTAGGTCCGTACTGAACATAATCCCAAACTAAACTCATCCCACTTACCTGCTCCTGGCGCATATTCCTCCAAACCTCTTCTACTCATGTACTTATCCATTTACTTTTAACATTGTAATTGTACCCACATCCACCACATCCACAGTAAGTTCATTCTACATACGAACCACCCTCTGTATAAAAAAAACTTGCCCAATATGTCTTGTTTAAACCTCTCTCCTCTCACCTTAAAAATGCATCCCCTCATCTTGAAATCCCCTAAGGAAAAGACACCGACCATTAACCCGATCTATACTCCTCATGATTTTTTAAGCTGCCATTAGGTCACCTCTCACCCTCCTATGCGCCAGTGAAGAAGGTCCCAACCTTTCTTTATAACTCAAACCTTCCATACCCAGCAACAGCTGGATAAATCTCTTCTGAACCCTCGCCAGCTTACTAATATCCTTCCCATACCAGGGCAATCAGAACTGGACATAATTTTTCAGAAGAGACTGCACCAATGTTCTGCACAACCTCAACATGATGTCCCAACTCAAAGGACTGAGCAATGAACACAAACATGCTAAATGCCTTTTTAAACTACCCTGTCCATGTGTGATGCAAACTTCAAAAGAATTATGTACCTGAACTTCTAGGTCATTCAGCTCCACAACACAATCCAAGGCCCTTCCATTAATTGTATAGGTTTTAGTTCTGTTTGTTGTACCAAAATGCAATTTATCCAGATTTAATTTCATCTGCCATTTTTCAGCCCATTGATCCATTAGATCAAAATCTCTTTTGTAGCAAAATCTAGGCGTTCTAGTGCATAAGTTACAAATATAAATATGCAGATGCAGCAGTAATTAAGAAGGCTAATGGAATGCTATGCTTTTTAATGCAAGGATTTGAATATAAAAGTAAGGATGTTTATTTGCTTCAGTTATATAGGGCATTAATGAGACCACACCCTGAATACTGTGTGCACTTGGAGTCTCCTTATTTTAGGAATGATGTAAATATGTTGGAGATGCTTCAGAGGAGGTTTACTAGATGGTATTTGGAATGAGTGGGATGTTTTGTGAGGAATAGTCAGACAGACTGTACTCGTTTGCACTGGAGTTAAGTAGAGTGAAGGAGAGGTGACTTAACCAAAGTATAGAAAATCCTGACAACGTGAATATGGAAAGGAAGTTTCTGCTTCTGTGCGAGCCCAGAATTAGGTGACACTGTTCAAAAATGAATGGTTGTCCTTTCAGGTCAGAGATGAGGAGAAACCCTCCTTCAGTGGGTTGTGCAACTTTGCAACTCTCTGCCTCAGAAGATGGTGAAAGCAGGGTCCTTGAACATTTAAGGTGGAGGTAGATTGATTCCCTTGTCTGATGAAAATCAAAAGGTTATTGGCTGTTAGATGGGAATGTGGAATTCTAAACAAAACAGTCATAATCGTATTGAATATTAGAGGTTTGAGGTGTTCACTGATCTATATCTGCTCCTATTTTGTATGTATCTCCCCCTTTCACTTCCACTCCAATAACAGTCCCTGCCCAGAATCATCCCCTCAAATCTTGTCCTCTCTATAATCTCCTCCCTTCCACTTCAAATACTGTCTCAATTGTTTTCCTCTGTATTCCATCTCGCCTCCTCCATTCTTTCCCACCTCTGCACCTACTGCCTTCCCCTCGCATCCATCTAATCCCACAAAATCTCAGCCTACCCAAAATGCAACATCATGGAAGATCAAACAGCACATATTTCAATAGAATAATGATTGCTCTGGCAAATGAATCATAGCTGCAAATATGAGTTATTTTCCATTTCTTTTTATTGGCTAATCAATCATTACACTTCAAATATGGCAGGACAGTCATTCACTCACTGGTTTCTGCTATCACTGGCAGATTTATATCATCTTTGACTGTAATTATTAACTGTTAAACTGCAAGTAATGCACTAATGCACTGCAGTGGCACGAAATACTTAAAGCTTCCTGATGTCATAGAAAAGAGAATTTAATAGCAATTTTTAATAATATTAGCCCTTTGACATTAAGCGGTTTGCAGAAGTACCCTGGAATAAAACATTAACAGGAGATTTTTGCTGTGATGAAAGAAGTAAGTTTTAAGAGTATCTTAAAGCAGGAATGTAAGAAGTGAGGCAGAGGTGTAAACAGCGTATTCCAGAGCTTGGGGCTAAGATGTCTGATGGTGCAAGTACAAATGAGGCATGGTTGAAATCAGGGATGCACAAGGGATTGAAAGTAGGGGAATGCAGGTTTTGCTCTGAATTGTGGGGCTGGAAGCGACTACAGAGATAGGGAAGGCTGAGACCATGGAGGGATTTGAAAAAGGAGAAGAATTTTAAAATTAAGACATTACTTGTTTATTGTATGCCAGCTGGTGAAGGTCAGCATTTAGTATTGCTAGTTACTCTTTTTTTTAAATCAAGCCACCTACTTTTGCAGTCCACATGTTGCACAAACACTGGCATACATGCTGTACGTACACCAGTGAGGGCAGGAATACCAGGAATTTTACCCAGCAACAACAGAGGGAAGCTCATTTCAGATATAACAATTGAGTAAAGCTCCCCTGAAGTGCCTCCAATGCATTTACATCCTTTCTTAAATGAGGAAATCAAAACTGCACACAGTATCTGAGCTGTGGTCTTATCACTGCCTTGTATTTCTGAAGCATAGTTTCTCATGTAATGAAAAGATAGCATTCCTGGCACGAACTTTGTAATTTCCAGATAGGATTTAAACAAACAGAAAGAGCTCAGACATTCGGAGTACACTGGCAGTACTGATTATTCCGCATCCATCACGACTGAGACTATAGCCAGGAGTGGCGGGGGCAGTCCATCATGGTCAGACACTCAGTGCCTGATCCAGACAGACAGACAGAGACACATACACACACCTCTGTCCCTCCTTCATCCACCTTTAATCTGAGGACTTTTGTTGATCTTGGATTCCTGTTGGGGACAATCCCAACAGTTGTGTCACTCCTAATGGCAATAATAACATTGTGGAACTGCTGGCCTCTGGCAGAGACATTTGAATGCATTCATATTATTGACAGTATACACTTTTTAATTGGCCTCCTCACTGGGGTGATTCAGTACAGTCCTTGAATTACAGAACAGGTTAAAGTAGAGTATATCATAGCTTTACAGAGGAACAGGAGTCTGGTTGCCAAGGAACACAATGAAAATTTTCAACTTTGCTTTCAAAGCCCCAGGTGTGTCAAACATCTAATTTTCATTTTCTGTTCCTTCAATGCCTGTCTGTAAAATTAGTGTCCTGATGCAAGCCATAAAATAGAATGACATGTCCACTTTCACCTCCTTGATTCAAGACATCAGTTGCTTGTCATCATCCACCAAATTCAGAACCATAAAGAAATGCCTTCAAATGCCTTATTCTCCTTTTATAAAGGGCTTCAGGTATTTGTACTGATCAGAATCAGTACTGGAGTCTGAACAAATTTTCCCAAGATCTATTTTCCTGGCTCTCTCTGAATATGAAGTAATTTTCTTATGTACCTGACAGCATTTCCAATCACAAAAGAGAGTCAAATAATTTCCTAATTGATTAGGGCTCTAACTGGAGATTCACATTCAGCGATAATATAAACAGCATTAAGGAAACTGGTGTGAAGGGACCTCAATTGAATCCATGCTCATGTTGGAGCATAAGTATGCTTTACACCAGACAACGCAGGCATTCTTTGCATTAGGTGCAAGGGGGTGCATTTGTTAGTGGCAATTTTCAGTCAGGAGGTACTATTGATTCATCTGGCAGACCTATCTAAAATTCTACAAGACTGATGCATTTTCAAAACCAAATGGCCCAGTTCTGCCATTGTAACAGCAAGGTTAATGGTGCTAACTGTTACAATGGAATAAATCTGATGACATCTAGTGAATACAAATGCTCAGCTCACATGTAGAAATCAGCCAGTCATTTTCTGATCAGTTCTGCTTCTCTATTTTCTTCACTCCACCTGGACATTAGCAGGAGATAGGGATTAAAATACAAGATTGGGATGAAATTGCTGCACTTACTCATTAAACATGCCAGAAAAAAGTTAGGAATAGAAACAGAAAATGTGGAGAAACTCATCAGATCTGATGTTAATGTTTAGTGCCATATTACTCTCCATGGGACTCAAACTATTAACTAGTTTCTTCTCTCTATAAACACTGCCACATCTGCCAAGTTTTTCCAGCATTTTCCTTTTTGTAAGTTCAGTGCTCCAGCATTTGCAGTATTTTGCTTTTATGAGAAAACATTTTGGCTTTTCTAATTAACTTTAGTGGAATCTTTTTTGCAAGTGTTAAAATCTGTCTTCCTCTGAGCAACCTCTCCAGGACTGAAAATAAACTTTTCTGGGTATGAAATTTCATTCCTTCAGGTTTTATTGTTAGATATTGTAAAAATATTTTATCTCTGTTCCTTTCATTTCCCTAATCTCTACATTATTGTACATCAAATGAAACATTCCAAAGTACACTGCTTGTTTAGATTTAGTGAGAAAAATTTAGTTGGATTGTTTTGTGAGATACATAGTTCCTCACCCTGCTTCTATAGGTCACAGATCGCTCTGTATAGGTGTAATGCTAAGAGATTAAATTGCAATCTCTCTGCACATTAATGTAATGTTAAAGGGGTAAACTGTAGCGTCTTTCTCCAAGAAGCTACACATTCTGGCTGTCTCACAGACAGCATGCAGCAATGTGGATGACTATCCATCGTAATCCACACTTCATTTAGGCAGCCATTTAATACTATTATCAAATTCAACTCTCATTTGGTCCCTTCCATTCAGAAATGCTTTCATAGCCATCCCCAGCCAATCAAATTTGTTTGTGTGATCAGCCCCCAATACTGAAGAATATCACACTTCCATTGTCTTGGGGAATGGAGTCAGGAAATAGTTTGCATAATAATTCCCCAGGATTAGGGCATTTACAATATCTTCAAGATTGACCTCATCCTATCATTGTACCTGTGGTAACATGTGGTTATGTGGGGTAGGGAGGGGAGTGGCCAGAGTACCTGTGAGCATTACCAACTGACCTGCGTAAAGGAGATGTGTTTCCTGTGTTCAGAGCTCTTTTGACTCAACTTCGCACACCTGCAAGGAGTGTCAAAGGGAGTCGACCAGCTCGTACAAGCTTTAATAAACTTGAACTGTTTGCAGAGGTTGGCGCGTGCAAATTGCATCTTGTGTGTGTGAAACCTCAGGCAAAGAACCTAACACAGGTTGCTGCATTCTATCAGACTCCTGAAAATTCCAAAATGCTCTGTAGAAGCCTGCCAAAAATCTATGGCAGTTGTAAGTGCAATTAGAAGTACAAGTGTAACGGTAGGCACCATTTCTTCACTAACTAAAGCCTTAGATCCACAGCCAGACTGGTTTTGAATTTTTAGCTTCCTTGCTTTATTCTCTTTGCTGGCATTCTATCACACAAATGTATTATATTTTCACTGCATACATTGTCTGAACCTTCCAATTTCTTTTGTCATTTCTAATTTGAAAACATGACCCCTTGCCTTTCAATTCCATCAGTGGCAGCTAAACATTTCAGAAACCATATTCTCCAAGCCTCTCAAATCACTCCTTAGTCTTATCTTTTCAAGACAGAACAATCTCAGGAGACACAGCGATGAGTAAAACTGGTCTATTCTTAGTTCTCACCGTCTTGAATAATGGCGACTTGGGCAAGACATCAACTGCCACCTGACATCTATGGGACTGCAGTCAAGTAAGGAATCTGCTTTAATGTTCAGAGTTGAGGAAAGAAAACTGGCAAAGAGATATAGAGCACAACAACAACAACAACAACAACTGAGAGTCATTTCTCCTTCATTGCTTTTCTTCATTGATCTGCTCTGATGCTGCACAGTGTTTGAATACCACCTCATACACTGAGTTCCCATGAGAAATACAAAATTACAGACTCCTGAACATGTCCACTTCTAATATTATGCAAGTGAATGAGTTTGAAAGGGATATAAAATCCCTGCATCTGTCACCTTAGTGTCACAAGTAAGATGTCTAGACAGAGTCTTTCGCTAATGGTCTAATCACAGGAAGCAATACTTCCATTCTAGTACACAGATGAAGCTCCAAAGCTGCAGGAAATCAGTTTACAGTTGTTGAACACAGTTGCAGGGTATCCAGTGATTGACTTTCATTCATGTTCCATTACAGTGGTTCAGTAACTATAAACTCACCTCCAGACCATATTAGTATATATCACTCATGGCCTTTAACCTCAGTTTACATCAACTTCCTTTAGCTCAACACTCAGTTGCTGGCCCTGTGGTCATCTTTTATAATCTTTTATTCATCTGTTTCCTGCCTTGCTCCATCAAAGGGGAAAGCTAGCAGCGACAACTTATCTACCAGAAAGTCAAAACTGTACAAAAAACAAATGATATGGCTGCAGCTTGTCCCAGTCATGAAGGGATATTGAAAGTCAGAGCTGTTCAGTGTTCCAGATTTCACTTGCTTCAGCATGATTTCTGCCTACTGCCTGTTGCAGCAGCCCTCAGCAAAGTAAGAAAGGTTGACCAATCAAGTCTTAGGGCAGAGGTACTGGTGGCTGGGGCTGGTGGGAAGAGGTGATGGTACGGTGGAGGATTGTGATTCCTAGCCAGAGAAATAGTCCTATTCCTTCTGGTTCTGCACTGAGACAAGTGTAGGGGTTCTTCCCACCAACTAGCACCACGTTGCATTATACAAACTGAGCATATGGTGAGCAAAGTAGGCAATTATAAATCAAAACTACGCTATGTGGCTAAGCCTTAATTTTAATCTATGATTCAGGTTTTTAATAGTCTATGTACCTTCCATCAGTGCATCTACTTTATCCAAAATGGCAGGTAGTCTGGTCAGCCATCACTGTGCTTCTTGTCTGTTATGCTGGGAGCTTGATAGATTTATTAGCACTCAAAAGATACAGGCACTGGTCAGCCAAACCTCTAGATTTTGTAAAGTCAGTTCTCACTAGCCATTCAGATGATTGCTTGCTGCAACATCTATCACCCACAGAGTTACTGCATCCTTGAGGTTTAGTCAGCTAGTGCTACCTCTACCAAAATGTGACTTATAACTCCAACTATCAAGACAGATTTCAGGAGCTCAAGATTAGAGGTCACGCAGCATCCGAAGAGCAGGAAAATCGACGTTTCAAGCAGAAGCCCTTCATCAGGAGTCTTCAGGATTTCAGGAGCTGCTCATTTGTGATATTATATGATAAAGTATTCAATACAATAATAGCAAACACAAAAAGGATATTCCTTTCACAGTACTTGATGCATGTGTGTTATAAAATACCAAGGTGACTTAGATATCCAAAAGGTGATGTTTTTACCCAATGAGTTGTTCCCAGCAAAAGCAAAATACTGTGAATGCTGTAAATCTGAAACAAATACAGGGAATGCTGGAAAAACACAATTGGTGTGGCAGCATCTGTGGAGAAATGAACAGAGTTACCTTAGAGCCCAGTATGACTGGACTTCTTTTATTCTGAAGAAGGTATATTGGATTCAAAACATTAACTCCATTTCTCTACCCACAGATTCTGCCAGACCTGTTGAATTTGTCCAGAATTCCTGAAGCTGTTACCAATGTTAGTGAATAAATTGAGGTGATAAATGAGCACTAATAGCAGTGAGTAGAGTGAAAGGAACAATTTGGCAGCCTAATACAATTATTCATCACCTTAATGAATATCAAATTCTCTTTCTTCAGACCTCTTAGAAATTACAGTCAAACTATTTATAATGAAAAGGTTAATCGTTGGCAGTCCATTAACAACTCCAAAGATGAATTCCACCACTACAAGAAGAGGGTTATAAAAGAATAAATTAACTATTAATTTACAAAACTAAAAATGCAAAGTAAAACTTAAATAAGATCATACTATCCCCTGTCCTGTAGCATTTGAGTTTAATGGTGTAAGTACGTGTCACCCCAAAAACTAAAAAGCTTCCAAAATTGCAGATTCTTAAAAGCTGCTGCATCTAATATGCAGTCATGATGGCTAAGAAAGCATGAAAATGAAAGTTCTTTGCAAAGGAGAGAAAGAACTGCAGCCGGCTTGACTATTCTTCAAGCCCTCATTGTTTACACTGACTTACATGCATTTCACATTCAGGTGTATTTGCACAGGATCTTCAGGAAATTTGAGAAAAACTCGATAGCACCAGAATAAGAGCGGGAATTAGTGCATTGTCAGCTCTCCCTTCTATGTTTGGGCCCAACAAGGAAATTGAAGGCTCAGTAAATTAGAACCAACTTTATGGTCAGCTACTGGAGAAAAAAAACCTTTGTTTTTAAAGGAAACAATCAAGAGAAAATATGTTTTTTACTCTCAGAAAAGGATTTTGACAATACAAATTCTCTAGACTGGAAATTGTCAAGGTATCCCAACTGAAACATACTTTTTGACCACATGGGCTCAGAAACATAAAATTAAACAAATTAAGACAAACTGAGAATCCTACTCAACGTGGACATACAGTGTAGATATGTAATCTGTATTTATTGAATAAATGAAAGTTAAGTTGGAGCATTTTTTTTCTATAAAGTTGAGGAATTACATTTTGTAACCAACATATGCAGAACTGAAAAATGTGTTGCTGGAAAAGCGCAGCAGTCAGGCAGCATCCAAGGAGCAGGAGAATTCAGGAAGAAGGGCTTATGCCCGAAACGTCGATTCTCTTGCTCCTTGAATGCTGCCTGACCTGCTGTGCTTTTCCAGCAACACATTTTTCAGCTCTGATCTCCAGCATCTGCAGTCCTTACTTTCTCCTATATGCAGAACTGATCTAGACAAATATTGAGAAGTACAGAGATGAGCACATTTAAAATCAAATCATTGATCAAATAATTTTTAAAAGATAATAATAACAATCATTTATTTTTGAATCTCTTAATTTGTCAGACAGAGATTCTTTGCTTGTAAGAATAGCCTGTTGAAAATCTCTTCTCCCTTAAGTCAACAACTTGATCTTTTACTTCAAGTATGGACAAATGGTACATTTTTTGTAAGGAAAGAATCAATGTCAGTTGCTTAGTTACCGGGTTATCAACACCAATGCAAATTCTTTTTGCTTAATCTTAATTTGAAAATCATGGCAACATACTTTAAAGAATACAAATAAATAATGACAATTTATGTTATGGAAAATTAAAAATCCATGCTATAGAAAAACATGGTGTAGAAAACAGCTATAGAAAATTGCCCCGTTCACTATAGAAAATCGCTATACCCATTCAGTAGAAGGTTTGCGTTACCCATACAGCTTCCACAATTCATCAATTGTGTTATAGCCAATTCGTGTTAACGAAACATGCATTGTACCAGAACGACCCGTATTTGTACACACCTGGACTGTGAGCGGTAGTGTGAGAAAATTAAATGAATTTGCATTTACATATCATCTTTCAGGATGTCATAGAGTACTTTACAACCAATTTACATGTACGTATAGTGTAATGTAGAGAAAACAGACAGCTAATTTGCAGACAGCCAGGTCTTACAAATTAGTAAGGAGATAATCGTCAGGTAATCGGTTTAGTGAAGAAAGTTTAAGATATCTGAAAACACCCCTGCTCTTTTTCAATGAATGACATGGAAATTAATAATCTTTTCATCACCTTCAATCATGAGAATATAAGAGCCATTAAATAATGGGATAGAGCTGTGCAAATTGAAAAACTGCATCACATAAATGGTTTCAAAATAAATGGGTTATAACATCAAACAAGAGGAAATTCCAATTTGATCAAGCTCATTATACTACAAATAGTAGAATAAGTTACACAGCTGGATACAATCCTTAAACAATAGCAATATTTTGCTTTTATTCAAAACACAACAATCAGGTCAAAATAATAAAAAAAACCTTTAAAATACAGAACTTAATAACCAACCTCACTGTTGCATTTAACTTGGCTTTTCATTAATAAAATGCAACTCAAAAAAATAATTGTTTACAGGGAAGATCAACTTGGGGTGATTAATTGTTTGTATTCTTTATACTTTTTTATTATTCACACATGGGATGTGGGTGTTACTGGCTAGACCAGCGATTGCTGCCCATATCTGATGGCTCTCGAGAGGATGGTGGTGAGCTACCTTCCTGAACTGCTGCGGTCTGTGTGCTGTTGGCAGTTCCACAATGCCTTTAGGAAGGGAATTCCAGGAATTTGACCCAATGACATTGAAAGAATGGCAATATATTGCTAAGTCAGGATGGTGAGAGGCTTGGAGAGGATCTTCAAATCCCATATTTTCTTAAGTGCATAAGATTGAGCAACTCTTGAACCCAACCTATCCATGTATTTTGGATCTGCACATGGCCTTAATCACTTCACAACAGATTGTATGAAGTACAAGTTTCGTGGTAAATGCACATTGATCGAATTAAATGGAGACGTGTCCGAAGGTCAGTCCTACTCATTTATTTATTAAGCTGACAGCAGACATCCATATGTTAAAACTGTAGAGAATTTTGACTTCTTGGGTAACCAAGAATAAAATCAATAATTTAGAAATATATTTTATACACACATGCAAACACACACATGCACATAAATATATCACTAGAAGTATTTTTCCCAACTTATTTGCAACCTGCCTATTCATTGAATATTTTCCACATGGACACTGTTCCCATAAGTGTAACTGAAACTTAGCAACTACTTACTTCTTACAATATGGTAAATAGTTACAATGTGGTGTGGTCTTATGCAACTTCGGCAATGTGGTTATCAGCAGAGTCAGGATGGGATGTCTGGAGGATTATGATACAACCTTTAAACAAAGCTTTAACAAAACATTTGACTAAATCAAAAACAGGATCTGATATTCAATATCAAAATAAGTTTCTAAGTCAGAATCTGGCACCATGATGAAATTAGATTCTTAAACCACTTCCCTGTCCTAACATACTCAAATGATAATTCAGTCAAGACCTGTATACAAGAATTGTCGAGTGTAACAAAATAGGGAAGTTCATCACGGCAACCAGGAAATAGCAACCTCCCAAAATAGTTCTGTGGCTGGAGAAGCGCTGAACATGGGTTTCCATTGGGTCATGCTCGTTTATCCTCTCCCAACCAAAGGAGCACACATCTGCAGCAATAAGAAGTCAACAAAACAACTGGACCAGTGCCAGCTTATTTTCACCTTAGTGTCAGCTTACCAAACCTGCTCAACTGTTATGTCAATAATGGAGCAGAATGAGCTACAAACGAGAGTGATGTTTTTGATGTTTTATTATTGTCATAATGAGAAGTAAGACTTCCATCTTAATTTGCCATGCAAAATATTTTCTTAATATTTAGAATATGTGTGAGAAAGGGTAAAAATCAAAGGAGGGGCCAAAAATGTAAATCAATCAATTCTAATCCCAACTGTGTGCACGTAGCTGAGACAGTATAGGGTTAATTAGTCTGAACTGCAGACCACTGTGTGCATAACATGAAAATCAATGGTAGCAAAACACTTCAGTAGTGGATAGCTTCAATGCTCACCAAAGAGAATTTTCAATGCCAATACGTGGAACAGTCGAATCTTTAAATTAATCACATCAAGTATCTTATCCATGTTGGTGAATGAAATCAATATTCTTTTCAACATCTTTTACACCAGTATCAAAGACTAAGTGGCACATGACAATCAGTTCTTGCCACGGTGCTATGTTGTGTGTACTGCAAATTGACAGCATAAGGCAAAAACATTTCACATCAAGATCAACCTGCAATGAAGGTGCTTCTGCGCCTGCCAATTGTTACCCATTCCTTTCCAAGGTCCACTGGTATCATTATATTCTAACCTTATGCCAGTTCTTCTATAGTTCCCTAATTAGATCCATTCAGTCTAGTTTTCCCACTTTTCGCAGCACAGAAATGACACAGCAATATCCTCTGACTCACCATAGTACCCTGCAGCATTTGATAGGGTTGACAACATAGACTTCCTCCATCACCTCACCTCTTTACATATATACATTGCCGCTTAATCACAATTTTCAGATATGAAGTCAGTTTCCAAATGCAATTCTTTTTAATCCATCTGTTTGGACATGCTATAACACATCTCCATTGCAGGTTGCTCTTGAACCCAGACCTCCAGGCTCAGAGGTAGGGACACTACCACTGTGCTATAAGTTTCCAAAAGTATTATGCTGATACTTTACTACTTACCTTAACTATCATTATACAACATTTAGGTGTCAAAACTAATTGTCTCTGGCTGTCATAAACAGAATTACAGTGGTCTATCAGGTTACACTGAAGTTCTTGCTACAGCTGCCTTGCATAGAATCCTGAGGAGGGCAGAGGAGACCACCTTTCGTGTCCAGACTCCAGCTGCATCATTCACCTGCTGCACACAAATGAAATCAAACTGGTTTAAACCTCAGAATGCAATGGGTGGCCAATGGGCAATGCACAACCTTGACTGGCCAATTCGTATTCAACAGTTAAAAAGCAGTCACAGATGAGTCATGGCATTTAACTGAAGATTCAGAAGATTTAGGTCCCACCTTTGGCTCTGCTATAATCTCTATGTGATTATCAACTTACTTTTGCTCCCCAGTCAGAGGCTCAGCTGACTGTTCCCAACCTAAAATTAGTTTCAGGTTCTTCCACTCAACAACAAACACGGTGCTTGTCTTTTCACCACTGGAAGCCTCAAAAATACTAATGCTTTTCTGCTTCCTTTACTTCTTTCCTGAACTCAAACACATCTTGTCACTGCACCTAATCCATCACCATCACCTGACTTATCTCAGCTTCCATCTAACCGTATTCTAAAATTATCTTAATTTGGTCTTCAAAACAGCTTTGCATATTTTTGCCTAACCTACATCTGAAATCTTCTCACTCCCTATATATTCACTGACTCCATTTTACCCACATGTGCAACAATTCAAGTTCAAGACTGCAGATTTTATAGTGATACATTGACTGCCCTCTTCCAGACCAGGCCTACATGCCACAGAACAGAATGCCCACCATTAATGTGATTCTGCCATTGGAAATCATTTATTAAATAATCCAGACGGTGATAAGAACTACACCAGAAGCCATCTTTAGATTATCAATGGGATTCACACTGTCAGATATTTGCGTATGCTGGACGTTACATCTATTAGTTACACAGGAGCCTGTTTTGTATGGGCGAAATGAGTTTGTACATACATTGCACTTTGCAGAGAAGGAAGGGTCATGGAGCATGCCAATTTCTACTGCATTCCCATAGAAACAGTTTGACCAGCGTCTACCTGACTGCTCTGAGAACTGGGATTAACAGTTAAACTGCATCTCCATGTCAGTGTAGGTCCAGCCAATCAATACCCTGTTCTCATGCTGTATAAATTGGTATCACTTTTACAAGTCTGGTGAATGCAGGACCAAAACATTTCACCTTCTTCTCTCCTTTCAGCAATGATTTGTGATGGAGATATCTGGACCATTACACCAAGATTGCCTCCCTGAACCGATTTTAAATCTTTTTTCTCAAGAACTCTCATCATCAAGTTCTCAGCTGTGCCTCAATTTTTTTCCTTCCATACCGGTACTCATTGTTATTTATGCTTCAATAAGGTGCCCTGGGACTTCTGATGTTAATTGCAAGGTGGTGTTGTTTATCATAACCTTTACTTAAAAACAAAAGGAAGCCTGCCGGTGTATCATGTTCATGTGCACACAGACAATTGTATTAAGCCACAGAACACAGGTGCAATTCCCATGTGTATGTCTCAGACTTCTTTTTTTTAATCTTCAGAACTCCTATCTCTCTCTGATTTTCACTCTAATTCTATATTGATTAATACTAACATAGTGAAGTCCCCACTATTACTTTATCACTTCTCAGTCTCTTATGCCTCATTTACATGATCCTGGTACCACATTATCCCTCCTCATAGCTGTAATTGTTTAATCAATCAGCATTGCGACGCTCCCTCTTCTTTTACCTACCCAGTTTCCAAAATCACATCATAAAACCCCACATCCAGAAACATTGAGCTGCCATTTCTACCCTTCTTTCAGAGATATCGCAGTAACAGATATAATTTCATAACTTTGATTTATTTATTGTCGCACTTACCAAAGTACAGTGAAAATCTTTGTTTATGAGCAATACAGGCAGATCATGTAAGCAAGGATGTACAGTTCAAAATGACTTAGGCAGAGGCATACAGGCTACATTGCACAGGGTGTGCAGTAGGCGAGATCAACGTTAGCAAGATCAGCATTATTTGAGGCGAGAGAGTCCATTTGCCGGTCTAATAGCAACCAGGAAGAAGCTGTTTCTGAACCTGCTCGTGTGTATGTTCAGGCTTCTATATCCCTGCCTGATGGAAGAGTTTGTAGGGGATCATTACCAGGGTCTTTGATGATGTTGGCAGCTTTCCACACGGCGATCTTAGCTGATTTGCTTTAAATTGCTCTGAAATATATACTATTTAACAACACCAAGCTCCCTTGCTGTTTATTTTCTAGCCTTTCTTTCATTTGCCTTTCAAAAAAGTTTATTAATTTTCTGCCTTTTACTTCCATCTTTTCTTCTCCAAATTCCATCTGATTCGCCTTGAGCCAGAACAAAACACGAAGGTGAAAGGTTTTTCAAGTTGCATAAGAACCTTACTACTTTATGAATTATGCAATTATTATGTAGAGTCTCCATAAAGTCAGAGAGCCCTCCCCCCCCCACCCACCAAAAGCTGAGGGAAATTACACGATTGAAATGTCAACCTTGGCAGTGAACTTCCAGATGGAAAGGACAGGATTTTTACTGCTATTTCTCATTGTTAAATAATAGTTGCAGGATTCTGAAATGTTGACATCCTCTTTTGAAAATCAAAAAAAAAATAGCCAATTCCCTGGGAGATAAGGGAATACCTTTTTTAAAATACGTCAGCCAATTTTTGGCTGAGGAAGTATCACTTTTCTGAGAAAGGGTCGCCATGACCTGAAACATTAATTCTGGTTTCTCTCCACGGATGCTGCCAGATCTGCTGAACTTTTCTAGCAAGTTCTGTTTTTGTTTTTGAAGCCAATCTTTGGTATGTGTTCCACTGATCTAGTTTGTCATTTGCCTTCATCTTTTAAAATACAATCTTATCCCTTACATGGGATCATACTGAATTTCTGGTCAATAAAGAAGATCCAGGAAAATCTTTGCCTCATTTCAGAATACAGCCAACAGGTCCAAAGGTTAGTTCTTGCAGGAATTTAATATCACACAGGATTCCAATGGATTATTTTGAAAATCTCAAAGGCAGCTTTTAAACGAAGAAGCAGGAGTTAACTATTGAGTATTACAATCAATGAGTTAGACTGTAGTGATTGGGACTTAGTCAGCCAGATGTACCTCATAGAATATCATTTCCCTGATTGGGGCTGTTAATCTGGTTCAATTAGAGAGCCCTGGCTGACAGATATAAACAGGAGTGTCAGGGGTTTTGCTCACTCTAGGAGCCAATTCAGTACCCGCTGGCTCAATGTTGTGTACTGTGCACATGTAAATAAAGGGTGACTTGGTGCTGGGATACTGGCCTTCATGGGGTTAATTCAATGCCAATATTCACATTGTTGAATTATTCAGTCATTTATTGTTTTAAGAAGCCTGATGAATTTCCCAGAGTAAATATTAATAGCAATGCTTCACTGAAAAGCCAACTGGAAGTGGGATAAGGATAATGGTGGGATTAGCAAGACTAAACCAAGCCAGTTTGGTAACAGATGTAAACTTCACCAAGTCCACTATGCCAGTTTGGATAAACTTGAAAAACCAAGGTAAACAAAAATAAATCCTAAATATTGCAATATCCCAATCATTCTGGCAAAAGGAAAATGAATACATTAATGTACTAATGCAAAATGCCGACTTAATTCATGATCAGAATAGGAAAAAGCTACTGGCTACCACTTATCCTGAATGGTTCTGTCATTCATGATGGGGAACTGATTTTTGTAGCCACTATGCCGCTTTGATACAACAGAGCATGGGAAAGTGGCCAGGCCAGATTGAACCCAGGTTTGTGTGGGACTAGAGAGCAAACTATGAAAGGATGGAAGGTTTTGATTCCGAAAGATGCTTCATGATCCAGTGACAACAATTGAACAGCACCACAGCCACTATCATCAATATCAACTTTGTAATTTTTAGACATTTTTCCTCAATAGGCTAAATTGAAGGAATTGAAACTCTCAACACTTAGATTATTAGTTCAGGCCTCAGAATCCCTAGTCAAGCAGGAATAGCACAACACCACCCATTTATCTTAAATCTAATATTAAATATCAACTCTTAAAACACTCAAAGATAGTGATCATTTAACCAGCCATTTTGTAAAATATTTTGACTCATGTACAATGAGATCCAAACTCTATGTACAGAAGTAATGTTATTGAGGTGTTAGAACAGCTTAACTATTATAACATTAATCTGATACTTATACAGGAATTTGCTAAATAGTGTCTCGAAAATGTTACTTCTGTTGTACATTATCTCTAATTCTTCAAAAGTTATTGTTCTATTTGTGCAGTCCTGATTTTTATTTCCTTTTATTTAATATTGTTATGCCTTACTTATGTTTTTCTTCCTGCATGAGTGTGCTGATTTGATATACACAGGGCAATAATTAATTCAAGACTAATACCTGCGAGCTTGAAATGTCTAAACAGGATGAGTATGAAAGCTTATTCATCAAGCATCATTACATACCTCTCACCAACAACAGTCCAAGTGCCACTTTTCCATTTCCCCATACATAATACAGAAATTCCTCATATTTAACTGCAGATTAATCCTTTAGAGAGACAGATTATTGCTGTAATATGGTTTTACAGGTATCAAACACCCATGAAATGTTTTAACTAAATGGTCATTCTGGACGGATGCCATTACTTAATGGTCACACAAACATAAAATAATTCCTGCTTGAACAGGAATTTGTAAGTCTATAGTTGGAATCTTTTATTCATTGCCCTCTCTCTGCAAGACTGTTGAAACCAAATGAAAAACCCATATTTCTACTGACGTTAACAACTTGCAACTATATACACTTAAATACATAAAACATCACAAAGTGCTTAAATGCATAAAACATCACAATGAGGAGCTAAATATAACAACAAGCATAAAAAAATGATAGAAAATGCTGGAAAACTCAGCAGGTCAGGCAGCATCTGTGGAGAGAAATCAAAGTTAACGTTTCGGGTCGAGTGACCCTTCCTCAGTCATTGGACCCGAAACGTAAACTCTGATTTCTCTCCACAGACGCTGCCAGACCTGCTGAGTTTTTCTAGCAATTTCTAATTTAGTTTCGGATTTGCAGCATCAGCAGTTCTTTCGGTTTTTATAAGAAGAATTATAATGGGTGAACAAAGGATTAAGTAGGTTTTGAATTGCTTTTGAAAGAATGTAGACAGCAATTTATTAAGATGTGGATGCTATAGTATTCATTTGGATACATGATTGTGGAAGAACTATTAACATTTTATTCTTATGAAGATTATTCTAAATTATATTTCTGATAACACAAGTGACTGGACGTATATCATACATGTGCTTGAAAAAAAACACCTTGCAAAGCAAAGCAAAGACAAGTGGCTGCAGTAAGAAAAATGTTGCATTTGCAAAGAAAACCAACTGCTTAACTGTAGTCACTGAGTCTACAATAATTTTAAGAGGTCACGTGATCCAGTTTGTAAGTCTAATAAAGCTGTCAGGTTTGAGAACAGAGATACCTTGCCTGAACAGTCTTTGCCTTCTTTCTCTTTTCTAAAACCCCTCTCAAAGTCTGAGTGTTGTAAACCCACTGGAAAACCTCATCACAACAACTGGAGGGTCCCGAAAGAAGAATTCAAAATCTGCAACACTGTCCCCAGAAAAAATGGAATTCAGCAATTCATGACTGATCAAGCAAGACATCCCTGTGCCAACAGCTTGTGTGTAAAGTGATTTTGGCTATAGACCAATATTTGGACAATTTGTGAATAATTTCTTTTCTCCTAAATTTGACTGTCACTTAGCAAAAGTATTTTTAAGATAACACTCTGCAAGAGTTTCTATTTCTTCGCGCTTGCAGTGATTGTAACAAGATCACCCAGGTGGACCTCATAAAATATGAATTCCCTGATTGCACCAGACTGACAGCCCCAATCATGGAGTTCTGGCTGACAGATATAAATGGGAGTGTCAGAGGTTCTGTTCACTCTGACAGCTGGCGCTGAGGAAACTGGATCAATGTCAAGAGCTCTCCATGTGTAAATTAGGGGTGACTTGTTGACCGCGTACTGGCCTCTGTGGAGTTATTTCACACCTCGTCCGAAACTTGGAGTGAGTGCGTTCTGCGAGCGCGTTTATGCGTGGCACATGCACGTGAGTTTTCAAGTAGTTGCATTTGGTTGCACAATTTAAACATTTTGTTAAATAAATCTTACCATCGTTGGTTGAGTAGGAGTTTGTTTGCAATGAATGTTATTTCTTTCTTAAGGAGTATAGCTGAATCATACAGAGTTATCTATTGGCATAATTGTCTCTTTTTTACAGTTAAACATTTTTGTAATAGGGTGGAGTGATAAAATGAAGGGAATCTGATCACCTCTAACTTGGTTGCAACTATCCATTAAAAAAAAAGAGAAACATCACAGATATGCAATATTTGTAATTATTACAGGTACCAGAACCTATCATATAGTTTGGTGCATTAAAATAGTTGTACATGCCAACTGAAAAACAAGATTGGATTAGTAAGTGTTTTCAAAATAAATTAGGCATTTAATACCATTCTTCAGTGAAACATACCCCTGCAGAAGAATGTTAGAACAGGCTGGGGTTTTACTCTATAAAAACAGAGAACCACGTCATTTTCCAGCTTGAAGTTTTCCTCCCAGGGTGAGGGTCAGCTATTTTAGGAATAAATTATAGATTCATTATGTACACTCATCAGGGCTCCAGCAAAAAATAGTCATCATCTATCTTTAAATAGTACACCAGGTCATAAATTGTCCCAATTAGCTCTTACTCAGAGATAACTTTTTTTTTAAATGGGAAAGTTGTTCAGTTAAAACAAAAATGAAATTTGTTTAATTTCTGTTCTGTTTCAATTGAGATACTATGATTGTTGATGTCCAAGTAGAGTTGAATCCTCCATATTTGCACAATTTAGTTTTAGTATATTTCCAGTTTGTTCCCCCCTTTTTTGCCAATGTTGATTCATACAGGGCTACAGTTCCACCATATTGATACTGTCCCCAAATCATCATAATTAAAAAGATCCAAACTTCACATACAACACAGCATTTTACCGTGGAAGGCATCACTACCTTACTGACTGTATTGCTAAAAATGTGTTGCTGGAAAAGCGCAGCAGGTCAGGCAGCATCCAAGGAGCAGAAGAATCGACGTTTCGGGCATGAGCCCTTCTTCAGGAAAATTCTTCAGGACTGTATTGCTACTCAATTTTGACTTGCTTGAATATTCCAACAAGAATCTGTCTCAACAATCTCGATACTATTTTCACTCCATCACCACATACACACTCAAAGCTAATGGGAGAGCCTTCAATTTTGGTAATTGCCAAATGAGTCACTTATTCACAATTTGCAGTCAGATAGGATTCAGATTGATGAGCATTTTGAAGGCACATCATTCCTTCACTTCTCGACTCTTTGGTGTGTAGCTATCTTACAAGACCCCTCATCTCCCTATATCTAATGATAATGTATTGTCTATTCACATTACAATGGTTGCTTTCACAATGCAGCAAGACAAGTATCATGAGACTATATAGCAATATAGCCCTGGCCAATGGGATTTGCAACACACAAAGAACATTGGATAGAACAGCCTTTAAAGTCAGTATGACCTGGTATTTCCCACTTATGGAATTCAAAGCCCATAAAGATATTCTTACCTGCTCAAGAGTCAAGGGTTACTGGCAGGCCACAATTGGATCACTCATGATTTTAATGAGTGACAGAGCTGACTTAAGCTCCTATTGCTTACAAATTAG
This sequence comes from Chiloscyllium plagiosum, assembly GCF_004010195.1. Taxonomy (NCBI): domain Eukaryota; kingdom Metazoa; phylum Chordata; class Chondrichthyes; order Orectolobiformes; family Hemiscylliidae; genus Chiloscyllium; species Chiloscyllium plagiosum. The sequence goes on from NC_057736.1 coordinate 24,094,339, forward strand.
TGGTCTAAGAAGCAGAGTGGGAAACCTTATCCGTGGTCTTCCCACTTGGTCAGCTCTTCTCTTGGTTTTCCATGAAAACCAGAGCATAGAATTTTCGAACTTTTCAAAAGGGAAAACCCATTGCATGGTAGGGTACCAAAATCAAACAAGATGACAAAGTCCAGTGTTCAACCATCAAGAAAGACATCATAGCAGGAACTCAAAGACTGCAATGGGTCTCAGTGTTCTCAGGTTAGAGAGAGAGGGAGGCAAACAGCCAGACATACTCTTAAACCAGCCAGTTGTACAGGAAATTGCAGTTATGAACTTGAGGTGAAGAGTGAGTCAGGCTCAATCACACTGCCTCCATGCTTGAAAAGTCTACAACACATTGATTTGGGAATGACCAATTGGGTGAAGCTTGAAAAGGCTGCCAGCATTGATAAAACTGCTGCCCAAGTTGATTCAGTGTCCTAAACCCAGAGACTCAGCAAACAAAATACTGTGACATGCAGAAAGTAAGCTAAACTAGTGGATGATCAAATGGAAAAGATAATATTAATTGCAGACCCTTGATTAAAAAAAATAATTGTATTTTTAAAAAATTACTTGTATCGTATTCTATATTTAACTTCTAAAAATTATATTCTGCTATACTGCACAAAGGAATACCAAATGTTAAATTTGCTCTGTCACTGCTTAACCCAGCTGGTAGTGCCTCCCAGCAGATCAACTGAAGTGATAGACCTGCTAATGGTTCTCTCAGTGCCCACACATTAGTTATTGCAAAAAGGGTCAAGCTGCAGGCTGGTGTGCACTATGCAGCTCAGTCTAGTCACATTGCACATGCAAGACCTAGTGGGATAACACAAGAGCTGTTAATTGCATGTATATGCTGCTAAAAAAAAACACACAACATTAATGATTTCACGGTCAATGTCAGTTATGAAAGTCGCTTAACATCATTAGATATGCTTGGAGATAAATGTCAGAAAATTAGAGGATCGATCCAACTCCAGCTCATTTTACAACATAAATGAACTGCATCTTAATAATGACAACTTGCATTTATATAATGCTTTTAACTTCGTAAAACAGTCCAAGGTTCACAGGAATTTCAACCACCAAATTCACCCTTGGCCACAAGATGAAGGCAGTGAGATGTAAAGATTGTTTTACAAAAAAAGGAGAGAGCTTAGGCCCCAGGCAAGTGAAGGTATGACAGTTAGTGATAGAACCTTTAAAATTTGGGATGTACGAGGAGGACTGAATTGGAGGAGAAATTTACAGAACTCAGCTTGAATGGGCGGGGGATGGGGGGTGGAGAGAAACAAGGCAGTGGAGGACTTTGCCAGCAAAACTCAACCTTTTAAAACTGAGCCATTGCCAGAACAAAGGAATGCCAGCCTAAGTCAGCAAGCACAATGGTGATGGATGAATTGAAGTTGGTCAAAGTTAGTATCAAGATGTTGGATGAAATAATGTTGATGTAGAAGATAGGAGACTGACCAGGTGTCATCATTCCAGGGTTAAGAGAGGGAAGAATGAGGGCTCTTGCCACAGAGCTGAAGCAGGGTGGGGGTAGGTAGCCCTGACGATGAAGAAAATATGAAGTTAGAAGCTCATCTGAGCATCAAAGAAGTGATACCTAAGTTTCAAATAGACTAGTTCAGACAGAAGCAGTGACCAAAAGGGGAGATGGAGTGGGTGGTGGAGGCCAAAGACAATGGCTTTGTCTTTCAATATGCACTTCCAGGAATAGATATTGAATAAAGAGAGTGTATCATGTCAAGGACAGTGGAGAGGTGAGAAAAGAAGTGAAAACACAGCTGGATGTCATCAGTGTAGAAGTGGAACCTGATACACATATTTGGGTTGTTTGGTCAGGTCAGAAACAGCAGAGGGACCAAAAGCAGATTCTAAAGGGAGGGCAGAGGCAGCAACACAGCATTGGGAATAGAAAACATTGCAGGTGATCCCTGGCCATGACTGGATAGATAAGATTGGAAGTAAACAAGGCAATCCTCCCAGCAGGATGGAAGGAAGAATTCAAAAGCAAAATAGCAAGAATCTTCTCACCCAAAATGCTGCATGGAATTTAATCCTCTCTCCTAATGTGAGTTTGGAGGCAGGAACATTGGATTGGGTCAGATGATGCAGAGTAAGGGCTGCATACCTTCCTGCCTCTGCAGCTATTATACTCAGGCAAGGAAGGCTCAAGGACAGCCTTCCCTTCTCACCACCCAATGGGGCCCTCGTGAGTCAGTAATGCACACTTTCAGACCTTTTCCAACCAACTCAGGTGGGATCTCCATGGTGGCTGAAGTGGCCACCAATGTGCCAGAAAAGCAAATCCTTGATAGCAGGTTCCCAAAGGCGATCCTTCATCATCAGGCATTCATTAGAGGACCCAGACGTACAAAGTGGGAGTGAGTGTGGTTCCACTCAGAGCCAACTGCCTGCCCTTAAATCTGACCCCACTAAATCACCCTATTGAGTCAGTGACCCCCTGCTGCCACCCCATTTTGTCCTCCCTCACTCGTGCCACTGCCTGAGAGGTGATGCCCTTTGCCACTAATTGGGCAGCAGAGGAAAGGGATATCTGCCTCTGGTGTCCTTAGTCTCAGGGAAAGCCCATCACTGCCTCATTAGGAAAGACTTGCTGTATTAAGTGCCCAAAAGGAGGTGATATAGAGTTCTTCCTGGATCTTCAGCCAGCAGATTGGGCAGTGATGGACTTTCCCCGGGATTAAGGACCCCAGGGCAGATATCCTTCTTCTCTGCTGCCCAATTAGTGGCAAAGGGCATCTCCTCAAGGGAGTGGCATGAGTGAGAGAGGACAAGATGGGGTGGCAGCAGGGTGTCACTGACTGAATAGAGTAATTTAATGGAGTCAGATTCAAGGGCAGGTAGGTAGCTCTGAGTGGAACCACACTCCATGGGGGCCTTAATCATAGCGAAAGCCCATCACTGCCCGATTAGGAAAGCCTTGCTGCATTCAGTGCCTAAAAGTAGGTGATGTAGGGTTCTTCCTGGCTCTTGAGCCAATAGAAGAGACCCTCAATGCCTGTATTAAATTCTACCCATGAACTTTGTTTCTCTCTCTTCAGATACAGGCTGTTTTCACTATTTTCTGTTTTAACAACAAAAGGAGGAGAATGATTTCATCAGCAATGAAAAAGCCAAAAATCAAATCAAGAAGAACAAGGCATAAGAATACTTTTGTCACATTTATGTAGAATGTCATTTGTAGCTTTGCTTTATACCCTTACAGTGCTGTGCAATGCCAGAAAGGCTCATTGGAGAGGTTTAGATATGGAGTTACAAAACAAATTGTGGCATAGATCTGAATCAAAGGAACCAAGGGTAACTTTAGTGAGGAAAGGAGAGATGAAGGCAGATTTAAAAGAGAAAAAGGGCAGTACCTGCAGAGATAAGACACTTAATTTCTGACAAAATTGGGGCCAAGAAAGAAAGCTATGTGATCAAAATAGACGAAATCAGGGCAAAGAATGCATGAGGGAAGTCTCACGGACAAGATATGCATGTAATGGGTGAGAAATAGGAAATAAACTAGAACAGGATGTGAGTTCAGGGCTTGGGAATGGGGGTTGTTTGGCCTGATGAACTAGGTAAAAGGAAGGAAGCAGCTAAAGCAGCTGATCAGAGAATGCCAATTTTAGTGACAATGTAATCCATTCACAAATGTCTGAAAGTTGTCGCTGGACACAAATTCAGAGACACATGGGAAACATTTCAGAGGACTATATGCAATGGAGTATAGAAACGAGGAATGGGATGGGGAAAGGAGCATTATTTTCACTTTCCAGAATGATGTTGGAAGAGTGAACAATTTTAGTCAGGAACAGCAGGGCCCACTGTACTTTGTGGGGTTGGGCATTTGGTGATGAATGGTATAACCAAACATCCACACTAAGTGTCCCATGAACTTAAGGGACCAAAGACTAAGTTTATACTGGAGTGATAAAAGCTCCATAAATGGTGTAATAATTTGCTAGAATGATAATGTCCTAAAAGCATTCAGATTCTGTAGATTACCCCATTACCATAATATGCCGCAGGTCCAAATGCAGGATAAGGTGGCATTGTGGTGGAGAAATACAGAACAAGATAGTTTATGTATGAGGGCAATTAACTGATGGGGCAGGGATACACGTTCTGGAACGCTACAGAAGGGGCCAATAGTCTTTTCCATCTGTTAGCAGTCCCTTACAATTGAAAAGGATAGGAATTAAATGTGACAGGTGAAGACCAAAAGAAACAGTATCCATTGCTGAGCTGCCTTTTCTACGTCTGCACACCTAATCCACTGGCTGCTGAATTGGAGGTGCTGCTGCAAAAAATAAGTTGCAAGGAGTGTGTGATATTGGGCGAGGCCTCTTTATCACCATCTGCGTAGGTGAAGATTGCAGCTTGGATTATGGTAGAGTCTTTCTGGAGGCCAAGACCCATTAGGTACAGTCACTGTCAATGCTATGCCCACTTCACCTGAAAGCAGGTGGAACAATTTTAAAATATGTGCCTTCAATGTCATGAAGCTTGTGACTATCCATTGCTTGACAGGTGTAATTAGCTGCAAATATTATTTTTGCACATAACATTTTTGCAATCTGCCATAACTGGAATGCTAGCCACCCTTTAGTGCCATGACTGGAGTATTTCTGAAAAATCATCCAGCAAAGGGTTGTCACATCCCTACCATGAGGCCAGGAAAGGCAAAGTAAAGACTGATACTGGTTGACATGACGGATCACAAGAATCTTAATCAAGAAACCAAAACTATGCAATAAAAAATGGCTTCAAAAATTGTTAACATCAAATCTATTTCCATGTACAATTTAAATAGCCCTGATTGTTCACCTCACGTAAGCATAAGTTGGAATTAAATACTGCCAGCACAAGGACTGGAAAGAAATGGAGGGCATGTTATGAAACAACTGCAGTGCTCTTCTACCCATTACATATTTTCATATTGCAATCAAATACTCATCTGATTCAAGTGCAAACCTGCCCTGCAGATCACTGGAAACACACATTATACAATCAAAGGATGGAAACCTGGTTTACTGGGTCTCCACCACATTTGATTGCCTGTAATATTATTGTTTCTTAGCTAATGGGATGTTTTGATACAAACACTTGTCCCACCAGTTCCATATTGCTACAACACAATAAATATCATTACCAATCACACAGGATTCTGGACTCTTTAAGGATTTTAACATGTGTAAACATGAACCCTCACTGAAATGAAGAATGTTTCCACAGAATAAAGTCGATCTCTCATATTTGTGAGAAGTGTAGACTATTTTCAGTTACATAGTAAAATTCTTGCAGATTCTCACTGACAGGACATTGTAGCTGAGGTTTGTCCACATCAGAGACTACGTGCAAATTTCTGTATTAAAAACCAACTGAATGTCACCAGAGAGCAGATTAATATTCATCATTTGTACGTATACTACATTTGGAATGCGTTTGACAGATTTAACAGATGGAATGGACAGAGCCCTTATCTGGTAACAAGTCTTTTTCTTTCATTAAAATATTTGAAAGAAGAATTTTTTTGAAACTATTTTGGATCCAATGCAGAGACTGCCCTACTGTTAGGTTGACCCATTTTAACTAAAAAATCTGTTATGTACAAGCTGAGCTCCATTTTAATCCACACATATATCGCAGCTTTGATAAGCCAGAATCTGTGGAAAATACAGGAACAAATGTGATCCTCCCTTACACTGTCCATACCAACACCTGATTACCACTCCCAAGAACATCAAACGCTGTGATTAGCCAGTGGGAGGCTAGCTCTCTTCTCATGTTTGTTGTGGGAGACAAATGATTCCTAAATTTTAGTTTTGTCTGTATATGCTAAAGTAGACTAGCAATGTCAGCAATAACTCAAACATACACATTATTAATTGACCACAAATTATCACTCCATTGAGCAGTGAACCAACATTCACCACATATACAAATAAAGAGTTGAATTAGCGGAGATGCAATATCATTCTTTCAGAAACAGGAAGGAGCTAAATGATTAATTTGTGCTGCAAGCCTGCTGCAAGAATAAACAGCCAAGACAATGAATTTAAGCCAAGATTACGTGAAGGAAGTTAAATGTTACATTTAGTAGAATGGTATTTTTCTACAGGTGACTCGATGCTTTTTGATATATAATTCTTATATTATTTCTCAGTAATTAACCGCAAATTGCCACTTCAAAAATTTGCAGTGATCACATTGAAACCATTAATACTTTGTGCAGCTAAGCTCATACATTAGCCACATGAAGTGCACTATTTGAGTACCATATAGAACTAGCAATCACACCCAAGTAAATGGAGCCAAAATGCAATACTACTGTACAGTATGCTATTAAAAACAAACAGACCTGGGAGTAATTCAAGGCTGTGGTTATGAACCACTTGAACTGAGCTCTTATGGTTTGTTGTCATGTGAACCCCACTTCAATTGTTGCCTTGTAATCGCTCCTGGGTATTAATTATTCTCAATATAAAAACGCAATGAATCGTGATGATAAACATCATTAAAAATATATGTGTGCTCAATGTCACTAAGCATTTCTCAAGCATCATCAATGCATCAAAAACAAAGTACCTTAAAGATTCTTCGAAATCAAATAAAGGAAGGCAAAATCTGATTAGATTATAGCTTTTGAATTCACTTCAAATAATCTTCTATTTCAATCTATTTTCATTGAATCCGGTTCTTGAAATTTACACGGAGAATAAGTTAATTTGTTAAATTCATTATCTAAGTAGTTAGTTACTAATTGGAATGTGTGCAAACTGGTTCTCCAAACTCACATCATCAAATTATTTTGTTCATAGTAGAGCTATCCATATGTGTGGTTACCAAACTATGTACAGACATATGTCTTTCCCCGACTAAAAGGGAAGGCAAACATCCTACGATTGCCTGGGGGAGTGGATGGAAATTGATTGTCAATACTCAAGGTTTGTTTTTCCAGCTGCCGAAAGTATATCTTTATTCCTGCATCACTTAGATAGCCTGCTTAAAAATCAGGAAGTCATTTGTACCAATGCAAAGCCAAAAAAAAGTGATATTTTAAAATGTCATTGATTCATTCCAGTGAAAGTGAAAATGCAGCAGAACTGATCGACTTTGCTACTTAGAAATTCTGTGCTGTGAGAATATCAATTATACATGTACAAGGTCTTGGAACATTGTTTCCAAGTTATAGGTGCTACATAAATTCAAGTTTTTTTTGCAATGCATTAATGAACAAAAGTACATAAATGAGAACTAAATATCAAAATTATGCAGTGTAGAGTATAAGGACACCTGACAACAAACAGCACCACAAGAACAGTTTGTGACAAATTACCTTGGGTAGAGGTAAGTCCTCAAATCAGATGAACTTCTGGATCTAAACATTGGCCTGGGAATATTAAACTGGGCAAAATTTTCAGCGACCCAAATTTCACATTGCTCTTAACAGGAGGAATATGTGAACTGACATATTGAGACTAGAGGTAGTTGGTTGCTTGGAAATTGATTAGTAGATTGCAGCAACAGAACTGGCACAGGAGAACATGTTGGATTTTATCTAACCATTGAGGAGCTGTCAAAATCCCAAGAGGTGAAGTGGAAATTGCACACCACTGGGAGCTCAACCGGTGCTAAACAGATTCTTGCACTGGAACTCACACCTCAAAGGCTTTGGTGCTCTTTATCGTTAAAAGTTGCATTGATGTGCACCCAAAACCATTTTCCATCAACTTGAATCTAGCAGTATAAAATGCAACCCTAACTTATGCAGAGGTCACTTATTCTTGCAGCAAGACAATGGAAACCCAACAATATTAATTTCTACTTTAAACATAAATACTAAATCAAAGTGAATATTTTGCATGCCCAAATTCATAGAAAATAGCTCAAAAATGGCACCCGAGGTTTCTTCCAGTTGGGAAAACCCGAATCAAATGAATAACATCCAGTTGACCTTTTTTATTTTGCCAAAATGCGCAAATAATCCTTCTTTGTATCTACAGCGAGCACAATAAAATGAGACTTTTATAATAGAATTGCATCTATTAATTCAGCGTAAAACTGAACCAGAGACAACAGCGGCTCAAGCTCACTCGCTATGGGCAAGGGATTTACCGCTGCCTGATTAACGGGCTGTACACAGAGATTTATCCCTGCAAATCCCCAGCAATGCAAATAACCACAGAAAGGCAACCACTCGTTTCATAGCAATTGAATTTCGGCTTACCAGATCAGAAGTGAGAGATGGTATGGGGGAAAACTAAAGTTGTTCTAAGGAAGAATCCACTTCGTGCTGGAATTAGAAATATGGTAATTGTTCCATGTTAAAACAACCAAGATCATCTTCTTTCAATCACAAATCGTGGATTAATAACTTCACCCCCCTCCCCCCCGCAGCGAAATACCTCAAATAATTCAACTTCCAGCATCATCCATTCATCTAGTGTACAGTATAAGTTCAGATCACGACTCTTTAAACTATATGCAAATCTACTTAAACCGCGTTCAATCTCACTGAAAGTAGTTAAAGGTGAACCGGTATGATGTGCTACACAAATACACGGAGACACCAAGAATAACTGGCACTCAAGGTCATCGCAAGTAAATTAGCGCGATCTGTTAAATTATAAAGGCTGCAGAGAAAATCGCGACACATAACAATTGCTGTCCGGTTTAAGCTCAGATTGTCAGTGCTCACGAAAATAAAACCGTTATCTTCCACACTGGAGATTATACGTCCAGGTATATATTTCAAGCGCTGTCCTTTACCTTGTTAAACGATCAAATACAGTGTTGCCTGTACCTTAGCTGTCTTATATGAAGCATGTCCTAATGTGAGGACGATGTGAAATGGACACAGTTCAGAAGCACAATGCAACAATGTAACACTTCACAGCTGGGCTGATTGAAACAGGGAGAGCGCGCCCATTCCATTCGCAGGGGTGGAACGAACACATTCAGAACATACGCCGCAACTGGTGCCTTCAGTTTATGAACACAAATTAGATATGGGCTTTGTCTGCACCCTCTGACTGTAAAACAGACTGACACTTTGGCTCCCCATTTCCTGGAGTGAAGGGAAAAGTTAGTATGGAGCTATCCCACCTACCCCGACCCCCCCGGCTCCTGCGTGGTTTTGGTGTACTCCCGCGAACTGAGTCTTCCAGCAGGATGTCCATGCTGTATCAATGAATGGAGGAGATGCTCTTGAACCCTGCGGCTCGATCACGCTGATTCACAGGAGTTGCGGCATAGACGAGTTGTCTTACACGACATTTCCAGTTGAAGCTCACGGGTGGAGATTTCATTGACCAATACTAAAGTGCCTTAAGCCACAGCAAGGTCTTGCAATGCTGCAAAGAAATGCGGCATTTTGCAGTGTTAAACTTTAGCACGAACGGGAAAGCTATTATCTGCGTCTTTAATAAGATATGTCACAGTAACACAGCAAGTTTAGCTGATCCCGGACTTTATAATAATATCTTCAGATTGGGAAATGGGTGACTGAGACATGTACCGATTGGAACATTATGGGTATAGGTGTGTGGATGGGAGGGAGTTACTATGAAGGTCAATCTGGAAATATAATTCCAGCCCTGGTTTATAGGTAGTTTAATTGGTCACAAAACATACTCCTGAATGTGGTATTTTCCCAAATGACTGGTCCTGGGACCTTCTCGTATCTACCCCTTTACCAATATATAATACTGGGTAAGCATAATTTGAGGTAGCTTGGTGCTAGCAATCCCCCTTTGCCCTGGGATGATCCAGTGTACAGTGGGAGAGAAGAGAGGAGGCAGTGGCCTAGCAGTATTAGTGCTAGACTGCTAATGCAGAAAGCCAGGTAATATTTCTGGGGACCTGGATTCAAATCCTAATGGTTGAATTTGAATTCAATAAAATTATGAGACTGATCAATGACCATTGTCAGGAAAAAAAACCCATCTGATTCACTAATGTCCTTTAGGGAAGGAAACTGCCATCCACGCCTGGTATGGCCTAGACATGGCCCCAGACACCTCTGGGCAATTAATGACACCCTCATCCCATGATTGAATTAAAAATAAGAGAAGACCATGGAGTATCTACAGAAGAAGCATTATTCCTAGCTGACAAGGTTTATTGTATGATAATAATACATACATTTAGTCAGACATAATTACTAAAATCTTACTTAACCAGTACAAACAATTCCCTGTGACACCAAGTGTAGAACTCTTTGGTTCCATCCATAGACTGCTTGTGACATCAGTAGATTGGGTGGAGCCAATGTCCACAATAATCCATTCCAAACCATTATTGTTGCAATACAGGGATAGCAAACCAAACCAAATTAACTTCAATATCACTGGATTCATAACAGTGACATTAAAACATTCAATGGCCCTCCAAATTGCTCGATTGTTTTGACCTAGACTTTAAATAACTGATATTAGACATCAAGTTTATAACTTAAACAAAAAAATATCAATAATGTAACTTTAGTAGAACACAGTTAAACAACAAAGCAATTTAATTAATTTCTATGATGTAAGCCTGATTTTCTTTGATCTAAACACCCACACACACCAACAGACAGACACGGTTAAGGGACAAATTGAAAAATAAAATGAAAAATCATAATTTGCCAGTTAAATAACTGTTTCAATTATGAATACCATACCTTCATGAAATCCTTCGATTATGCATTACCGATACGTAAGGCTGTATATCTTACTCAAATTCCAAAGTTACCTCTCAATGCAAATAAATTCTGCAGATCTCTGAAGACTTGTACTGATTTCTTACAGACTGGGATTATTTTCTCAGAACTTTCAACAAGTCAATAACTGGACAATAACTAGAGAGAGCAAAAAACAAAACCAACCCTAGTCCAGAAGTTTCCAAAATCCAGCCAGAGTCAGTTAACTCATCTTTTTTCAACATTCTCTATGTTTGGTTGGCTAGCACCATTCCTCCTTTGAATGACAAATTCAAAATGCAACCAGCTGCCAGTCCCTGAACACAGCAACATCTCAGTTCCAGGTCATCTACAGTTTCTTTAGAGCAGTAATTAACTTGCATTATCTTTCCAGGCCAGTTTCCAACAGCAAATGTTTGTCTTTTGTTCTCTCCTCTTTTTTTAAACAAGTTGTTCAAAGTTCAAATCTCCTTAAGCCACAGTTCCAACCAAAATAAGAAAAATAATTGATAGTCTTAACATTCCCTTCCCATCCATGCCCAAGTATGTATCCCCATCATTAAGTAATTGTATAATCATGTATATAACTATGTTACCTTTACCAATTTCTCCCCCAAATCTCTGACTTCACAAATGAGGACAGTCTAAATTTTCCACAATTCTCTTAGTACACATTTTCTTCAGGTCTGGAAGAATGGTAGGCCTTTCATTTGAGCACTGTTGACTCTGACTCTGATCAGTAGATCAAATTTGCCCTGGAGAATCTTTTAGCTCTCAGATATCCTTCAGAGAATGTAGCATTCTTTGCAAACACTGCTAATCATTCCGTTACCTTATCTGGTGTACATAATTTCCTAAACTTCCTTATTGGAAGACAGCTGCATTACTGAAATAAATACTTTCTTCCTTGGTATAAACTGGATTTCTGGAGCAGTCATTTGCTTTACAATTGAAAGAGGGAGACTTTTATTAAGTATTGTGAATGTTTAGGCGAGACAGCTTTCTTTTCTTTGCTGGATTGTTAATATTGGTCTGATTTGAAGGAGCCATATGCAGCTTACGCCCCTTAAGTTGTTGGCCAAGCAGGATATCTTCAGTCGCCCAGTGTGATTGCTTGATTGCTAAAGTAATTCTTTTTCAGACTCTCAGTCATCTGACTGAAAGCTTGTTTCTCACTCAGTACACTCTCACCTTTTTAGTACAGACTGTTCTGTTATAGAAGACAAACAATTGCTATTATTGTGAAGTACCTGAATTCTTTTATGTTACTCTCTTATGATATAATAAATGATTTCATTTGATGGTTTCCTTTGTTTGTGTTCTGACCTGAGTCTTGGAAAGCCAAATAGGTCTTCTCCCATTTGTCTCCTGATTGGTTGGTCATGAAGGGTATATTCCTGGACCAATCACCCGACAGTTTCTGGATCAGTTGTTCTCTGGATGTCATTGACTTCCTCCAACTCTTCTGAAGGGATTGAGGTTGAGATGTGAACACAGACTCAAAAGTGATTGCCAAAAATGTATGCACTCCAACTCTCTTATGTGTGTTCCAATGTAAGGATACTTGCAGCAATTCAATGCTACTGACAACAATCCTATTTGCATCTGAGTAACTGGTTTGATAAGACAGTAACATTTGCTCCTGTATCAAGCATAAAATCAACAGGCTATGCATTGCCTTAGACAATTTCATCTCCAAACTTATCCGAATTAGTTAGTTCCCGTAGGAATGCCTTCGATATATTCTCCAATTGACGTACTTTGTTAAATGAAAGTATAATTTCCAATAGGGGTGGATATCCTATGTGTAGTCTACCACCTGTACTTCCTCCACACTGAAATGGTATCTTCCTTCTGCAAATCTTCTGTAATTAACCTACAATTTTACAAAGGTAGCATTCCTTAATGATAGTTAAATATTGCCTATGCCAATGAGCCCTAATTGTCTCACTGCGTGGTCATCGATTTTAAGCACCAACTGTTTGGTTTATTCTTGATGTAGGTTTGTCACATGCCTCTCTACAGTGTCCATACCATATAAATTGGTTAGACTCTGTCGCCTTCTAGAAACAGTGTTGGTCTTCTCTCAGGATCTTTTTTTGAGTCTTTCTGGATTCTGCTAATATTTAAACAGTATTATCCAAAGGTAAATCTTCCTTGGACTGTAATAAAAGTGACAAAGATTCATCGATAATTCTAAAGTACTGTTCCTTATGAATTCTAATTTCAAGCTTCTACATTCAGTTTCACCCTAACCTGTAAATTAATGGAATTAGCAGTGATTTTCATGGCAAGTGAACTCTTCCATTAAATCTTATTCTAGAATTATTGATTCTCAAATTCAAATAATTATCAAAGCCTTCAGGAAATCTTCAAAAACTTATAGGTGGTTGGGAAAGTGGCAGAATGGGTAACTATGCAATTTTCCATGTCCATGGCTGAAAACAGCCTGGTGGAGGCATGCAGTTTGTGGCAATGGTTGTGACTGATGACTTGAAGCTCATTTGACTTAATTGGAAAGCAGAAAATATTATCCCTACAGATATTTTGCAGAATCTGAAGCTGCTGAAACCTTAATGTAAAATTAATTTTGCTGAAATATTTCAGTGGAAAATCCAATTAATGCAAAACTATGCCCAGGATGACTTATGATTAACGAGCTCCTCTATTATCATTTTTAATAGTGTCTTAATCTTTATATATTTAATGCTTTGGTTAGGATGGAAAAGAAAAATAATGCCTTGACATCTACTCATAATTATTATCAAAACATCTTTACTGAAAATGACATATGTGAACAAATGGGGAAGGATAAGATTGCGCTAGATTCCAATGTACCAATGATTGATGTTCAGGTTGAGTGCTAGAGATTAATAGTGTTAATTTGGTGGAGTTGAGGGAGGAGAGTGGTGGTGGGAAGGTATGAGACAATGACTGTGTGGAATCATAAGTCAAAGAGGAGTAGAAAGTAGAACATGGAACAGCATAGCACAGGAATGGGCTGTTTGGCCCAACATTTCTGTGCTGACCATAATGCCCTTCTAGACTAATCTCATCTACTTGCATATGGTCCGTACCTGTCACGTGTCTGTCCAAATGCCTCATAAACTTTCCTGTTATATCTGCTTCTACCACCTCCACTGGAACCACCCTCTGTGTAAAACATCTGCCTCACACATCTCCTTTAAACATTCCCCTTCTCGTTTAAACCTAATCCCCCTAGTAATTGACACTGCTGTCCTAAGAGAAAGATTTCAACTATTCACTCTGTCTATGCCTCTCATTATCTTACATACTTCAGTTAAGTTTCCCCTCAGCCTCCGATGCCCTAGTGAAAGCAATCAAATTTTGTCTAACCTCTCCTTATAGTAATACACTCCAATCCAAGCAACATCCTGGTAGAACTCTTTTGCACCCTCTTCCAAACCATGCATTCTGAGAGGAGCTGCAAGTGGACATACTTCTTGTGGACACAGCCATCAGAGACATTGGACTTTTCTCTGATCACCCACATCTCAAAGGAGGGCTGACCACTCCATGAACTGCCATTACTACCCCTCTAGTAACCATTGGATTAAAAGAAAAGGAAAGATCTTACCTGATCAACCTTAATGCTGCTCTGTCTCCTCAGTAAAGTCTGGTGCTCAGCAAAGCCTGCACTTTGACCTCACAGCCCTGTCCAAAATGGTCATTCCCCAATTCTTCTCCCAGAATTCCTTTCAGTTGCTTCTTGCTATTGCCCTTTTTTTTGGAGGCTCTGCCTCCTACTGAGCACCAGGTCCTCTGCAATCCCCTTCTCAGATGTGGTGACTGAGGCAACTTCTCTCAGAATTTTCCTCAGCAACTTCTCACTAAATGACAAACTAGAACCAAAATTCAGTTCCTACTTTTGCAAAACCTGGAAAAGTACATCCACATTTTATACTTGACAGAAAAACTAACCCCATCATCACTTCTCTTCAAGTAAATTCCTCGGTTAAAAATAAGAAATTACCTATTTCACTTCCTAGTCAAGAACCAACTAATGAAACCATACATGCAGAAATTGCAAATTCAAAATGTGCCCACTTCTATAACATTAGTAGTTGTAAATTACAGAGAAGAAAACTGTTTGTGGAGTTACTACATGAACCACAAAGTGAAGAATTATCATTTGTTAAACAAAAATGTTGTGGAGTCACAGCAAGATGAAGACATTAGAATCGATTAGATTTATTCCCTTCATTAACACATTGCGAAATGAATACCTTGTTCCTACCCATAACAGAAATAACAGAAGTAGTGTAGTTATTGCAAAATATTTTGCTTGTTAATTTCTATTCATACTTCACTGGTTATTATAGTGCTAGGTTTACCGCCACCCACATTTAACAATTTAAAAGTTTACAATCAATCACCCTCCAAGCTAAACACCATCCTGGCTTGGAACTAGATCGCCATCTTTCACAACTGTTTGATTAAAATCTTAGAACTTCCAGCCTAACAGTACTTGAGGGTATATCCAGTCTGAAGAAAGGGAGTGTAGCGTGTTTAAGGCCAAGGTGACTGACAGATAATTTGCCTAGTGATGACAGTTCAGCAACCAGTGAACTCATTATGGCAGATTTCGTAATCTGATACTTGAGTGAGATAGATTTGCAGATCTACAGGGCACTGTAGATAATTGACCAGTTATCCAGGTTCTGTACAAATCCAGGAAAAATATGTCTGTGTTTGGACAAGCACTGGGAAAGCTGACAGACATTGTGTTTGTTAAGCTACACAGTTTTACCTGGCTTAGCAGTATCCTTGTGTACATTGGAGATCTACAAATCCTGGTTTTGTCAACCAATAGTCGCAGAGTGTGGTGCTCGAAAATTACAGCCGGTTAGGCAGCATCCGAGGAGCAGGAGATTCGACATTTCCAGCATAAGCACTTCATCAGGAATGAGACTTGTGGCCCAAGGGGGCTATGAGATAAATGAGAGGGGGATGGGATGGGAGGAAGGTAGCTGGGAATGCAATAGGTAGATGAAGGTGGGGATGAAGGTGATAGGTCAGAGACAAGGATGGAACGGATAGGTGGGAAGGAAGATGGACAGGTAGGACAGTTCAAGAGGGCAGTGCTGAGTTGGAAGGTTGGATCTGAGGAGAAATGAAAAAACCAGTGAAATCCACATTGATCCCACATTGATCTTGGTTGGAGGGTCCCAAGGCAGAAGCTGAGGCATTCTTCCACCAGGCGTCAGGTGGTTAGGGTTTGGCAGTGGAGGAGGCCCAGGATCTACATGTCCTTAGCGGAGTGAGAGGGGAATGGAAATGTTTGGCCACCGGGTGGTGGGTTCTTTCATGCATGTGTTCCAGAGATGTTCTCTGAAGCGATCCACAAGTTGGCATCCTATCTCCCCAGTATAGAGGAGACCACATCGGGAGCAACGGACACAGTAGATGAAGTGTGTGGAAATACAGGTAAATTTCTGTCGAATGTGGAAGGATACTTTCGGGCCTTGGATGGAGGTAAGAGGGGAGGTGAGGGCTCAGGTTTCACACTTCTTGCGGTGGCAGGGGAAGGTGCCGGGAGTGGAGGGTGGGTTGATGGGACGTATGAACCTAACAAGGGAGTCGCGGGGGGAATGGTTTCTCCGGAATGCACATGGGGTGGGGAGGGAAATATATCCCTGATGGTTGGGTCTGTTTGTAGGTGGCACAAATGGAGAATGATGCGATGTATCCAGTGGCTGGTGGGGTGGAAGGTGAGGACCAGTGGGGTTCTGTCCTTGTTGTGATTGGAGGGGTGGAGGGCAGGGATGCGGGAAATGGAGGAGATGCGCTGGAGGGCATCGTTGACCATGTGGGAAGGGATACATGAACACCAACTAGCCACAAAAAGACATGACCCTCTCTCACTAGTATCCTCACATACAGATGAGGAAGGACACCATTTCGACTAGGACAACACATCCATCCTAGGACAAGCCAAACAAAGACACACACGAGAATTCCTACAAGCATGGCATTCCAACCGGAACTCTATCAGCAAATACATCGAGTTAGATCCCATCTACCACCTCCTGAGAAAAAGAAAAGGAAGTGACTTCACCACAGGAAATAACATCACCACTGGAAATTACATCACCAACACAAAGAAACCCAAACATATAAATAGAAAGCAGAAATTTTCAGCATTGCTTCGCCTGACATCCGCTGAAGATGTTACCTAGTAGGGTAGCGAAACCGTCTGGAAATGAACCTTGCAGCTCAGCGAGCAAACCTACATCAGGTTGAGCTTGCCAATTGGATACAAAATTGGCTTAATGGCAGGAGACAGAAGGTGGTGATGAAGAGTTGTTTTTCAGACTGGAGGCCTGTGACCAGCAGTATTCCACACAGATCAGTGTTGGGTCCACTTTTGTTTGTCATTTATATAAATGATATAGATGAGAATATCATAAGCATGATTAGTAAGTATGTGGATGACAACAGTATGTGGGCAGTAAAGAAGGTTATTTAAGATTACAAAGAGATGTTGATCAATTGGGTCAATGAGCTGAAGAGTGGCAGGTGGAGTTTAATTTGGATAAATGTGAGATAATGCATTTTGGCAACATAAACAAAGGCAAGACTTCTACAATTAAAAGGAGAGCCTTGGGTGATGTTGTAGAACAGAGAGTCTTGAGGGTTCAGATATATAATTCTTTGAAGTTTGCATAACTTATAGATAGGGTGTTTAAGAAGACATTTAGCACGCTTGCTTTCATTGCTCAGACCTTTGAGTATAAGAGTTGGGGTGTTATGTTGAGATTGTACAGGACATTGGTAAAGCCTCTTCTGGAGAACTGTGTACAGTTCTGGTCTCCCTGTTTCAGAAACGCTATTATTAAGCTGGGGAGTGTTCAGAAGAGATTTACCAGGATGTTACCAAGAATGTAGGGTTTGAGTTATAAGGATGGTCTGGGACTTTTTCAATGGCGCATAGGGGGTTGAGAGGTAGCATTATAGATGTTTATAAAATAATGATGGATATAGATAAGGTGAATGGTGTGCTTTTTTTCCCAAGGGTGAGGAATTTCAAGACGAGAAGATATATTTTTAAGGTAAGACTTGAAAGATTTTTTTAAAATGAGGGTAATTTTTTTAAAAACAGCATTTCATGTGTGAAATAATATTCCAGATGAAGTGGTGGATATGTACGGTTACAACATTTAAAAGACATTTGCATAAGTACATGAATAAGAAATATTTGGAGGGATGTGGGCCAAGCACAGGCAGGTGGAACTACATTAGTTTGGGATTATGGTCGGCATGGATTGGTTGAACCAAAGGATCTGTTCCTGTCCTGTATGATTCTATGATCTATAACAGTTCACCTGTACTCCTGAAGACTTAAGCTCTGGAACTAGCTGGATTAGAGTGGTGCTGGAAACACATTCCATCCACCTGGACACCCCGTTCTGGCCTATTACCCACCCTTGAACTCTTCATCCATCAAAGTTTTACCTGCACATCCACCAATATCATTTATTGTACCCGTTGCTCCCGATGCAGTCTCCTCTACATCGGGGGGACTGGACGCCTCCTTGCAGAGCACTTTAGGGAACATCTCTGGGAACATCACCCGCACCAATCAACCACACCACCCTGTGGCCCAACATTTCAACTCCCCCTCCCACTCTGCCAAGGACATGGAGGTCCTGGGCCTCCTTTAGCGCCGCTCCCTCACCACCCGACGCCTGGAGGAAGGACGCCTCATTTTCCACCTTGGAACACTGCAACCCCAGGGCATCAATGTGGACTTCACCAGTTTCCTCATTTCCCCTTCCCCCACCTCACCCCAGATCCAAACTTCCAGCTCAGCACTGTCCCCATGACCTGTCCTACCTGCCTATCTTCTTTTGCACCTATCCACTCCACCCTCCTCCCTGACCTATCACCTTCATCCCCACCCCTATTCACCTATTGTACTCTATGCTACTTTCTCCCCACCCCCACCCTCCTCTCATTTATCTCGCCACCCTTCAGGCACTCGGCCTGTATTCCTGATGAAGGGCTTTTGTCCGAAACGTTGATTTTCCTGCTCCTCGAATGCCGCCTGAACTGCTGTGCTTTTCCAGCACCACTCTACTCCAGAATCTGGTTTCCAGCATCTGCAGTCATTGTTTTTACTCTGGAACTAGCTGCAAGCTAAACTATTTCAGCACTGTTACAACAATGGAATCCACCTGACAGGGAGGACAGTTTCCCAAATATATCATGTCTCCAAAAAGCAGAGTAAAACCAAGAGGACCTATTATCACCCCATCAGTCTGCTCTCAATCTTTCGCCAGACGATGCAAGGTGTGACTGACTAAGTTAGACTTATTCATCAGAATTGATTCACCAGTGCTCAGTTTGTTTTCTGCCGGGTCACTTGGTTCAAACAAGGATTGAAAAAAAGCTGACACAAGAGATGAGGAGAGAGTGACTGCCCTTGACATCAAGACTGCATTTGACCAAGTGTGAAAGCAAGGAATCTCAACAAAATTGAAGCCAATGGGAATTGAGATGAAGGTTTTCTACTGGCTGTACTTTTACTTGTAAAAAGGAAGATGCAGTTTTTGGAGACCTGGATGAGTGCAGCTCCTATAATAATCAAGAAGTTATCACTGTTCAGGTAAAAGCAGTTTGCTTGATTGGCACCCCATTCGACACCTTCAATATTCATTCCCTCCACCAGTATTATACAGTGGAAGCAATGTGCACCATCTGCAAGATGCAATTTCAGCATCTCACCAGGGCTTCTTCGGAAGGACTTTCTAAACTCACAACCTCTAATGACTAGAAGGAGAAGGACAGCTGAAATATGGGAAGCCCACCAAGCTGCAAGCTCCTTTAAAATCATATATTATATTGACTTGAAACTACATCACTGTGTTCTTTTATCGTTGTTGAGTCACAATAGTGGACTTCCAACACTAATAGCATTGTGGGTAGAACTACACTACATGGACTGCAGCAGCTTGAGAAGTTTGCTCGCCATCACCTTCTCAAGGGCAATTAAGGATGGGTATTAAATGCTGTCCTTGTCAGGCATGTCCACAGCCCAAGAACAAATGTAAAATATTACTCCTGGTGAGTAGGCAGAGGATTGGAAAGTATTATGTCTGAAAGACACAGTAATGGTCACATGTGGAACTCATTAGCTAAAGTCAGATCTTCCTAACATTAAATGATTGAACTCACCCAAGCTGTGAAACATAAACATGCTGAAGACTCTCAGTATTAATTTCATTTGATTAGTCAGAATACATACCAAGGCAATTAATCCACCTTCATGACGCCTTTAATATTTGGACATTGCAGACCCCTGGCTCAACAACTATTTCAATATGTTGCTCACGAAAGTGTCAGTCAGGTGACTGACACTTTCCATATTTGGGAGTTGTGAACAACTCAATTACAAAACAGAACCTACAGATCTCAGCATGTCTGACACACAGGAGTGTGTCTTTACCTGAGAGGTTACCCTCGATTGCATTGTTGTCCACCTCTCCCATCTCCTTTTCTTCCTCATTACTCATCCACTAACCTCTCTTATGTAATCTCATTTCTTTGTCCTTCCTCCACTAATTTTCCTCTCCCTCTCTCTTCCTTTCCTGATATACCTTTCACCCCTCCTCTGAGTTTTCCTTTCTATTAACCCTTTCTGGATTTCACCCAGTTTCTACATTTTCCCGAATAACTCTCATCATCTTTCCATCCATCACTACTTTCTCTATAAACATCATCATTCCCCTTCACTTCTCAACCTCCATCTCTCCTAATGTCCCCATCCTCACTCCATTTATCTTCGCAGTCCAATACCCTTTTCCTCCATTCCACTTATTCTCCTCAAACATTTTCTTCTTCCCTACCATTCTGTCATTTACCCCCACTCTTTCCCTCAGCTTCTATTCATTCTGACTAACCCCTTCACCTTCCCCATAGTCTTCTTCTCTCTTCCATTCTCCCTCTCTTGTTTAACTCCCATCTCCTTTTCTTCCTCATTATCCATCCACTCACTTGGGTCCTCCACTTACTATGCCAGGAAACAGTAATCCCTTTCATTTTTAAACCCTGTTTTACATAAGACCATGGAGTAGAATTAGGACATTCAGCCTATTGAATCTGCTCTGCTGTTCAGTCAGATCATTGCTGATCTGATAACATTTTAAAAATTTAACTCTGACCCCCTTGTACAACATTCAAGGAAACCAATTGATCAAATTATTCACAAGAAATCATGTCTCACAAACTTGTTTGAGTTTTCTGAGGACGTGACAAAGAAGATAGATGACAAAGAAGGCAGAATGGTGGACATTGTCTACATGGACTTTAGCTTGGCCTTTGACAAAGTACTGTATGGTAGACTGGTTAGTAAAGTTAGATCACTGGGATCCAGGGAGAGCTTGCCAACTGGATACAAAATTGACTTGAGGGTAGGAGATAGAGAGTTGAGGTAGAGGGTTGTTTTCCGGACTGGAGGTCTGTGCCTAGAGGTGTTCTGCAGGGATCGATGCTCGGTCCACTGTTGGACCTAATTCTACTAAATATTTTGGATGAGAGTATAGGAGGCACAGCTAGTAATTTTGTGGATGACACCAAAATTGGTGGTATAGTAGACAGTGAAACAAATTATCTAACAGTCCAATGCGATTTTGTTCAGATAGGCCAATGGCCCAAGAAGTGTCAGAAGGAGTTAATTCAGATAAATGTGAGTTGTTACATTTTGGTATGATAAATCAAAGCAGGACTTATACAGTTACTGATAGGCACCTGGGGAGTATTGCTGAACAAAGAGACCAAGGAGTGCAGGTGCATAGTTCCTTGAAAGTGGCATCACAGGTAGACAGTGTGGTGTAGATGATGTTTAGCATGCTTGTCTTCATTGTTCAGAGCATTGAGTATAGGAGTTGGGACTATCCAGGGCATTAGTGAGGCCACTTTTGGAGTACTGCTTACAGTTTTGGTCACACTGCTTCAGGAAGGATATTATTAAATTGGTGAGGGTGCAGAAAATTTTTTAAAAGATGTTACTGGGATTGGAAGATTTGAGTTATAAGGAGATTGGAGATTGAGAGGTGACCCTAGAAAGGTTTATAAATTCATGAAGGACATAAGATAAGGTGAATAGCAAATATTCATAGATAATTCAAAACCAGAAGGGATAGGTTTAAGGTGAGAGGGGAAAGACTTAAAAGGAACCTGAGAGGCAACTTTTTCACCACACAGAGTGGTGCATCTATGGAATGAACTGCCAGAGGAAGTGATAGATGCAGATACAGTTACAATATTTAAAAGACATTTGGACAGTACATGAAAAGGAGAGATTTAGAGGGATATGGGCCAAATGGGACGAGTTTAGTTTGGGAAGCCTGGTTGGATGAATTGGACTGAGGGGTCTGTTTCCATGCTGTATGACTATGAGGTGCAGACAATCTATTTCTCAATCTGCTACCTCTGACTGTATTCAAGCACAAATATCTTAGTTAACTTATATCAAATGACAGCCAAACACAATATTTGCACGAATGAAGTTTGTAATATCCCTAGATTAATGATGATGGATGTTCCTCTACTATCAATTTTATTAGTTACTCTAATCTATGATCAGTATTGATTGATATCCTATTATAATATATTTGACACAATTTCACCTTTAATTAATCAAACAATACCATCCATTTCAAAAATGCAAATATTGTGGAACAGTCAACGCAGCTCAATCTCCCCAGCCTACTGCTGCTCTTCACTGCATGAGGGAATAAACAACATTATTTATGATTTAAATCATTAAATTTACCACTCAATTTTCCCATCCCACTCCGGAGTAGCTTGATTCATTTCTCGGTTGTTTGTGCTGTTTATTCAGATCCCAAATGACCAGTTTCCTGCAACGCTGCATTGTCAACTTGCCGTGCACAAAAAATTAATACCTACATGTGGAAAAGCAAGCACTATGAACTCAAGTGTGTTTTCCATATCATACTGCTATTAATTAAACAGGGTTGAAGCTGACCTTTTCAGGACTCTTTTTAATTTTATTTTACAATTTTGGGGATATGGGCTTTGCTGGCTTGGCCAGTATTTATTACCAATCCTTAATTGTTCTTGAGAAGGAGGTGATGTAAAATCTAACTGATACAATTCTCAGAACTTAATGACATAATAATATTACATTGCTCAAGAGTTCTTCTGCTCACTGACACCCCATTAAATCAGAGATACTTGCCATCAGTGTACTGACATCTTGCATAGAATAAATCATCTATTGATATGAATATTTACTTCCCAGTATTTAGACTTTTCAAATACAAAATGAACTTTGCAATCACACTTCAGAGGCTTTGTATATTCACCTTATCTAGCTACTCAATCTTTAAATATTTCATGTACAATGTTTGCTCTATTTTCTATTTCCATTTTTATCATATATCAGCACAGTGCAAAATAAATGAAGAGTGGAAATCAAAACATATTTAAAACATTGTACACCCAGCAGGTGCTAGAGAAGCAATAATGAAATATGGAGGCAACTTGTTTCATTTATCTACAGAAACAAGCTTGTGTTTTCTGTGGAAATAGAGCTGAAGGTGTGAGCAATGTGAAGCAGATCAGTCAGTATTTGAAAAGGTAAAGGTAATTCAAGAGTTTGAAAAGGATTACAATTCAGCACATCTCAGGATAGACCAGGAGAGGAAATAAAAAAAAACAACCATTTTTGAATCTATAGAAGGAAAAGTTAGTCACAGAGAGAGTTAGAGAATGGAAATGATTAGTCCATTACCTCCATACACCATTGGTATGCTATATGAAAATCGCAGAATTGCTACCACAAAAAGGAAAGCATTCACCTCATTGTGTTTATGCTGGCCCTCCACAAGACCAATTTATGTAGTGCCACTTCCTGCTCTGCCCTCCTGAGAATTTATAGATAATTATACAATTCCCTCTTTATTTCCTTGATTGCCTAACCTTTTGCTAAAATGAAAACTGAAAGGTGCTAGGAGTGCAAGAATAACATTCAGAGGGTCATGCCTTTGCTGTATTCATTATGTTATATGCATGAAGAATGGAAAGATATAATTTCATGTATCTAACCATTTTCTATTTAACTTTCTTGGAGTCTGTAAACAACATTGTTGAAAAAAGTATCATTTGTAAAATGAAACAAGGCACCTAATTTATGGGTCCCTACATGAGCTTTTCCTAAACGAAAGAATTAAATCATTACTGTTTAAAATCCAGCATTAAGAAGTGGGATTTATGTTATAAATCACAGATAAGTATACCAAATAGCACTTAGAGCTGTGAAATAAGTTACAGCCGACAGCAGTATTTGCAAACATTGCAACAGTTCTTCTTTACTGTGCCAAATGAAACATTAAACTTTGAAAAGGAACAAGTTTGTAAATGGTAATGTCTTCAGGAACAAAAGCAATAATCTCCTTTATGCAACAGTAACATTCAAAGACAGTTCCTTGGCTTTGAGCTCTTCCATTATGCCTCAAGCATTAGATTACAATTCTCAAGACTCCTTAGAATGAACCTTTCTCACTCAGATACACACACAGTGAAAACATACAGAGAGATTTATTTAAAATTTAATAAAGCTTAAATTAAGAAGCTCAGCAAAGCCTGCCCACAAAAAAATTACTCTGCTCATGTCATTCAACAGGAAGGAATTTGTGCATAACATTATATAAAAATGAGATCAAATTGCAATTAAAGAATTTTGGAATAATCCTGTCATGAAAAAGAGGCTAATATGTGTCAAAGTATTTTAAATATCTGTTAATATATTATTTTAACTCAGTCTCACAATGATTTCTTCCACATATTCAAAGAAAATGTTCCAAAGACTGAATCACATCTTTAATCCTTCAAAGACACTGAAAAAAATTCAATACCCAAAAGTTATTATTTGTTTTAATTTACTGCAAGAATAGCATGAACTCTATGGCTCGCCCCTTTGTTTAAACCCTCCTGCATTCATTTTTAGCCACAAGAAGTACAGAACATCCTGAAAAATAGCATTAAAAAAATTTATGCATTATTTTAAAAACTTCAAGAAAAATCAAGTTTAGGGACTGCCACAAATCATATTTTTAAAATCAGATATTGTACAAAGGAAAAGTTAGTTATTATTTCTTCAAGTGCACTTTATAATAGAAATTGTTATCACCCACGTATTTTCAATACATGAAAATATTATACCAATTTTTAAAATTTAACTTACTTTGCTAATCAAGCTGTTCAGAAATGTTATTACACATTGCTGGAGCTGGTGGGACTTGAATCCAGGCCTTTTGGTTTAGGGGTACGGACACTATCACTGTGCCACAAGAGGGCCAAAAATATGAAATGCTAGGAAGCATGAGGATAAGCTGGTGCTAGGCCAGTTGTTAATTTTAAATCTGAGATAGATCATTCTTTGTGAAGTAAAGATATTAAGGAATATGGGTCAAAGGCAGGTAAATGCAGAAAGGCCACAAATCAGTCATGATCTCATTCAATGGCAGGACAGGTTCGAGGGCTGAATGGCCTACTCCTGTTCCTTTGTTCCTACGAAAAAGATGTCGGGAATAATTCTGAAAAGAATCCATTCCAGTTTTAGAGATATAGAACATCAAATATATTCTTCACCATCATTAGGCAATAAACTGAAGGGTACATTTCTTTATTTCATTGTAAGGTGCAGGGTTGGCCTAGTAGTACTATCATTAGGCTACTCATCAAGCAATTCAGGTAAAGCTCCCATTACCTGGTGTGAGTTTCACCACAGCAGGTGGTGTTATTTGAATTAACATTTTTAAAAATCTGGAATTTAAACTCTCAGGATGACCATGACACTGCTGTTCATTATTGTAAAAGACCATCTTGTTCATTAATGTCCTTTAGGAGAGGAAACTGCCATCCTTACCTGGTGTGGCCTACGTGTGACTCCAGACCCACAGCAATGTGGTTGGCTCTTAACTGCCCTCTGGGCAATAAAATAGGATAAATTGACAAGGTATTTTCCCTGGGGTGGGGGAGTCCAGAACTAGAGGGCATAGGTTTAGGGTGAGAGGGGAAAGATATAAAAGGGAGCTAAGCGGCAACTTATTCACACAGAGAGTGGTGCATGTATGGAATGAGCTGCCAGAGGAAGTGGTGGCAGCTAGTACAATTGCAACATTTAAAAGACATCTGGATGGATGTATGAATAGGAAGGATTTAGAGGGATATGGGCCAAGTGCTGGCAAATGGGACTAGATTAATTTAGGATATCTGGACGGCATGAATGGGTTGGACTGAAGGGTTTGTTTTCATTCTGTACATCTCTATGACTCTGTGGCTGTATGACTCTAAATATTGGCCTTGCCAGAGACACCCACATCCTTGGATTGAATAAAGAGAAGAGCATATAGAATGACAGTTATGAGTTAATTCATTTAACTCTAACAGTACAATTTACCCTCCTGTAATCATGCTAAGTAAGAGAAGCTCTGTGTTTCAACATGTCAGTAGATCATCACATTTGACCTACATAAGATACCTTCTAATTGTTTCTCTCGTACATCAGACCTTATGGATTCAGTGATAGCTCTTTCATATTTCCCTTTTAAAACATGATACTGTTGGCATTTCAAAATTCTCTCTGTCAGCCGATATCCCAGTCTCTGTCTGATGGACTTTGTTTTTCATAAAAAGAGGATCAAATATTCCTTAATCCAATGGGTGTGAAGTTCAATTGCCATGGGAAGATAGGGATTTTCTTATGCTCAGTAGATATAGCAAAATATTAAAATTTACTCATTAGCATCTTATCTACAAACCACTCTAACCTACTTACAAATAACTCTAAATAAAGCATGCATTTCATTACTCCACCATTATTATCAACATTAACCAGAGACTGCTCTGAATCAGTCATATAAATACTGTGCAACCTAAGCAGATCAGAGACTTGGAATTCTGTGGAAAATAATTCACCTGCTGACTCCCCAAAGCCTCTCATAATCTACATGGTGCAGGCCATGAATATGATGAAATACTCATCATTCACCAAGATCAGTGCAGCTCCAAGAAACTCAACACCATCCAGAACAACACAGCCTACTGGATTGGCACCCCATTTATCTCTTCAACTTTCACTCCTATCACCACCAACGCATAGTGCCAATAGTGATATCTACAAGAGGCAATACAAGGATGTGGGTGTCAGTGGCGTGGCCAGCATTTAGTGTCATGGAGTCATGGAGATATACAGCAGGGAAACAGACCCTTGGTGTCCAAGCCAGATACCAGCCTGATTCCGAACTATATCATCTGCTGTTTCTATATTGGATCTGAAAATGTCACTAGTTTAAAACTCTGGAACTCCCTCCAATAGCATTGCACATGTAACTATAACATGTGGCTTACAAAGTTCAAGTAAGTGGCTGACCACCTCATCCTCAAGAGCCAAGAGAGATAGATAATAAGTACAGCTAATGATGTCCACATCCTGTGAAAATATTTTATAAAATACATGCATTTTAAAATAGTCAAATAAACTTAAACCATCCCAAATAGTGGTTGATCACTCATGTGAGAACAAAGTCAGGAAGCACTGAAGACAAACACTTCTGTACATTTTAAATAAACCAGTTCAGTGTCATATAGTCATATAACATAGAAACAGATCCTTGGGTCCAACCAGTCCATGACGATCATAATCCCAAACTAAACTAATCCCACCTACCTGTGGTAGGACTAGATCCCTCCAACCCTTTCTTATCCATGTACTTCTCTAAATGTCTTTTAAATGTTGTAACTGCATCCACCTCCACCACTTCCTCTGGAGATTCGTTCCACACATGAACAACTCTCGGTGTAAAAATGTTGCCCCTCACGTCTTTTTAAAATCTTTCTCCTCTCACCTTAAAAAATGCCCCCTGGTCTTGAAATCCTCCACCCTAGCGAAAAGATATCTGGCGTTCACCTTATCTACTCTCATCAAAATTTAATAAACATCTTAAGGTCACCCCTCAACCTCCTCCCTTCCCGGCAAAAAATATCCCAATCTCTCTTCATAATTCAAACTCTCCATCTGGGCAACATCCTTTTCTGAACCCTCTCCAATTTAATAATATCACTCCTTTGATAGGGTGACCAGAAATCCACATAGTACTCCAGAAGAGACCTCACCAATGTCCTATACAACCTCAACAGGACACACCAACTCCAATACTCAAAGGTCTGAGTAATGAAGGCAAGCATGCTAAATGCCTTCTTAACCACCCTGTCGACATGTGACACAAACTTCAGAAGATTGTGTACCTGAACCCCTAGGTTTCTCTGTTTTACAACACTACCCAAAGCTTTCCTTTTAATTGTATAAGTCCTGCCCTTTTTTTTACCAAAATGCAATACCTCACATTTATCCAAATTAAACTCCATCTGCCAATTGTCAGCCCATTGACCCAACTGATCAAGATGTCTTGGTAGTTTTAGATAACCTTCTTCACTGTGCACTATACCATCAAATTTGGTGTCGTCTGCAAACTTAGTAACCATGCCTTCTATATTCTCTTCCAAATCATTCATATAAATAATAAACAAAGGTGGATGCAGCACTAATCCCTGTGGAACACCACTGGTAATAGGTCTTCTGTCTAAAATAAAACCCTCCATCATCACTCTCTGTCTCCTGCTGTTAAGCCTATTTTGTACTCAATTTGCAGGCTCACCCTAAATCTCAACTAACTTTACTAGTTAGTCTACCATGCAGAACCTTGTCAAAGGCTTTACTAAAGACTGAGCAAACAATGTCTATTGCTCTGCCCTCATCTATCTTCTGGCTTACTTCCTCAAAAAACTCAATTAAGTTTGTGAGACATGATTTCCCTTACATTAAACCATGCTGACTATCCCTATTTATTCCTTGCCTCTCCAGATGCATTTAAATCCTGTCTTTAAGAATGACCTCCGGCAACTTACCCACCACCGAAGTCAGATTCATAGGTGTATAGTTCCCCCGTTTCTCCTAACATCCCTTTTTAAACAAAGACACAACATTAGCCAATCTCCAGTCATCCAGTACTTTACCCGTAGATGTTATTACACACTTCTGGAACAGCTGGGACTTGAATCCAGGCTTCCTAGCTCAGAGGTATGGATTCTACCACTATGTCACAACAGCCCCTCAAGGCAAATATTTCTTACCATTACTCAACATCTAATTGACATGGATTCCTTTGAGGAGGCTTCCTTAGATTCTAATTAGGAATGAGATTGCTGGCTAATGTTTCTCAAACTAATCAAGAGCTGCAGAGATATTCACTGCTCTTGCTGAGATTAATTAGCTCAGTCAGAGATAGCAAACATTAAATTGCTTTGTTTGATTGGGACCATAAACACATCTTATAGAAATGCTCTTATTTTTACTTAGTTTTTAAAAAAGATTTAAGGCTTGGGATCATAAGGAAATTTATTATAAGAAAAGGTGGTTTTACATATCAAACTTGTTCCTTCCATGAGTGATGTACAAGTTTCCTTTTCATAGAAATGACCCAACTTGTTTGATCACCTGAGGAAGGTTTTGTCAAATTTTCTCTCAATATATATCTATCTTTAATATTTTCATTAATCAAATCCAGCCTGTTATTCTCGTGATTATCATCATATTCCCAACAGCACAGAAAGAATGGTAATCCATAGGGTAATTTATCATCTCTGGCCATACTTATCCACATAACCATCAATTCTATACCAAACCAGATTCTAATTCAGCTTTTGAAAATGTTTATTTGCATGTATTATCTGACACATGGAGTATGCATACTACTGAATTTAGTTTTGTGATTTAATGCAAGCCTACATTCAATAGAAACTCCTGCTTCGGTACAGAAACAGTGGGTAACTGATTGAACAGTAACAGACCTTTCATGTACTAGAGTTGATCTTTCTCTGCATTTTCTCT
Source organism: Chiloscyllium plagiosum (assembly GCF_004010195.1). Classification (NCBI taxonomy): domain Eukaryota; kingdom Metazoa; phylum Chordata; class Chondrichthyes; order Orectolobiformes; family Hemiscylliidae; genus Chiloscyllium; species Chiloscyllium plagiosum. Next base: position 24,123,996 of record NC_057736.1, read on the forward strand.
GTAGCTGTAACAGTATACTCTGCATTCTGTTCTATTGCTCTGTTGTACTTTTGCAAGATATGATTTACCTGAATAGCATGCAAAACAACACTTTTCACTGCATCTCAATTCATGTGACAATAATAAATCAAATCAAATCAAATCAGATGAGCCGGGTGTGTGTATCTGAACACGCAATGTCCTTGTTGCAGCATTGCAATGATAGTTGCTGTTGCTGCTTGAAGTGTAGCATTGAAGTACAGGACTGTCTTGTAAGTGGATCAGAAATGTCCCATCCACGTTCTTAAAGGCTGGAAAATATTGGATGCCAATGTCCGTAGGTGTGGGGTGCATATGGCTGTTGCCCATGGTGCATACCCTGAGATGTTGGTGCCCATTGTCCAATATGGAGGTCTTTCAGAATAAGTGGCAGCTGGAGTCAGCAGGTACCTGCTTGGATTTCTATACTGAGAATTCTCAATGTCCAACTTGTTTGGCGCATTTGATAAAGCAGGAAGCTAAATAATAATGAGGTGACTTTCAGCATTCATGAGGCTCTGAATGAAACGGAATTCCATTGAATTGGGAACTCACTGTTGTCTTATTAAAGACTCACCTTGCTGCTCAGCAACATCAAAGATGTAACGAGATGTGCCCAATGTTGGAACAGGCCTTGAAGAACTCCTCTTTCCATTTTGTCTCAAATCTTGACTTGGCCTGCATCGTTCAGACCCCTATATGTCTCCACTTCTTATTTCCATCATGTGACCATATTTTTTTAATTGAGTTGACAAACGGTATTTGATGATTACTTAGCCATTGACACACAATCATCTTTGGATTTCTCCCATTTAGATATCCTTGCTATAGAATGGGGTTCTTCTCAAACCATTCTTTTGAATTCCACTCTGAAGAAGAAAAGTCTGCAAATCCATTGTCAAGTAGTTTCTACAATGAAACGATTAAGGGCAGCCATTAATCCAACAGAAATGATCTGTGCAATATATCCAAAAACATCTTTTTTGCGTTTTAATGTTTTGTGGATGCTGACTCCAGGATTTAGTTAATTCCATATATACATTAGCAGGAAAGAGAAAAGGTTCCCTCACCTTGGTCTCAAGTTTGTTGCAAAAGCAGGCAGCTGAATTATCTGTATGTTTGAAGGGTGTGGGCAGCGACAAGGAGCTTAAGAAAATAAATTGAAAACAAAAAGGTCAGATTCTTGATGTCAAGAGAAACATTGCCAATGCTTCCCTCTTAGGGTGTACAAAATGAGTTCTAAATCTTGCTAATGAGCAGCAACTATGTTATTTTCATGTGTTTGCATCTCATTATTTACTAAACTTGTCTCATTTCTATTCAGCTCCCAATCCTCCCCTCCTTCCCCAGGAAGTAGAGTTGCAGGTAGGATAGTGAAGAAGACTTTTGGTATGTTTTCCTTTATTGGTCAGAGTATTGAATCTAGGAGTTGGGAGGTCATGTTGTGGCTGTACAGGATGTTGGTTTGGCCACTTTTGGAGTATTGCATGCAATTCTAGTCTCCTTCCTATTGGAAGGATGTTGTGAAACTCAAAAATGTTCAGAAAAGACTTACAAGGATGTTACCAGGGTTGGAGGATTTGAGCTATAGGGAGAGGCTAAATAGCTTGGGGCTGTATTCCCTGGAGCATCAGAAGCTGAGGGGTGACCTTATCGAGGTTTATAAAATCATAATGGGCATGGATAGGATAAATAAACAAAGTATTTTCCCTGGGATAGGGTGTCCAGAACTAGACGGCATAGTTTTAGGGTGAGAGGGGAAAGATATAAAAGAGACCTAAGGGGCAACCTTTTCACACAGAGGGTGGTGCATGTATGGAATGAGCTGCCAGAGGAAGTGGTGGAGGCTGGTACAATTGCAGCATTTAAAAGGCATCTGGATGTGTATATGAATAGGAATAGTTTAAAGGAATGTGGGCCAAGTGCTGTCAAATGGGACTAGATTAGGTTGGGATATCTGGTCAGCATGGATGAGTTGGACTGAAGGGTCTGTTTCCATGCTGTACATTTCTATGACTCTATAACCTTGATGGCACCAACTTCTCGGATAGAAGTCAGAGCAGAAGCTCACTGCTCACTTCTCTGGGCCTTCAGACAATTCTGTTTTCACCAACATGTCCCTCCATGCTCCATGAACACATTCATCTTTCACCCTTTGTCCGTGCAAAACACCAGCTTCACCAAACCATCATGGCTGCCTTCAGACTATCTCTCCTACCATACAGCACATCAGGACTTCGTTCTGGAGCTCAGGGGAACCTGACTTGCAAATGTCTATCAGGTCACTTTCTGCACAGGGACATATGTACTTACACAGGATGCTCTGACTTTCATAGTGCTCACACACTGACTTGGAGGGGGCAGCCCCTGGGGGGGTTTGCATTGCCTTTCGGACCACAAGCTGTTCAGTGCTAACTTACTGGCTGTCAGCCTTTCTGCCCTGCATTTGTATTGGACATAAGCTCTTTTGTGGCTTGCATGTCTTTAAGGGCAGAGGGAGAGACACGCACCTTTTCAAAGTCCAATCACTGAACAGTCAAGAGATGGACATATTACCGTTCAACACTATGCTATGTCAATGTCAAACATACGACATGTGCAAGCGCCCATGAGACAAACACACTGCCTGTTCTTAACCATATCAGCCACATCTGAAAGCCAAAAGAAAGCAGTCCTTAGTGGGGTCAATATCAGTCAGGAGGTACCTTAGTACTCAGCCAAGGATCTCATCCAATTCCAGTCCAGTGTGTGACCTTGGTCAGTGAGACACCTGCGGAGGAGAAAGTGGGGACTGCAGATGCTGGAGACCAGAGTTGAAAAGTGTGGTGCTGGAAAAGCGCAGCAGGCAGGCCAGGCAGCATCCAAGGAGCAGGAGAATCGACGTTTCGGGCATAAGCCCTTCTTCAGGAATGAGGCTGATGTGCCAAGTGGGCTGAGATAAAAAGTAGGGGGCAGGGGAAATTTGGTGGAGGGGCGTTGGGAATACGATAGGTGGAAGGAGGTGAGGGTGAGGGTGATAGGCCGGAGAGGGGGTGGGGGCGGAGAGATCAGGAAGA
>NC_057736.1:24127659-24225074 GCF_004010195.1 Chiloscyllium plagiosum
CGGAGGTGCAGGAAGTGGAGGAGATGCGGTGGAGAGCATCGTCAACCACGTCGGAGGGGAAATTGCGGTCTTTGAAGAAGGAGGCCATTTGGGCTGTTCGGTAGTGGAATTGGTCCTCCTGGGAGCAGATGCGGCACAGGCGAAAGAATTGGAAATATTGGATAATGTTTTTACAGGGGGCAGGGTGGGAGGAGGTGTAATCTAGGTAGCTGTGGGAGTCGGTCGGTTTGTAGTAAATGTCTGTGTTGAGTCGGTCGCCCGAGATAGAAATGGAGAGGCCTAGGAAGTGGAGGGAGGAGTCTGAGATGGTCCAGGTAAATTTGAGGTCGGGTTGAAAGGTGTTAGTAAAGTGGATGAACTGTTCAACCTCCTCGTGGGAGCACGAGGTAGTGCCAATACAATCATCGATATAGTGGAGGAAACGGTGGGGGATGGTGCCAGTGTAGCTGCGCAAGATGGACTGTTCCACATATCCGACGAAGAGGCAGGCATAGCTGGGGCACATGCACGTGCCCATGGCTACTAAGGAGTAGCCATGGACACCCGCATTCCAAACCAAAGGAGTAGCCATGGGCACCCGCATGGGCCCCAGCTATGCCTGCGTCTTCGTTGGATATGTGGAACAGTCCATCTTCCACAGCTACATTGGCACCATCCCCCACCTTTTCCTCTGCAACATTGATGATTGTATCGGCGCTACCTCGTACTCCCATGAGGAGGTTGAACAGTTCATCCACTTTACTAACACTTTCCATCCCGATCTCAAATTTACCTGGACCGTTTCAGACTCCTCCCACCCCTTCCTAGACCTCTCCATTTCTATCTCGGGCGACCGACTCAATAGAGACATTTACTACAAACCGACCGACTCCCACAGCTACCTAGATTACACCTCCTCCCACCCTGCCTCCTGTAAAAACACCATCCCATATTTCCAATTCCTTCGCCTCCACCGCATCTGCTCCCAGGAGGACCAATTCCAATACCAAACAACCCAGATGGCCTCCTTCTTCAAAGACCGCAATTTCCCCTCCGATGTGGTCGGCGATGCTCTCCACTGCATCTCCTCCACTTCCTGCACCTCCACCCTTGAGTCCCGCCCCTCCAATCGCCACCAGGACAGAACCCCACTGGTCCTCACCTTCCACCCCACCAACCTCCGGATATATCGTATCATCTTCCGTCATTTCCGCCACCTCCAAACGGACCCCACCATCAGGGATATATTCCCCTCCCCACTCCTATCAGCATTCCAGAGAGACCACTCCCTCCGCGACTCTCTCGTCAGGTCCACACCCCCCACCAACCCAAGCTCCACTCCCGGCACCTTCCCCTGCAACCGCAGGAGGTGCAAAACTTGTGCCCACACCTCCCCCCTCACCTCCCTCCAAGGCCCCAAGGGATCCTTCCATATCCGCCGCAAATTCACCAGTACTTCCACACACATCATTTACTGTATCCGCTGCACCTGATGTGGTCTCCTCTACACTGGGGAGACAGGCCGTCTACTTACTGAACGTTTCAGGGAATACCTCTGGGACACCTGCACCAACCAACCCAACCGCCCCGTGGCTGAACACTTTAACTCACCCTCACACTCCGCCAAGGACATGCAGGTCCTTGGCCTCCTCCATCACCAGACCCTGGCCACACGATGCCTGGAGGAAGAGCGCCTCATCTTCCACCTAGGTACCCTCCAACCACACGGGATGAATGTAGATTTCTCCACTTCCTCATTTCCCCTCCCCCCACCTTATCTCAGTCCCAACCCCTGGATTCAGCACCGCCCTCTTGACCTGCAATCTTCTTCCCGACCTCTCTGCCCCCACCCCCTCTCCGGCCTATCACCTTCACCCTCACCTCCTTCCACCTATCGTATTCCCAGCTCCCCTCCCCCAATATCCCCCCCCTCCCCTACTTTTTATCTCAGCCCGCTTGGCACACCAGCCTCATTCCTGAAGAAGGGCTTATGCCCGAAACATCGATTCTCCTGCTCCTTGGATGCTGCCTGGCCTGCTGCGCTTTTCCAGCACCACACCAGTTAGACATCTGCTCCTACTATTATCGTTCAAGGTAGTAGGGAGTATTCTGCGGACATCTGGGGAAAGTAGGAATCTCACGTCCAGAGTTGATGTTCATGAAGTTGGGTCACTGAGGAAATCATAACATTGAACGGTAGCAATTCAAGATCTAAGGGTGGATCTCATACAACATAGAGGGGAACAGGGAGCTGTGGGGGGATGGGGTCGGTGGGAATGGAGGGTGAGGTGGTATAAGGGATAAGCACTCTGCCCTCAATGCGTTAAGTCCAACAAGGACATGGCAGTTCACAAAGTCATGGTCTCAGGAGTAAATTAGGGACATTATTGATTCTGTAAAGCGGATAAATGGAAATAAAGGGGCCAAAAGTTCATCAATGAGACAGGAAAAGCAGTACAAAGGAGAATATGAAGAATGGAATCTGTCTGCATCACAGGTAGAGTCTGCAGGTCCCTCAAGAGGCCATGAAGCTGAAACCTTGACATTTTCAATTCAAAGTAACTACCCAGTAATAATAATGCACAATGGCTGTAACTACAAGCAGAGTGGGCAGAGTAAGTTATGTCTATCTTTGGGATGAAGTAGAATTGGTTGACTTTGAGGCTGTGTTATTACCATCAAAATTACATTAAGCAAGCATCCAGTGATTCAATAATGCCACCCAGCTGCCATCAAATTGTAATTTATTAGCACATCATTTTTTTTTTGCAAGAATGAACATTAAAAATTATGGCACCAAGCAATCATGACCATTACATTGTTTGCACTAATTGCCTCTTTGTCACGTCAGATAAGCAAATCTATTCTGATGCTAACGTCAAAGTGTCACCTGGGTTCTTTATTTCAGAATTATTTTTCATAGCTGATACTGGAACACAATGTGATGTTTCACTGTGATTATTATGAGGGCTCATAAATTCCAAAATCCTGTTTTTTTTTGACATTCCCCACAGATTATTGACTCATGCACCTGATGAGGACATTCCAGTTAATGGAGGATTCCTTTTGGCCTTGCAGCACAGATGACAACAGCATAGAAGAAGTGAGCAATTGCAACGTCGTCAGCAAAAGCAGGAAGCTCCAGCAGTTGCTGCATTCTCTACAGAGCAAACTGTAGCAGGTGAAGATCCTCCCCAAGAAGTTGGAGGAGAATTACCAGATTTTCCACAAATCTTGGAAATCCAGTCCAGATGCAGACCAAAGATGGCCCAGGCCATTAGCATCAAACTGGTGATTTTCTGGAGCAGGTCTTGCACATGAAGGTCTGGGTTGCAATCCCATTCCAATGGCCTTCAAATAATAAACGCTCTGAATTTTTATGCAACCAGCACGTTTTAAGGAGCAACAGGAAACCTTTGTGGCCTCTTCCAATTCTCCACACACACATGTATCTAGGATGTCACTAATGTTACTTTTAGAGATCTCACCAGTTTATATCCTTCCCCCTGTCAAGGACAGTCAAGTAATCTGGTAAGTGGGATCCTCCACCATCACTGGCAATCCTACCGGGCACTTTAGACTGCACCCACATTGCTTAATGAGCAACCTATCACCCAACCTGCAGAGTTTGTCAACAGAGAAGGTTATCACTCCATCAATGTTCAAATTCTCTATGACCTACTATTATCTATTATCATTGTCAGATTTTGGAGAACTTTGCCAAATATCCGGGGTTGCTGAAGAACTCACATGGTCCTGCCTCTTTCCAAGCTCCTCAGGCCATATGGAGATGGCTGCTGGAAGACAAGGTCTATCCCCTACAAACATGATATGGTGGTGCCTGTGTTGGACTGGGATGGACAAAGTTAAAAATCACACAACACCAGGTATAGTCCAACAGGTTTATTTGGAATCACTAGCTTTCGAAGTGCCACCCCTTCAGCAGGTAGCTGTTGAAGGAACAGCAGTTTGAAAGCTAGTGCTTCCAAATAAACTTGTTGAGCTGTAACCTGGTGTTGTGTGATTTTTAGCTTTGTCCCTAAAAACCTGGCTCACAACAATTAATGAAACCCTCAGACTGACACAGAACAGAGATAAAATGTCGGCCTCATTTCCAACAAGGCCATAATGCAACACACCCCCGGACTTCTCACGGAGGTTTCAATGCGTAAAGTATTCAATCAGGACCTTGCATTTTTTCCCAGATATGATCTGCTTTGCCCTTCACAACCAGAGACAACCAAGGAGGATGGTCTCAGATGTGGACAGAATGGGAACATGCAGCAATCTTCTGCAGTCTGTTGAAAAGTGCATCTATGAGCTCCCTTGAAAAGCTTACAGGTACAGTAAATCTTTCTGTCCTGAGATGTGAAGATTCATCACTTATTTCCTCCACAAGGTGGGCGCATATGTGGATGCACAATCCATACATTGCTTTTAGCCTCAGTTACAGTTTGAGGATCTGATGCCATCTACAGTCAAGACGCCAGTAACTTTTGAGGGGTGAGTGATGCTTGGCCATTACAAATTAATTCATCCTTGGGATGTCTGAAGAGGCTGCTTATCTCTTACAGTGGTGCGAAATCACCAGATCCAGCAATGACAAAGACACTAGAGCAAACATTTTAAGAGTGCAAGTGAGCACACAATTACAAAAGTTCAAGAAACTTTATAATGATATAATACCTGTGGCGACTTATGTGCTCTCAGTATTTATTTCTTTCTTTCCCTTCTCCTATGTGTCAATTCAGTCCCAGCATCCACACCTGGGATGGAGGTAGTCTGCACTGTAGTTGGCATTGTTGCCCTGGAAGACGAGGCTGGTCATCCTGAGGGTCATCTGTAGGCTTTGGCATCACAGGTAGAAGGGAGCTGAAGGACTGTCCTGAAAGGAACCTCCTGCAGGTCCTGCTTATGACAAGAACCACTGAAGGAAGTTCAAGCATACAAAGATAGGTTGTATTCATATAAAGGGAATATGGTCAGTGTCTGCTGTTGATCAGGATAGATGTCAAGTGTTTGTGTCAAAAGAACAGTCACCATTGACTGTTTCAGACAGATGGAGAGAGAAGTTAGCATCATCAAAGACACCGAATGCTCAGAGAAGTGGGGAAAATGCAAGTTTATCCATAGGGTTGCAAGTTAAATTCTGGTGAGATGATGAAAGGACTCATGAGATAGATTATTAGAGTTGCCACTGGTGAAAGTTTGCTTCAAGAGTGAACTGTCTTTGTAATAGTGGAGTAATTTCAAGCTTGCCAATGCCAGAGATAAATAGATTATTAGAAGACAATTTGCCTGGCAGCAATATTACAAAACAAAGAACTGCAGATACTGGAGATCTGAAACAAAAACAGAAAGTGTTGGAGAAACTCAGCAGGTCTGGTAGCATCTATGGAGAGAAAAACTGAGTTAATAGTTCGAGTTCAGTGACCCTTCATCAGAACTTGGCTGGCAGCAAGTCATGAAGGTGCCAGGGAATGACTACATTGCCAGCATATAATATGCATTTGTCTCCAACAGGGTATTTTACTTGATGCAGCAATTTTTATATTATGTCCCATGATATTGAAAAATCCACAGACCACAGCTCACTATTATGTACCAACAATATACCTACAGGCACATAAATATTTGGGCCATAAGCCAGTGATTAGGTTATAATAGAAAACCATGCTCCTTGTAGCATGTCATGCTTCAAGTGATCTCCAGGGTAAGATGGAGCCCTTTATACCCTCAGGTCACACGTTATGACATAAAGAGAACAAGTCTCACAAACATATATTGATATACTGATTGTGAGACTTAACAAAACAGCATATAACCTGTAACTTAAATTTTAATGCAGCTTCCTTAATTATTCAAATGGACTGTTATTATGTCTGAGGCAAGATTTTTTTGTTAATCCAATGTAAAATGAATGCTAAACTAATTGGCTGTAATGGTATATTAGATATACTTTCTGTGTAAAGTTTCATGAACAGAACAAAATAAACTTTGCCTACCAAGTGATATGGAACAGGCTATTAACATTTGCTACCAATCTTATGTTTAATGTTATACTAGGTTTGCCAAGCACTGAGTCAGAGTCTAGCGGCATACATTGACAGCAGAGCTCATTTTATATCGATGATGATTGCAACACTAACATTTTAGTGTTCTCTTGAATGGCAGTATGATGCCCTTTAAAATGCAATTTTAAGTATGAAAGATCCTGCCTGAAAAAAGGTTTCACACTGAGAAATGTATGAACATGTATATCAGCAGCATTGGTGTAGTATTTGCTGTAAAGTTCTTCCCAAGTATATTACATTTTTGAGATTCAAAACTAAAGTCAATTTAAAATAAAAGTCAATCTCATATTTTAATGATGTGAATGAAGTAATTTACTGTTCAGCTATTTTCAACCATCAAAAAGATCACCAATCATCAGGGGCCAATTTATACCATTCCATATTTGTTTTTGAATCTAGGTGCATAATGGTTAAACTTCCTCAATGATTGTGCTGAATAAAGCCCAATTATTGTTGATCTGCTCAATACACCCATATTTAGTGAACATATATGTGGATCATTCCCTCAGTACTCATAACTTTGGCTCTCAGGTGATGTAGACTTGAATATCAGGGAACAATCCAAATAGTCTACATATATAAAACTCAAAAATTATTCCTAGATATGGCTGTACATGAAGATTATTCAACAGCTTGCAACTCAGAAATCAATTAACCCCAAAGTGGATGGTAACTGAACTACACAAGCTGTCTAAATACTGTGTCTGCAAGAGGAGATCAGGAATTATGGATTCTGAAGGGGGAAGGGGAGGGGAGGCAGGGTACTGATGTAGCAGTAATCTCACTGGACTAGCAACCCAGATCCTCAGGGCTATGTCCTAGTGTCATGGATTCAAAGCACACCATGGTAGATGGTGAAATTTGAATTTAACAAAAATCTGGAATATAAAGCTGAGCTAACAATAATAACCATTGTCAATTGTTGTAAAAAATCCATCTAGTTCTCTAAATGGGGTTAATTTTTTATTCAGAGGGTGGTGCGTGTTTGGAATTTGCTGCCAGAGAAGTGGTGGAGGCAGGTACAATTACAACATTTAAAAGGCATCTGGATGGGTATATGAATAGGAAGGGTTTAGAGGGAATTGGGCGAAATGCTGACAACTGGCGCTCAGTCAGGTTAGGATGTCTTGTCAGTGCAGATGAGTTGGACCGAAAGGTCTGTTTCTGTGCTGTATGACTCTATGTCCTTGAAGGAAGAAGTTCTGCTGTCCTTAGCTGAGCTGGGCTATATGTGACTCCACATTCACATCAATGTGGTTGACACTTTCCTGCTATCTGGGTGATTAGGAATGTACAATAGATGCTGGCATAGTAAGTGATACTCACATGCTATGAACAAATTTTTTTAAAATAAGAGTAACTGAGCTGCTGACTATCCAAAAAACTGTCCAGCATCCATATGGTCAGGAATATGATGGAATACTCTGTACTTGCCTGGACAATTGCGGCTGCAACAACATTTAAAGTTTGGCAGTATCCAGGACAAAGCAACCTGCTTAACTGGCATCCATACACCATTTTCAATTTCAGTACATTTACCATTGAAGCACAGTGACAGCAGTGTATATTATCTATTCACCAAGACTCCCTTGACAGCATCTTGACAGCCAGGGCTGAAAATGTGTTGCTTGAAAACTGCAGCAGGTCAGGCAGCATTTAAGGAGCAGGAGAATCGACGTTTCGGGCATGAGCCCTTCTTCAGGAATGCTGCCTGACCTGCTGCGCTTTTCCAGCAACATGGATGCTGCCTGACCTGCTGCGCTTTTCCAGCAACACATTTTCAGCTCTGATCTCCAGCATCTGCAGTCTTCACTTCCTCTTGACAGCCAAGAACCATTGTCACTGTTAGAAGGACAACAGCAGTTAATGGGAACACCATCAACTGCAAATTCCCCTCCAAACTACACATCACCCTGACTTGGAACTTTATCAGCACTCCTTCACTGTCATTGGAACAAGGTCCTGGAACTCCCCTCTTCCATGTGTCAGAGGTGTATGTTCACCATGTGGCTATCAGTGGTTAAGAGGGAAGCTCACCACCAACTTCCTAAGGACAATTAACTGGAAACAATAAATAGTGGCCCAGCCAGTGACAATCACATAATGTGGAAAAAATTTTAAAAACATGTTTTAATTGACAGGCTAAGGAAGCAACATTATTAATTTCACCAAAATATATCAGGGGGATACAATGCAACTATCATAGGGATATGAAGTTTGAGGATAGGTCAACATCAATGATAAAGCAAACTGAATAAATTATCCCACTTTGTTGAACTTTGCCTCAATGTGTCACTTGTTGCTTTACCACACCTGAGGATAGAATTCGGAAGGGAAAGCTTCTGATCAAAATCCACTATTCTCTCCCTTGTAAAGAACAGATGTGATCCAAATAATGGTCCAGATATTCCAATGACCAAACAATTGTTAGAGTACCATGGAATGGAGTTGTGCATCAGGACCATAAGGAATCCCTCTGAAAGCGTCCATTAAAGTCAGAGTTCAGACTCACCTAAACTTAATTGTTCACCAAGAAAGATTAAAGGATTTAAAGCATGCTCTAATACCTCAATAACTATTGAACTGAAATCTCCAACTTATTACTGATCCCCCTTCTCCAATCTGCTACATCACCTTGGATCTCTTATACTTCCAGATCCTTAACAGCCAACTCCTGCCGAGAACCCTCCTGATCCAACCTAATTCAACTGACTCCCACACAACCTTGCCAGAAACTTACCTTCGCTGTGACACTGCCACCATCAGCTGGTCTGGACCTGACAAACCTCCTCCGGCTGCCCTGACTTCCTCCTTCCGAATGGATACCTTTTCCCACCTGTCAGACCTGAACTTACCCACTTGGTACCCACCCATGTGCCACCCTACATCCCTCACCCAGCTGGCATCCTACACTCCTCACCCACCTGGTGCTCTATGACCTTCACCCACCTGGTGCCTGACATCCCTCATCCACCTGGTGCCTGACACTCCTCATCCACCTGATGCCCTACACCCCTCACCCACCTGGTGCCCTGCACCCTTCACCCACTCAGTGACAGCTGTGTATACTATCTATTCACCAAGACTCCCTTGACAGCACTTTGCCAGCCAGGAACCACTATCACTGTTAGAGGGACAAGAGCAGCAGATCCAGAGAACACCATCAACTGCAAATTCCCCTCCAAACCACATATCACCCTGACTTGGAACTCTATCAGCATTGCTTCACTGTCATTGGAACAAGTTCCTGGAACTTCCTTCTTGCATGTGCCCTATACCCCTCAGCCAGCTGGCACCCTAGCCTTTTCACCCAACTGACATGCTAACTCCACTCCTACTATCCATAGTTAGTCTTTCCCAGGCACTGTCAGAGTGCCTGGCTGTACTGTGGCGTGTGTAAGTCACAGAATACAGCACACGGCCTACTGCAAAATGGGCTGTGGCTTCCATGAAGCTTTTCTTCACTGCAACATTCGTTGAATCTTAGACAGACTCATAACAAGAGACTCCTGACCAGCATCTCCAGGCACAAAGAGCTTTGAAAGGTAAGTGGGTAATTTTTAATCTGATCAAGATTGGAAATAGAGTACAATTATATTTTGAACTTCTAAACAAAGACCACTTTGCTAAGGAAAGGCACAGAGTATAGCAGAAGCAACGTTTAACCTCATCGAATCCCTGCAGTGTGGAAGCAGGCCATTTAGCCAATACAATCACATTGACCCTCAAAAGAGCATCCCATCCATACCCACTCCATAACCCAATTTCTGTAACCCTGCATTTCCTATGCCTCATCCACCAAGCCTCCATATTTTTGGGCTGTGGAAGGAACCCACAGCAAACCCATGGAGACACAGGGAGAATGTGCAAACTCCGCACAGACAGTTGCTGGAATTGAACCTGAGCCACTGTGCCACCCTGTGAGGCACAGGGAGCTTGAATGGAATTACACATTCTGCAAAGCATTCAGAAACAGGCAAAACGGCCCAGTTTTGTGAGCAGGGCAAGGCTATTGCATTTTTGAACTCAGTGAGAGAGAATTTGCAACCTCTCTGGGAAGCAGCAGTCCATTGCTCTCTCACTATTTCCTTGCCACTCCTCTCAGCTAAGTTGAAAACCCACTAAAAGTCTTTGTTGCCGCGTGGTTGGAATTCCTGAAAAGGTTTTCCTTGGAATCTGCCCCACCATGTGAAGGAGAGGGAAATCACTCAGCCACAGCTGTTCCAGGAAGACCTCCCCAGTGATTTTTCTTGTATGTGCAGAATAGCTGCAGAATCCAAACAATTTATAGGAAAATCAATAATGTATTTCTTTTTCATAAATTTAGTTATTACTTTGCTAAAGAATTTTATAACTCTGGTAAGTTTTCTTTTTCTTGTTTTGTTTTTCTTGTGTGTGTCTCTGCGGTGCATGTATTTAAAAGTCGAAAAGTGTAGCGCAGGAAAAAGCACAGCCTGTCAGGCAGCATCTGAGGGGCAGCAGAATTGACACTTCGGGCATAAGCCCTTATGCCCTAACATTGCTTCTGCTCCTCGGACTGACTCTCCATCATCTGCAATCCTCAGTTTCTTCCAGCATGTATTTAAAACACTGGTATATGTGTATTTGCATGATCCAAACTTTCACTAATCTTTGCATCATTATTGAGTAATTTTGTTTTGTATAAAAGACCAGTTATTTGTTGTTGATTGAAGAAATCTGGTGGACTTGTTCTTAAAACTGAACCTGACACAGTCTGAGGTCTTTGTAATTAGCCATACAACTAAACTGATTAAATTTAATATATTTTTATGATCAGTGGACAAGTGGGACTATAATCGGAAACAATAACCCCTCCAAACTCAAATGTAGCACTCTGAACATTGTAACAACAATTAATGTTGGCTTTCAATCAATTTCGTGGAAAATCTGATGATATTTGAATCTGAATGAATGATTGCTTATTTCTGAGGATGAATTCATACAGCATACAATGGCACTTAGAGCCACTCATCATTGCAACGCAATATTTAAACCCTTTTAGTGTAGTCTTGCTAAAGCTGCTAATTAAATTTCAGTTAAAAATCACACAACACCAGTTTATAATCCAATGGGCTTATTTGAAAGCACAAACTTTAGGAGCACTCCAAAAGCTAGTGCTTCCAAATAAACCCGTTGGACAATAACCTAGTGTTGTATAATTTTTAATTTTGCACACCCCAGTCCAACACTGACACCTCCGCATTTTAACTGAATTTAAGACACTAACAATGCAAATGTAGCTACTTCTGGGGATTTTTTAAAAATTGTGGGATATAGTCATCACTGGCAAGGCCATTATTAATTGCCCATCCATTATTGCCCTTGGGTAAATGGTGTTGAGTTGTTTTCTTAACATCTGCAGTCCAAAGGGCAGCACAGTAGCTCAGTGGTTAGCACTGCTGCCTCACAGGTTTAGCTCAATGGTTTCATGGTTAGATTAGCTTTGAATTCAAGATTTATCTGCTGTGGTAAGATTTGAACTCATACTCCCAGAGCATTAGTCTTGGGTCTCTGTATTATTAGTCCAATGACAATACCCCTATACCATTGCCTCACTTAGTATGAAAGATTTGCACTGTATATTGTGTCTTGCAAATCCTCAGAATATTCCAAAACAATTTTCTATAATTAAATACTTATGGCTTTGAGATATGGTCATTAATGCAATATAGGATATGCAATAGTCAATTTGTGTAAAGCAAAGTCAAACATACAGTAACAAGATCTGGATGTAGATTTGTTCGCTGACGTTTTGTCACCATGAGAATCAATAGCCAGAGACTTTTCCTCAGGGGTCATAATTTTAAGATAATAGGAGAAAGGTATAGAGGAGACGGTAGAGGTAGGTTCTTTATGCAGAGAGTTGTGAATGCATGGAATGCATTGCCAGTGGTGGTGGTGGAAGCAGAGTCATCAGGGACATTTAAGCGACTGCTGGATATGCACATGGATAGCAGTGAGTTGAGGGGTGCGTAGGTTAAGTTATTATATTTTACATTAGGATTAAACCTCGGCAAAAGATCGCGGGCCTAAGGGTCTGTTCTGTGCTGTACTTTTCTATGTTCTATGTTCATACTAGGTAACATCTTCCAGTGAGCCTCCGGACAAAGCACTGCTGCTGATTCCTGCTTTCTAGTTATTTGTTTGGGTTTCTTTGGGTTGGTGATGTCACTTTCTGTGGTGATGTCCTTTCCTGTTCTTTTCCTCGGGGGTGGTAAATTGGGTCCAAGTCAATGTGTTTGTTGACAGAGTTCCGGTTGGAATGCCATGCTTCTAGAAATTCTCATGCGTATCTCTGTTTGCTTCGTCTGGAGGCTCACTGAAGATGTTACCTAGTATGGTGATGAAAATGAACCTTCCAGCTCAGCAAGCAAACCTACATCCAGAACCTCAACCTGAGCTACAAATCTTCTCAAAACTCACTAGTAATAATATCATTGCAATGACTATTTGATAAATTACTATTACTAAAAAAATGTGGTTTCTAACATGGCAAAATAACGCATAACTTTTAAATTTGATTTGTATTTCGACATTAAGAAGTGAAGGGCATAGTTCTAGTGTTATTTTTGAGTTATGTGAGTTTTATAGGGTTGTGTGGAAGCTTTAATAAAAAATACATCCATGAGGTGAATAGTTCAGTCCATCAGAAACAAAGATAGAACAAAGTAAATAAAATGGACAATTGCCAGGCAACAACGTATTTCATAACACAGAAAGACAGAACCAACCCGAAGGTCAGGTAGTTTGACATTTTTAGTCAGAGTGAAATGTTGCTTTTAGTTTCACAGTCTCCAAAATGTAGGAGCTCAGGGAAAATCTAATGGGGTTAAGAGAAAAATATCCAGAAATAGAAAATTTCTGGAAGCTGGTGATATGAAAAACCTTATCTGTTTCCCTGAAAGTGTTGTGAAGTCAGTAGGAAGAAATCTCTAGGAAATCATTGCAATCAGGTCAACTGAACAAGGGACTTTAAATTGCTGACAGGGTGATCTTTCACTGAGGTCTGAGTATCTGTAAAGTTGTTGAGGGTAAAAGTATTGAATTTTTATTTCTGTTATTTGTAATAAGACTGTTTCAAATAGCTCTTGATATTATAGTTAACTTTTCTGTCTTTTTATGTCTAATAAACCTTGATATTCTTCTAATAAAACTTCATTGACAGCATCCTTTGAGAATTTCCAGTGACTGACCATCACAGCAACAAATAACAAAATTAAAAGTTACAATCTATCAGGCCAGGTTTCACTCTGGAATCTGATTTGCGATCATCGTCTGCGACCATAACATAATGATCAGGTAACTTACTTTAATGATGTTGGTGCAGAGACAGATAATGACCAGGACATCAGATTGACTTTGCTCTTAGAACAGTACAATAGAAGCTGACTGTGTCTTAGAGCGAAGATGGAACCTTGGCTTATCTTCTCTTCCGAGAGGCAGCTTGAGTGACTGTGCAGCATTCCCACTAAGCTACACTGGAGTGCCAGTGTGAATTATGTGCTCAGGGTTTTGGACTGAGACTTGAACAGACAGGCTTCTGAGTCAGATGTAAAGGCATGGTCACTGACCCAGGGCTATGATATAAAATCATCTTCAGGAATGAAAGAGAGAGAGAGAGTGATTTTACAAATGCAAATCTGCATTGAGAGTGTATCTGCTCATGTCAGCAATCTTCAGAAAATTAATGCTGGTGCAAAAAGATACATAGTATTGATTTTAGTTCAAACAGGTTGCAAATAGCTGTTGTGCAGTTTAACCAGGTAGGATTGTTGGAGTGAGTGCTGGAGTGAGTCACATTATTCATAACAATGTGACTATTAAATGGTGCCAAATGCTAAAATTCCAAACACCTTCAGTAAATATTGCTATGCTGTTGTGAGATTCTGCAATTTCTCCTGAGCTCCGGTACTTCCATTCATAACCAGTCAATCACCATCCCTGTGTTGCTGCCCATCAGAGGATCCTCTTGACAGCAAATGGGGAAATAAAAACCATTAGAATTCCAAACCGACCTCATAAACCAAACTATCCAGTATTACATGTAAACCTCCCATGCATTCCCTTTCTGCCATGTTTATCGTGTGCTTTGACCTGCTTCTGAGTTTCTGCAATGTTATCTAATGACTCCAGCTATTTTGGTCACAGACAGCTGACGTTCAGTGAGAGAGACTCCAGAGGATCTTGTGGGTGATGTAGAAAGTTCTTGTCCTCAATATGGGTGGCAGCAAGCAAGAGCACTGGCAGCGAAGCAGTGGTGGAAGGACAAATACTGTCACGCTGAGAGAGAACAGCAGAGTCCCACATTCTCCACTGAACCACTGTCACACTCCAAGGCAGCACCTCAGTGATCCGACTGATCTGCTGTGAGGTCCTACAATCCCGTTAGAGCACTGATATATGCAGAAATAATGACAGCAGTCAGAACTTGCAGGGTAACAAGCTGAGCTTGTATGACTTCAGTCTGAGCTTCTACTGCAGCTCTCAGACAGTGGGCGGCTTCAGCTTGTGCTGCAGTGAAAGCTATTACATTAGTCCTCAAACCCTGCATCATAGTTGGGTCTGGAGCCAATGGAGTTGGTTGCTGTTCTGATGATGGAAAGGGTGGGCTCCAAGCTCTGCATCAAACCATGAACCAGGTTCTGGACACTTGGATGCTCCTTGATAGTGATTGCAACCTTTTTGGCATGCCCATCAATGCATCAGACATGTTGAGTGCTTACCCATCAGTCTACTGTCTTTCTATGATGGCTTGACACACACTAACCAATTTTGTACCAGAACTCGTAACCCAAATAAAGATTCTATTTATTTGAAGACAGGTTAAAGAATTGCTCAGTGAGTTGGTTCAGTTTTAAAATGGAGGTACTGCTATCACGAGAAAAGAGTTATAATTCCTCCACTGGTCACGTGTTCTACATCCTGGTTGCTTGCTAGTTAGCATATTCTCTCTTCAAATGCTATCACAACAAAGCTCACCCCATCAAAGTCTTCATGCAAGTTCACTGCCACTTTAATGCAATGGCATCCTCCAGTGTTTATGTCCTGACAACAAGCCACCCACGTCTAGTGCAAATTCTATCTCTAAGCTCTCCCATAGAGTACAGGCTTTGCCAGTATCTACAGCAATTGTTGCAAGTGTGAGTGTATAAAGTATTTCCTTTACCTGTGCCTTCTTGTTCCCCATTTTTTGTTCCTGCACTGCTGTCAGCTGAGTTACAGTTCAGGTGTATTATCACAAGGAAAAGTATAAAAATAAGGTTGCAGGGAGAGGAGGCGTGGATAAGTAAGTGTATGTTTAAACTATCTACAGCTTATAGAACATAGAACATAGAAAAGTACATCAAAGAACAGGCCCTTAGGCCCACAATGTTATGCTGAGATTTAAACCTAATGTAAAATATAAAAACTTAACCTATGCATCCCTCAACTCACTGCTATCCATGTGCATATCCAGCAGTCGCTTAAATGTCCCTAATGACTCTGCTTCCACCACCACCACTAGCAACGCATTCCATGCATTCACAACTGTCTGAGTAAAGAACCTACCTCTGATGTCCCCTCTATACCTTTCCTTTAATATCTTAAAACTATGACCCTTCGTACCAGTCAATCCTGCCCTGGGGAAAAGTCTCTGATTATTGGCCCTATCTATTCCTCTCATTATCTTGTATACCTCGATCAGGTCTCCTCCCTTCCTCCTTCTCTCCAGAGAGAAAAGTCCAAGCTTATTCAACCTTTCTACATAAGGCAAGCCCTCCAGTCCAGGCAGCATCCTGGTAAACCTTCGTTGCACCCTCTCCAAAGCCTCTGTATCTTTCATATAGTAGGGTGACCAGAACTGAACACAATGTAAATGAAATAGGGATAAGAGGAGATTGGGATGTGAGAGGGGAAATCAGATATGATCAGAATGTTATTTTCATTGGTTTTAGCTTTGCTGCTGGCCATGACCTCAGTCAAGGCCACCCCAGTGGTGGAGAGCATTGTCTCCTCTCTCAGGGTGAGGACATGAGGTCATGTCAGCTGTCTGCTGTTGAGGTGCTATAGTCTACACCTGTGTACCACTTTGGTCTGTGAGAGGAGGAGGAGAGTGTGTTTGGGTGAGTGGTATGGAGAATGTGCCTGATTTGATTGAATTGCTGTCAATATGTGCAGTTAAGTCTGAAGTGATTTATGGATGTGATATATGAATTACAGTTGTTGGTGATTGGATTGGGTGGGTGAAGGGGATAGTCGATTCAGTGATGTGTGAGAGCAGTAGTTCCATTGGTAAGATATGACCTTTGAAGATGAACTTGATCAACCTTGTGAGGTCATTGGACTTCTTATGGCACTGTACCCATGTCCTCCAGTTACACACTGACCAGGATGGTTATCTGCTTTTGCTGCCTTTGTGCTTTCTGTCCCAAAGGCCTCCTCTTTCCCATAGATAGAGGATCTCTCTCTCCTCTTCAACGCCTCCTGCTCTGTCTCCAAGAGCTGTGTCAGAGACCCTTGGAGCCCATTCTCAATGTCACAGTGCCACACTTTTGCCTTTCCTAGGTCAAATTTTGACAAAGCTGCATCAGTCAAAGCACACCTGCCATGTGGCTTTAAGCCCTGCATGATAACTTTACCTCATGCTAGCCTCCCACAATTCAGTGCCCTCTCTTTAGGCGCATAACTATTCAATAGCACATACAGTGTTGATTGTGCATGAAAATGTGTAAGTGAACTGGTAGCATAAAGTTTGCATGCTGCTTGCATTGGAAGGCTGAGTCAGCAGTCTGTCACACACTCTAATGCCTGCACCTTTATTGCATGCTGGCCAACTTTTGCACCCACAAAATCTAGTTTCTGATTTGTGGTTTATATTTATAATTTCAAGTGATTATAGCCTTATTTTAGCCCCAGAGCTATCCTACATTTACACAAATCAATTGAAGTTTTCAGGATTTACACTGAAATTTCCTTAAGAATTAGAATTAACGTTAGGTTTATTGCCAAGTTAAATCATGTGAGGAGAAGATTAATTTACTTACCTATATGCAGATTGGAATCCCATCATAGATAGGTGGGAAATTCTTCTAAGGCACTTGGCTTTTTCTGCATAATAGTCATTCCAAAAGTAATTCATAACATGATATACTTTAAAACATTTCCTCTAATATGCTTTCTAAATGGAAGCAGTATTTTAGTCATCTATTGAAATAAATATCTCATTTTGCTTGCACAGGCAAGGTGTCAAGAGTTGCAACTGTAGCTAGATGAATTCATCAGAACCTGTTTGTGTACTGCAAGCATTCAGAATAAGTGTCTTTGCTCACCTGTTAAAAATGAAATTCAAGGAATGTTGATGTAAAGATGAAAGAAAGCACAGGGAGTTTTCCCACTTACAGTTAAAGTCTGGTGGTGAGTGAGTTTCATGGTATTATTTCCACCATTATTTCCAACCTACTGTTTGTCACCTCATTAATTGTGCGATCCGGTGTTGGGCATGTTGCTCAGTGAATCTTATAGCAAGTGAGATTAAAGTTCTCATCACTTCTGCAATCTTCCATTTTCCACATCTCTGGCTTTCTATTTAAATCCCAGCAGGACTCCACTTTCAACTCTGCAAGCCAGGACAGAGAGCTGCTGCTCACCACTAAACTCTCACAGGTTAGATTAGATTAGATTACTTACATTGTGGAAACAGGCCCTTCGGCCCAACAAGTCCACACCGCCCCGCCGAAGCGCAACCCACCCATACCCTTACATGTACCCCTTACCTAAGGCTACGGGCAATTTAGCATGGCCAATTCACCTGACCTGCACATCTTTGAACTGTGGAAGGAAACCAGAGAACCCGGAGGAAACCCACGCAGACACAGGGAGAATGTGCAAACTCCACACAGTCGCCTGAGGCGGGAATTGAACCCTGTTCTCTGGCGCTGTGAGGCAGCAGTGCTAACCACTGTGCCACCATGCCGCCCAGGTGTCACAGAAGAAAGCCAAGCCCTACTCTCCCCTTCCTGGAGAAGGATTGTGAGACAAGAAAAGGTCTTTCCTTTTTCCAGCAGAGCACAGAAAGAGGCCCACACCACCAAACAGCTTGGGAAGAGATAGCAGCTTGGCTCAGTGCCTTGTGTTTGAAGCAGCGCTCTAAGAAGGTCAATAACATTCTGTGCTTCACTAAGGTAAGCAGCACCATCTTCCCTCTGCTGCCTCTTAGACTCTGAGCCACCATTCATTTCAAATCTACCACTTCATGTGCATCATTTCTTTCAGTCACTTGTGGGATGTGGGCATTATTGACTGGTCAGCATTTATTGCCTGTCCCTAGTTACCCTTGAAGAGGTGGTGATGATGAGCGGCTTTTTTTTTTAGATGTTTAGATTATTTACAGTGTGGTAACAGGCCCTTCGGCCCAACAAGTCCACACTGACCCACCGAAGCACAACCCACCCATACCCCTACATTTACCCCTTACCTAACACTACGGGCAATTTAGTATGGCCAATTCACCTGACCTGCACATTTTTGGACTGTGGGAGGAAACCGGAGCACCCGGAGGAAACCCACGCAGACACAGGGAGAACATGCAAACTCCACACAGTCAGTCGCCTGAGGTGGGAATTGAACCCAGGTCTCTGGCGCTGTGAGGCAGCAGTGCTAACCACTGTGCCACCGTGCCGCCTTGAATTGCTGCTGTCCACCTGCTAAGGGTTAATTCACAATGCCATTAGAGAGGGATTTCTCAGACTTTGACTGAGCAACACTGAAAGAACGGTGATATATTTCCAAGTTAGCAGTGGGAGTGGCTTGGAAGGAAATTTGCAGTTGGTGGTGTTCCAATTTATCTACTGCCTTTGTCCTTCTAGTTGGAAATGGTCAAGGATTTGGAAGGTGCTGTCCATGGAGCTTTGGTGAATTTCACCAAGGTACATCGATTACACCCCTTAGCATTGTAATCATCATGTTCACACAATGATTCTCACCCACCCTCATCCTCCCAAACTGCTAACTCTTCCTATCTCATGCCCTACCTTCTACTCACTTCAATGGGGAGACCTCACCACCTTTACTGATCATGCAAATTCATTCACTGCTCTTGAATCCACTTCCATAATCTTCAAACCTTTTATCGCATTGTAGGAAACATGGCCCACAACTGGACAAGGAGAGGAGTGGGGGATGAGAGGTGTGTTCTGCTGATAGTTGATGGACATAAGTGGAGTTACCTGAGGAAGATGGTGGAGTTACCTGAGGAAGAAAATTACCATTCATTTGCTGAGGAGAAGGCATTGGTGAGCAACCAAACCAATGCTATGCTTTTCCACCATTACCACCAGAGCTCCCTCATTCTGACTCTGCACAAGCCTTTCTATCCTCTCCAGTTAATTTCTTGTCTTCTCTTAGGCAGGCACTAATGGTACCCAGGAAATGTCCGTAAGGAATATACCTCCACTATAGACTCCTAGCTCCACTTCCACATCAGATGACGAAGCCACTGAACATGCTGAGGATCCATTGGCAAAGCATTTACCTGCACCCTCCAACAGCTCAGAGGCTTTTATCTTGGTAGGTATTCTATCTAGTACAGATTTGGGAGCATTTTATTATGATTACATCACTGATAGGTTTCCACGGCCAGTGGGGAGGTAACAACTGTAGTCTCTGACACGCAGAGGAAGCCAAAGACCAGGCACATGCTCAGCCCCAGGCAGAAGATGTGCCCATGTCCTCATCAATAAGTGACTTACTCCATTGTTCTCAATCCTGAGTTCTTGAATATTCTCAATATTGTAGTGATTCTGACATGTGACAGCCTGGCTGTCTGTGCAGTAGGGGTGGGAGCTGCCATGGACACCTGGATCCCATGTAATGCTTGGTGATTGTCAGACATGGGCTCTGACCTGCACTCTATCATCCAAGTGATGGTATCAATGATAAGGTGATGAGGCATCCACAGGGATGTAGAGAGTATTACAGACCAGGCCAGAGCCCCTCAAAACATTTCAAGAAAGTAGCCCAGGCCCTAACTTTGCTAATTGTTTTAAGCAAGGGTAATGTGGATATTCCAGGAGAAATGCCACTGGTCAAACCACTTAATATTAAACAATTTATTTGCAAGATTACCAAATGAAACACACATAAAAGAGAAGAGAATACTGAATAACCTAACCTATCTGAAAACCCAACAGATTATCCCAACTTAATGATGCTGTTCCAAATCCTTGCAACACTCCCCATAAATACCCCTTGGCACAAAAGGTAAAATCGAACACAGGGTCTTACAGGAGAGATCTCATGCGAGAGAGTACCAGCCTGGGTCTGCTTGGGTCCAGCAGCTTCTACAAAACTACTGCTAACACCTAAACCAAAATCAGAGGAAAGCTGGAAGAACTGGCCACTCCCCTTTCATTGTACAAGTTGTTCTTTTCCAAAGACTTGAAAGCCTGTTGCCTGAGGCAGTATCTGTTAGTTATAATCAAACTGGCCCTGAAACCCTTCAATGTAGACTTTTTGAGTTTGTGTCTTTTATGACCTCCTGAAAAAAAACCCAAGGGTAACATCACCTTAATGGGGCAGCTCTGTCACACTTCTGTGCTTAAAAAAATGAATAATCAATATTCAAAAATGGCTTCATTTTAAAATTTCTTAATCTTAAATTGTTAGTACACCACAACAAAAAGTTCTTTGCCTCTGAACCATTCCAGAGGTGTAGAGGAAATGATTGCAAAGATGACTCTGGATAAGAGCGAAAGTAACAAGGTAGTTGTTATGGGGTCTTGAACTTTCCAAATATTGACTGGAAACATGATAGTTCAAGTACCTTAGGGTCAGTTTTTGTCCAATGTGTGCAGGAGGTTTTCCTGACACAGTGTGTAGATTGGCCAACAAGAGGCGAGGCCACATTGGCTTTGGTACTGAGTAATGAACCAGGCCAAGTGTTACATTTGGAGATATGTGAGCACTTTGGTGATTCTGACCACAGTTTGGTTAGTTTTACTTTAGTGATGGAAAGGAATAGATATATACCATGAGGCAAGAGTTATAGCTGGGGAAAAGGCAATTATGATGCAATTAGACAAAATTTAGGATGCATAAGATGGAGAAAGAAACTGCTGGAGATGGACACAATTGAAAGTTGGAACTTTTTCCAGGAACAGTGACTGTGTGTCCTTGATAAGTATGTACCTATCAGGCAGGGAGGAAATTATCGCGTGTGGGAACCGTGGTTTACCAAAGAGGTTGAACATCTTGTTAAGCGGAAGAAGAAGGCTTAAGTACAGATGAGACATGAGGTGGTGTATATGAATTTTAGTAAAGGGTTTGATAAGCTTCCCTACAGTAGGCCATTGCAGAAAGTACAGAGGCATGGGATTGAGGGTGATTTAGTGGTTTGAATCAGAAATTGGCAAGCTGAAAAAAGACACAGGGTGGTGGTTGATGGGAAATGTTCATCTTGGTGTTCAGTTACCAGTGGTGTACCACAAGCACCTGTTCTGGGACCACAGACGTTTTTCATTTTTATAAATGACCTGAATGAGGGCTTAGAAGGATGGGTTAGTAAATTTGCGGATGACACGAAGATTGGTGGAGTTGTGGATAGTGACGAAGGATGTTGCAGGTTACAGAGGGACATAGATAAGCTGCAGAGCTTGGCTGAGAGGTGGCAAATGGAGTTTAATGTGGAAAAGTGTGAGGTGATTCACTTTGGAAGGACTAACAGGAATGCAGAGTACTGGCCTAATGATAAGATTCTTGGTAGATTCTTATCTACAGATAAGCAGGGAGATCTCATTGTCCCTGAAAGTTGCCACCCAGATTGTTAGGGTTGTTAAGAAGGTGATAGGGCATGTTAGCTTTATTGGTAGAGGGATTGAGTTTTGGAATCATGAGATCAAACTGTAGCTGTATAAAACTCTGGCGCAGCTGCATTTGCATTATTGCATATAGTTCTGGTCGCTGCATTGTAGGTAGGATGTGGAAGCAATGGAAAGGGCTCAGAGGAGATTTACCAGGATGTTGCCTGGTATGGAGGGAAGGTCTTATGAGGAAAGGCTGAGGGAGAAGGCTGTTTTCGTTAGAGAGAAGAAGGTTGAGAGGTGACATAATGGAGACATACAAGATGATCAGAGGATTAGATAGGGTGGACAGTGAGAGCCTTTTTCCTTGGATGGTGATGGCGAGCATGAAGGAACCTAGCTTTAAATTGAGGGGTGATAGACATAGGATAGATGTCAAAGGTAGGTTCTTAACTCAGAGAGTAGTAGGGGTGTAGAATGCACTGCCTTCAACAGTAGTAGACTCACCAAATTTAAGGACATTTAAATGGTCATTGGATAAACATATGGATGAAAATGGAATAGTGTAGATGAAATGGGCTTCTGATTGGTTTCACAGGTCGATACAACATCGAGGGCCGAAGGGTCTGTACTGCTCTGAATTGTTCTATGTACTATGTTCAACATACACATTACATTGACTATAAACATGCACAATACATTCTGTTTCAGTCTGTTGTACTGCCACCAAATGCCTCTGTTTCTCATTTGAGTTTTGACAATATGCCGGCAATCACGCTTTCTTGTCCTGCCACACGCACAATGTTCAAATTGAATGGCTACAACAACAAGCTCCATCTAAACAGTCTGGTAATTTTGTCCTTAAATTTCTCCAGAAACTTCAGAGGGATATGATCAGTGTATACGATTGTCTCAAATATGTTACTGGGAATATAAGCATTGAAATGTTGGAACACCAACACCAAGGTCAAAGTCTCTTTCTCAACCATTGAATATTTTTGCTGATAAATATTCAGTTCCCTGGAGAAATACATGATAGGACTTTCTATCTTCTCATCATCTTCTTGCAAGAGCACAGCACCCTCACCCACATCATTCTGTCGATCGCCACTTTGAATGTTTTTGCATAATTAGGTGTAACTAATACTGGAACAGCGGTTAGCACAGCTTTCAGGCTGTCAAGTGACTTCTGACAGTCTGCTGTCCACTGGAACTTCTTGCCTTTCTTTAGCAATTCAGTGAGTGGAGCAGCCACACTGCTAAACTTTGGTACGAATTTTTTATAAAATCCATTCAATTCCAGGAATCGTAGTACTGCTCTTTTTTGTGAATGGTATGGAAAACTCCTCAATTACCTTGGTTTTAGCATCCTGTGGGGCCATTTGTCCATGTCCAATAACATGGCCCAGGAATGTGACTCAGGTTTGGCAAATTCACTTTTAGCTCGGTTTATCAACAAGTCTGCCTCCTGAAGTTGATCGAACAAATCTGATAAATATTGCAAATATTCCTTCCATGTGAGACTAAAAACCACCAGGTTATCTACACAGTTGGTAATCTGGCAGTGAACTTATTGACTAGTCTCTCGAATGTGCTAGCACATTATTCATACCAAATGGCATAACTTTAAATTGATACAGTCTCTTTGGCATTACAAAAGCCGAAATTGTCTTCGCTCTTTCTGACAAAGATACCTGCCAGTATCCTCTGAGCAAGTCCAACTTAAAAATATATGTTGCTTGTTCTACCTTTTCAACACAGTCTTCCAAACACAAAATCGGATATACATTAGTCTTTGTAGTGGCATTGACTTTGCAATAGTCCACACATATAACCGTTGTGTACCATCTGGTTTTGGCACCATGACTATGGGTGAGATCCAAGCACTGTAACTCACTTCGGTTATGTCATCTTGGAGCATGCGCTCTATCTCCTTTTGAACCTGTGCCAACTTTAGAGGGTTATGCTGATAAGGATATTGCTTAATCAGAACAGCATCTTCTATCTCTACATCATGCATAATTGGGTTAGTACTTCTCAGTTTATTTCCAAATATCTCCCTTGCGATAGCAATAATTCTTTCAGGTCATTTCAATTTTCCTCTGGAAGGTAACTCAATTATTTATCCCAATTTTTGGCAACTTCCTCATTGTCCAATTTGATTTGAGGAATGTCCAATTCAGAATCCTCTGAGCTTGGTTCTTCCTTCTGTGCTGTAATCATTAACACCTTCTCCTCTTGCTTTCCTTCACTGTCAAAACACCTTTTGAGCATTTTCACATGACACACACTGTGAGATTTCTTCCTGTCTGGTGTCCTTATCAAATCAAATAGGTGGCACAGCACCAGGGTCCCAGGTTCGAATCCAGCCTTGGGTGACCGTTTGTGTGGAGTTTGCACATTCTCTCTGTGTCTGCATGGGTTTCCTCCAGGTGCTCTGGTTTCTTCCCACAATCCAAAGATGTGCAGGTCATGTGAATTGGCCACGGTAAATTGCCCATTGTGTTAGGTGCATTAGTCAAAAGGAATGGATCTAGCTGGGTTACTCTTCAGAGGGTTGGTGTGGACTTGTTGGCCGAAGGGCCTGTTTCTACACTGTAGGGAATCTACAGTTCACCTCACTCAATTTCCTTTCAACTTGATAAGGTCAACTAAGCCTTGCTTTTAAAGATTCACATATCACTGGAAGTTACACTAACGCCTTATCTCCAATAGCAAAATTGCAAGTTTTTGATTTCTTGTCTGCTTCCTGTTTCATTGTATGCTGTGATTCTTTTAAATGCTGTCTAGCCAACTCCCTCACTCTAATTAATTATTCCTGAAAATTTGACAAATAGTCCAAATATTCTGACTTACCAATTTCTCCTTCATCAATTCCCCTCACTTCGTGCCCAAAAACTAATTCAAGTGGACTGAATTTGGTCAATTCATTTAGTGCATTTCTGATTACTAAAAGTACAACTGAGTTCCTTGTCCCAATCATCTGGATAGTGTTGACAATAAGCCCTCAACATGGTCTTTAATGTCTGGTGCCCCGTTTCTAGCATTCCCTGTGATTCTGGATGGTATGCAATAGATTTGAATTGTTTTATTCCTAAGCTGTCAAAAACTTCCATAATTAAGTTTGATGTGAAGATTGTCTCAATCTGATTGTATTCTGGATAGTCCATCCCCAGTGAAAAATTTGAGCAATTCCTCTACAATCCTTTTAGCTGTGACATTGCGTAATGGAACGGCCTCTGGAAAACTAGTGGACACATCCACTACATTCGTATGGGTCCTACACAATCAATTAAGACTCTTGTAAAAGGTTCCTCAAATGCAGGAATAGATATAAATGTACAGGTTTTATTACTGCCTGTGGTTTTCTAAGTACCTGATATGTATGACATGTCTGGCAAAATTCAACTATATCCTTGTGTAGTTCAGGCCAGTAAAATGTTTTTGTATTTTAGCTTGTGTTTTTCTCACTAACTAGAGATAGCTCAGGAGCCACTAGCAACATCTCCTTTCTATAGCCAACTGCTAATGTTCAGGGATACATTCAGATTATTTTTCTGTGTATGCCTTTTGATACAATTGCTTTAAATTTTCATCTTTCTGCTGTAACTCAGTTAATTTGTCTGAGCTAAAGATTTCTACTGTGTCAACTGATTGCTCCTACCTTGTGTCAACCATACTAAAGGGCATAGGTTTAGGGTGAGAGGGGAAAGATATAAAAGAGACCTAAGGGGCAACATTTTCACACTGAGGGTGGTATGTGTATGGAATGAGTTGCCAGAGGAAGTGGTGGAGGCTAGTATAATTGCAACATTTAAGAGGCATTTGGATGGGTATATGAATAGGAAGGGTTTAGAGGGATATGGGCCGGGTGATGGCAGGTGGGACTAGATTGGGTTGGGATATCTGGTCGGCATGGACAGGTTGGACTAAAGGTTCTGTTTCCATGCTGTACATCTCTATGACTCTATGATCAAACAGGGTCTCTGCTAATTCTACTTCTACTTTCTTACTTGGACTCTTTGGTCTCTCCTGTTTCAACTGGTGACTTTGTGACCTCGTTACCAAGTCAGGAAAACTCCCAGGATATGTGTCTTGCAATAGTTCAGTTGACTGAGTTTCCACTTGTTTTTTAACCACAGTAAGCAGCACTCCTACTGGTGAATCAGCTATATCATTAGCAAGGACAAATTGTATTCCTGGAGCTGAGAGTTTGTCCGCTACTCCTGCCATGACTTCTCCACTCTTCACTGGACACTCTAACCTCACTCACCAAACTGAGCCCTTCTTGTCTCACTGTGAATTCCTCTTACAAGCACCTTTTCTGGCAATAGTCCTTCTGAGGTACATATCTCCTCATCTTCCTGCATCACAGATTGAGAGGATTCCGTATCTCCTAATATTGTAACCTTTTTACCTGCTCCTTATATGGTTTAAGAAGGTCTGACACTTCCTCCTTAATCAACATCCGACCAGGTTGTACACTCTGATGCAGCTTTCTAGCCTCCACTGTGCTTTCTGTTACCACTCCAACAAAATTCACTATCTTATCCTGTTTTCCTACATCTGGCTTCCCAATGCTTTTCCTAACCCACCAACACTGTGATCTCATGTGGCCTACTTTAGTGCAGATAAAAACACCAGAGCATTGAACTTCTCGTTCCCCTTCAATGGTTTCCTTTTTAACCCTGTGGTAAGTTATCTTTACAATCTCCACCAAGACCTACCTTTGCCTTTCCACGTGAGAATTTCTCTTTTCCCCAATCTCTATCCCTCGCGGATTGAAATTGACTTTGGAAGGTAAACTTTGATTTATGGCCCAACTCTTAATCAGCAGCCATTTCAGTTGCTAATTTTGCCATTTTAACTCTCTGCTCTTCCCCATGACTTCTCACCACTTCAGGAAGTGAATTTTTGAACTCCTCCAAAATAATTGTCCCTTAAAGTTTGTGCGAAGATTTGTAGCTCGGGTGCTCGTTGCTGTGGTTCTGTTCGCCGAGCTGGAAGTTTTTGTTGCAAACGTTTCGTCCCCTGGCTAGGTGACATCATCAGTGCTTGGGAGCCTCCTGCGAAGCGCTTCTTTGATGTTTCCTCCGGTGTTTATAGTGGTCTGTCCCTGCCGCTTCCGGTTGTCAGTTTCAGCTGTCCGCTGTAGTGGCCCGTATATTGGGTCCAGGTCGGTCTGGGACAACACTACCATTATAGGGCAAGCCAAACAAAGAAAAGCCATGGAATTCCTAGAAGCATGGCACTCATCCACAAACTCCATCAACAAACACATCGACCTAGACCCAATATACCGGCCACTACAGTGGACAGCTGAAACTGACAACCGGAAAGCGGCAGGGACAAGCCAATATAAATGCTGGAGGAAACACCACAAACGCTTCACAGGAGGTTCCCAAGTACTGAGGATGTCACCTAGACAGGGGAAGAAACCGGGTTGTTAGCTGTCTTCCTGTTTGTCCTATATAGTGTTTAGTGCAGTCCTTGCATGGTATTTTGTACACTACATTCGTCTTGCTCATGTTGGGTATCGGGTCCTTCGTTCTGGTGAGTTGTTGTCTGAGCTTGGCTGTTGGTTTGTGTGCCGTTATGAGTCCTAGGACTATATAGTCCTAAACACTATAAACACCAGAGGAAACATCACAGAAGCGCTTCGCAGGAGGCTCCCAAGCACTGAGGATGTCACCTAGCCAGGGGACGAAACGTTTGCAACAAAAACTTCCAGCTCGGCGAACAGAACCACAATAATTGTCCCTCTAAGAGTGTCATAGGTTTGCTCTATTTTTAATGCCCTTGTCCACCTGTCAAAATTACTTTGTTTGATCCTTTCAAACTCAACGTAGGTTTGAACAGGGTTCCTCCTTATATTCGTGAAACGTCTGTAGGCTTCAGGCACAAGCTCATATTGCATTTAAGATGGCTTTCTTCACCTCCTCATACTCCCCAGATACCTGCTTTGATAGTGATGCAAATACCTCATTAGCTCGACCTACAAGTTTGCATCAACAAAACTCACATGGTCATTGGCCATTGTATTTGTTTAACCACCTTTTCAAATGAGATAAAAAAATAGGCTTTCACATCCTTCCCATTAAATTTAGGCAATGCATGAATATATTTAAATAGATCCACACCAGGCCTTTGGCTACCCTGAGTTTGCTTATCCTCACTCTCTTCCCTTCATCTCCATCCTTTTAAGCTGATTTTCCTATTTAAGTGTCAATTTCTTAAATTCAAGCTTTCTCTCTTTCTTCCTCTTCCCTCTCTCCTTTTCTCTCTCTTCTCTCTCTCTCTTTCCTCTGCTTTTAATTGTAATTCAAACCGTTTCATTTCTGCTGCCCTTTCCTTGACTTTTACCTCTAATTCAAGCTGCTTCATTTTCAATTGAATTTTAGCCGTCTCTAAAGATTCTGATGGCGTTTCCATGAAATGTAAATGATGATCTATTGCTGCAATTATCTCTCCTTTTCTCCTGGAAGCAGGCAGCTCCAACACCAGCTTGTCTGATAATTCCAGTGTCTCGGCCTTAATCACCTATTGCAAAACCCCCAATGTCACTTCTTCCACCCTCAGTCTCAGTGACTGAAAGAGCCATTGCTATCCCAAGCATTGTTTAAACTATCCGAACTCAACACTCACATCTAATACTCACGGTCTTCCAGTCCAGCGACCCTACTCCCAATCAGAATTATAAAACAAATCCAGAAAGAGCCCCAAAATGTTATGGACCAGGCCAGAACCCTTCAAACCATTTCAAGAAAGTAGCCCTGACCCTAACTTTACTGGTTGTTTTAAGCAGATTTTATTGCTGTAGTAATGCAGCTGGCCCAATTACTTAGTTTTAAACAAAACAGAATTTATTTACAATATTACCGACTGAAACACAAACAAAAGCGAACAGAATAGAGAATAACTTAACCTATTCAAAAATTCAACAGATAATCCCAGCTTAATGATGCAGTTCCAACTACTTGCAACATCCCCATAAACAGCCCTTGGCACAAAAGGAAAGATCAAACCCAGGGTCTTACAAAAGAGATGCCAGAGAGAGAGAGAGAGAGATGACAGAGAGATTCAGCATGGAACACCTTCTTCCATGTCATTGTTTCTTCGACCAGCTGTTTTTTCTGAACAGCCAGACTGCTAAAACCCAACCCAACCAAACCAAACCAAAACCAGAGAAAAGCTGACCTGGGAGAACTGGCCACTCCTCTTTCATTGCACGGATGTTTTTTTTAAACTTGAAAGCCTTTTTCCTGAGACAGTATTTGTTAGCTATAATCAAATTGGCCCGAAAGCCCATAAAAACTAGACCTCCCTGATTCTCTGCATTTCCAACCCCTCTGGGAAAAAGCCCCGATAACATCACCTTGTTAAAGGAGCAGCATCATCACAAATGTTAGATCTAAGTCCTGACTAGTAGAGATTTTCATAGGTGTGTGATGAGAATCTGTTGTAGTGAGGTTTGTCTGAAGCTGCTGATGCAGTTTGATATGTTAAATATGACAACCGAAGATGACTCATGAAGTCATTACCTATCTTGCAGTGTGGCATTCAGATCTTCAAAGTTTAACATGTGGCATTGAACTTGAGGGATATGTGCTCCCACGACCAGCTGACAACTGTTCGGACTATTCTTACTTCCTGTGGATGCGAGATGTCTCTTCTATTTTACATCTCAATCAACAGGAAATCCTGTGCTATGTTTGAAAACCTTGGAGCTCAGTCTTTCTTCTGCTGTGCCATTATTCTGCTTTTGTCATAGAATTGTACAGCATGGAAACAGACCTTTGGTCCAACCAGTCCATGCTGACCATAATCCCAAACCAAACAATTTCCACCTGCCTGTGCCCATATCCCTCCAAACATTTTTTTTCATTTACTTATCCAAATGTCCTGTACTCCCATCATCATGGGCCAGATTCACTTCAAGCATGAATCCCAGCTCGAAATGCAACTGCATGGCACTTTTTTTCCTTTAACAATGCATGGCCACTTTAAATCATGAAACCTGCCCTGATATTGCACCCACTCGACCCTGCCCAATCACACACACTCCCTGCCCCCATCTGCTTAGTGGTCAAGAGACACAAATTAATCACATAGTGTGATCCCCATTCCCCAGGGCTGTTAACACTCCCTCAAGTCTTTCAGCCAAAGTATAAAAGGGGCCTGTTACATTGTGAGATCCCCTCATTGCTTTACTGGGAATGTCAAGTTTCCTTTCATGCTGAGAAACTGCCTTTTTATTTGCAACTGGATTGAAGCTGAAATAAGGAACATCAAAATTCTACTGAGTTTTCTCTAAAGCCTGGACAGACATTTTTATTTATAGATAATTTGTGAATAAAATATGCTTTTTTGAAATACAAAAATTGAAGCTCCCCTTCCAGTTTGAAATGGCTGACTCACCTAGTGGCTCTTTATTTTTTCTTTAAGGCACAAAAAGGATACAGTTTTTCTTGTGCTGTCTGTGTTGGTATTGCAGAGCCCTCTCCTTCCAGCTGAACATGCTTCACCGATTCGAGTGGATTTGGCAACAATGATTAATGCTCAGGAGTGAGATTCACAGGTGCAGGATGAATGCAGTAACACCAGTGACTTTGGTATAATCATGACTGCACTCATTTCACGTATGCAAAGAGGCGAACGGATAGCTGAGAGATGGAAGCTTCTTGATGCCCAACATAAAATTTCACAGATATCACTGGAATTAAGATTTTAAATTCTGGTATCATGGGAAAGTCTTTTTAAGAGGAATCTCAATGCTACTCACAATTGTATGTTTGCCTTCAGAGGCAAACCTTTCAATGAAATGAATAATTAGACTTTGTATCTATAAATCCAGGGAAACAGATCTGATCTTTTCAGATTTGCAACATGTAAAGGCTCCAGTCTTGCTGCTTCATTTATCACTCTCAGTGCAGCTGCATTTTTATATTCACATTGAAAGGCCAGTTTCATATAGTCAGCTTTTGTTTTGACAGATGACCTTCCATATTCTTCAATCATTTCGCTACATTTGTCACATATATTTTGCACCATAGTCAACAGCAAATCAAACATTTTAAAAAGTCTTCAGTCTTTTCATCTCAATGTTACATCTATCTGGGAGTGGCATTCAAAAGACAACGTGCTGAATTTTTACTTCGAGGCAGGAAATAGGAATCGTGCCATTTCCAACTCCCCTAGTGGGAAACAGTCACTAACCTGTGTGTTTCAGGGAGGGACTTTGTTAATTGGATGGAGAGTGATTCCTGTTCAATTAGGGGTGACATGTGAGCTCCCAAACTGAGAAGGCTAATCAGATGCTCGAGAGGAGTAGCAGGCTGCAAAAAAATGACAGTGTGCTTTAACATGGAGGCACTATCTCACCAATTTAAATTAAAATACAGAAGGCAGCTGGCTTACACTGTGTGTGACTAGATTAGATTTCCTACAGTGTAGGAACAGGCCCTTTGGCTCAACAAGTCCACACTGACCCTCTAAAAAGTAGCCCACACAGATCCATTTCCCTCCGACTAATGCACCTAACACCATGGGCAATT
This sequence comes from Chiloscyllium plagiosum, assembly GCF_004010195.1. Classification (NCBI taxonomy): domain Eukaryota; kingdom Metazoa; phylum Chordata; class Chondrichthyes; order Orectolobiformes; family Hemiscylliidae; genus Chiloscyllium; species Chiloscyllium plagiosum. The sequence continues at coordinate 24,159,064 of NC_057736.1, forward strand.
TAGCATGGCCAATTCACCTGACCTGCATGTTTTTGGACTGTGGGAGGAAACCAGACCATCCAGAGGAAACCCACACAGACACAGGGAGAATATGCAAACTCCACACAGACAGTTGCCCAAGGCTAGAATCAAACCCAGGTCACTGGTGCTGTGAGGCAGCAGTGCTAACCACTGAGCCACCATGCTACCTCAAGGAGGAGGGGATGGAGGAGGGGAATTGTGACACTGGTCACACTTCAGTCACTCACGCCCAAGCAGGACCTGAAAATGTTTCTGGAGCACTGGCCTGCCGCCTAGCTGCTAGAAGCACAGTTAACCTGACATTGTCACACTGGGAGTTCAGAGCTAGTTTTGAACATCCAGTCTGCATCCTTTCATGCTTATAGCAAGGCTTTTGCTGATACTAATTGGCTACCTGCCTTACAAAGTCCCTAATCCATATCAATAAAAAAAAACAACAGTCTAGGAATACCACCAACAGTATTTTATTTTAATATGTTGCTATATTCACAGAAATTAACAGGTGATGAAAAGAAGAAAAAGCTGATAATCTAGGCAATACAAAGTTCAGCCTTTATATTCCCTGCTTCCAGACTCTGGGGCCTTTAGAACAGCTGCCCAGAGTGCATGGTCAAATAGAAAGTAAATTAGGAATTTACTCACAAAGAAGACAAGGTGGAAAATTATAATTCATTCATCCACCCAAGTCACATATATCAACCATATCTCTCCAAGGAGAGCAGATTTGAATGGTTTTGGGGAACAGTAATTCTGTGGTGTCTGTTTTCTTTCTTCCGAATCCACACCCGGCCTTAATCAATAAAGCCAGCCTCATACAGTTAAGTGCAGAACAAGTGAACACCACACTATCCTGATTTGATGATGAGATTTCCAGGTGACAATGCAAGCTGTTCATGTCAGAAAACGTGCACTGCTGTCAAAATGGTTCAAACATTCATCGCCAGGCCTTGCTGGCCCAAGTAAGACACAACCTTCCTTTGTTAAAAACCTTCGCTGTCACAAAAGAAAAAAACGAGTCCATTCATTCAGCAGCATCTGAAAACAAAAGAATGCTGAAAATCACAGCTGATTCCAGCTTTTTTTTTTCATTTTCAGTATAGACTCCAAAATTTGCAGTAATTTGCTACTACACTCAGCAACACCTGTTGTTTGCCTTTCTTTCCCTAGCTGTTGTACCACTTAACATCATCTTATCCATGAGCAGTGTGTTGTGTGAGCAATCCTCATTGCAGACCACTGTGCTGGAGGAGACTGTCTCCACTATTGCTCCTCAAGGGGTAGAATTTTGCCACCATTCCCTTTTAAAATAGGGATCTAGATCCTGGTGGGGAGAGTAAAATCATTCGCGAGACTAACAATAGGAAATGATTGTCTTAAACAAGATCAAATTTATTACATGTTGTCAATAATATACATGTTACACTGATAGAATTAACATTGTTACAGTGACTACAAGGAGGACTCAATGGTAGATCTTATGCCTTCAAGATTGTGACCTGTTCTCCTACCAAGTTCAAATAGCATCACCATAGTGGAAGGTTTTTAAGGCACTCCTTAAGTATTAACCCAATTTGATCCTCACATCCATATAAAACAAGTCCCATCTCCAGCTCCATTAACACTATGCTGAGCAAGCAGTTTGACCATCCAACATTCATTGCTGCCACTGGCCCTTCCAAACTCATTAACTAATATTGTTAAAGGTTCTCTCTCTTCAGAGACTCTTCTCCCTCATTTCCAAATCAATCTTCATCACCAGACTCATCAAAACCCCATCCTTTACTCTCCCACTCTGATAAACTGCTGCTTCATCTCCAAACTCCTTTCCCTCTCCAAGCTCCTTGCAACATTCTGTGATCTCACAAATCTATGCCCAATTTTCACACTAATTCCATGTTTAAATACTTCCTATTAGGTTTCCACTCTCACCACAGTGATGAACATGGCTTTATCACAGCCATGAATTAGCTCACTGTGGTAAAGTATCCCCTGATCCTTTGTGACTCGTCTACAGTCTTTGACACAATTAACCACAGTATCCTCCCAAAAGCTTCTCCATCATTGTGCAGATGGGTGGAACGGCCCTTACCCAATTTCTTTCTCATTTACTTTATTGGAACCAAAGGATCACCGACATAGGAATCTCATGCTACATCTACATCAACATCTCATGATCTGTCCAAGGTCCTATAATGGCCACCTTTCTCTAGTACTCATTTGCAAGCTACTGCTCCGTGAGATCATCCAAATACACAAGATCAGGTTGCATAATTGTTCAAAAGATTGTCAGCTTTATCACAATTTATACTCTGCTAATGCCTCTACAATGCCTAATTTGTTACATTGCTTGCTGACATTCAACATTGGATAAACAGAAATCTGCTCCAATTTGGAAAGACCAGAATGCATTGCTTTAGGTCCCTGTCACAAAATCCATTGAAACAAGTCAATTATATTAAGCTTTGACCGTGAGATGTGCTTCTTCCTGCGTATCTTATTCATCACTTATATTATCTACACCAGCCACTGTATACTCTGCATTCCTTCACCTCTGGCCTCTTCACCTATTTCTCTCACCTTTCATTTGCTCCTTAAAACCTACTTGCTCTTGGTCATCAGTCCTGGTATCGCCTTCTGTAGCTGCATGACAGAAATGTATTTAACCATGGATAAAGAAGACAAGTTTAACATATTGTATTCATCAGGACTGACATTCAAAAAACCAAAATTAGACAGGGAGCACTAATTTATACAGAATGAGCAGAGAAGAGAATGCTGATTGGTTAAAAAATGGCTGGCATGAAGATAGAGCTGGATAGTAATTGTCAAAACTTAGCTGAATTAAAAAGCTCAGTCCATGTAGATAAAAAAAATTGTTATTATTCCTATTATTAAGCACTCTGGTATGTTGGTTATATTAAAATTATACAGGAAATAAAAGTTGATCTTGTGTAAACCACATGAATGCAGGGATATCACTGGAGTATCTTTAAAAATCATATTTGCATTACAAGCAATAATAAGCTCACGTCTATGACACAGCATATTTTTAAATGTGTCAAAGAATCTTAAGCTGTGTTTGGTTTAAAGTTATATGAACACAATATTAAAAAAAAAACAACTGAGTGTTGTACAGCAGCATATGATGAGCTGGTCTGAAAGTGAAGTGATTAAGTTCAGGAATTCTATTCACATCTGCAAACCTCAGTGAAGCAAAGCACTTTACCATGGGTATTGAGGCATTCCTTCAACGTATGACTTCAACAAATGAGTAAAATCTGCAAGTGTTGTTCTTTTGTTGCAAGTGATTATGTTTCACTGATCCCCCGCATTTTCCCCCAACACTTCATTAAAAAATCCCTATGGCATCAGAGTTATAGAACAGGAGATGACAGGTAATTCCTCAGGCAGCAATCTCATGCATTCCGTTATAAAGAAATGTCAAAGAGAATCCCAGCATCTCCCTTAAAAAAACCCCAACCTCTTCAGGCATGTTTTCACACAGCTTTAATGCAGATGGGATTGAGCCTCCAGCCTTAAAGGCATGGACATTGCCACTGTGCCACAAGAACCCAGGGAACCCCCCTATAATGTGAAAAGGAAATCAAATCACTTGTTCTCCAGCTGGATTCACACAGTCAGGTGGCATACAGGTATGGCCAGCATTAACAGAGGTGTTTGCTTTCGGTTCTTCTCTATTCTCGGAAAAGTGAGCAGCATAGACAAACTGAGATCCAAAACTGAAAATGTAAAATGCAAAATTAATACAATCCAATGTTTATTCCATTATTTTATGTTCAGACAAATATCTGTATCTTTTACATTGAACATCATGAAGAATCGAACAAGTGCTACTTGTTAGCGATTTTTGAGAAGATGACATTTCAGTGAAATATGACATTCACCAGACAAAGGAAAATGTACTGCCATGGCTGCAAAGTACCAAACCTCCGTGACTGGGATCAGATCCATAGAATGGCTAAGGAAGGCTCAGGGCCAAGTGCTTGTCCAGTTTCCACCAGTATGGCTGTTTGTCAATGGTAGGGAAGGGTACAGAATGTTCTGCCCAAAATCAGAATCACTTGAGACTCAGTTCCCACTCAGCTGCCATTTTCTGTGTGGAAGGAAGAGGCCTTGTGCCCTATGGAGAGACCACTGTACCCTGACAGCCGCCATCCAGATTCAGGCCTGGGAATGACTTCTAATTGTGCATTCTGCAGCCCATGGAATGTCAGCCGCTCCACCCATGCCCACCTGACAATGGCCACCACTGCAACTACATCTCACCCTGCCCTCACAAGTCCATGGTCTGCCTGAGTGGTTCCAATGAGCATAGATTCCATTGAACTCTTTGGGAGGGTGGTGTGCTCCCATAAATGCACTCCCAGCAGTGGCCACAGGTGACAACCATACTCTTGATCCAGCTGAGAGCAGGCTGCCCTCCAATTGTCCTGCCTCTCCTTGGAAGCAGTCTCTCCTCCTTTAAAAGCATGACAGCTCTGATAGCAATGAATTATTGTCAGACAGAAAAAAAAGTGCTCTGTCTTTCAGGTCTGTCATCAGGGTGCTTACTGCCCCTATAAAATTCCAGCCTTACTGTCATACATCTGAAAGATCCAAAGTGACTTCCTTTTTTTTTTTGCTGCTATCAATATTCAGAGTCAATTTTGTATTTCAATTAAGTAGATATATAGAAAAAGAAAATTCTGATTAAAACAGACTTTTGGGATTTGATTTAGGGGTTAGACAGTTCTGCATGATCTAGCTAGAAACTAATGTTGTTGATTTAAAATCTGATGGGTAATCACAATGTCAAGGCATGTGGGACAGGTTTATACCATACACAGCAAGTGAGTTAGGGGGTGGGTAAGAGATTAAAAGAATCAATGTTGAGAGTGCAACAGGAACCTAGTTCAAATTCAAATCAAATATATGAGAATCACCAATCAAGGAGGCAGATCGTTGTTAGGTAATTTATAGCATTTTGAACTGTGGTGCACTGTGGTATCCCATGTTTTCTGCATCTGGTGAGAGTTGCCTACATGGGATCAAGGCACCTAATGGGGTCACATGTTAGGATTACATGCTGTGCGATAGCAATGGCCACCATAAATCTCTGATTAATGTGGTGAAAGGTGTGATATTTATATATAATAATTTATATGTTTTAGATTTGAAAATAGTGGCATATGGGTGTTGGTTACTTCTGTGAAAGTTAAATAAAAACTAGGATAGACAGTTTTTCCAGAATAGTGACCTAATCCAGTATATGTCAGAGATCAGGCAGCCCACTCCACCACCGCTATTCCAGATTGTTCATTGTTTACACTGAAGTATTTTCCAGCAGATGGAATAAATATTAAAGCCTTGTTTTCAGTTTAGAACAATCAAGGATTAAGGTTTGGATTAGAAATCACAGAGATTGAAAGTGTTTTACAACAGTTCAGGAAAGACCCGATTTGGGTCAGAAGCAAATATAGCTTCCCTCCGAGAAATGAGTTTTTCTTTACCTGAGCAGTTAACTCAGTAGGAAAGTTTAATCCGTGCAACTTCCAGACCAGGAGTGTTTGGTTAAAAATCTGCAGGTTATTGGAGGCTGAAAAAACCTAATTCTCAGTTTTGCAAGTATTTATTTAAGAAAACTCCACAGTTCACTGGACAGAAACTGGGGTGAATCAGTTAAGTCGGACTTAAAGATTGATATGGAAGTGATACTTCCCTAGATTTGAATGTCTGTGAAGGTTTGGTCTTGTGGGATAGGTTGAAACATTATTCTAATGGATGTTATAAGATTTTTCTATCTGTTTTCTCAATGTAAGTACATTTTTTGTTTACTTTTTGTGTAATAAATTTCTGTTATTAAAGAAATCCTGCAGCCTGGTATGACTGTATTTCAGTGAATGACTGCCATGTTAACCAAGCGAAAAGGTCTGTTGATTTAGATTCCATTCCACGATCTGGAGAGTCCAATAATACCATCAACGGAGATCATATCACTGAGATATAATAGCTATGTTCCAGCATTGACGGGCAGCTACATTGAGTGGACTGACCCCCATCCCACCTTCATCTTCCAGCAGCTCCCACATGTTGCTCTCCACCACCCCACCTCAATCTCAGAGTCTCCCTTCGCCTTAACCCTGACTCTAGCAACCTCACTGTCACTGAGCTCTCAGGACAATCTTCATATCTTAAAGTAGGCAAACAGAGGGACAAAGTTGGGAAATTCCTGAACTAGGTAGTGAAAGTAAAACAAGAACACAGTCAGTATTGAGGACATTGAAGATAATCTTGCTTTCTGCTGACAACAGGCACATCACAGAAGTCATAACTGGCAGTCCTCAATTCTGTGTCTCATTCCAGGGATGAGGCCAGCCAGATTAAACGGGCACTCAGCATTGCAACTCTGGCTGGTATTCCACAGGTTAATAAGTCATTGACTGGAGACTGGTGGCAATCTGGGTACCTTCAGATCATCCTGGCCTCTGTTATATACAAGAGCTTCCACATCATCAATTAATAACTTGTGTACACAACTAAAAAATGATCATGGGTGTGGGTCCAAGGTCCTCAAGGGTGCTGCCAAGATGATTTCATCTTGAACTCTTTGAACCTTCTTTATTTGCAGCAGGTGCTGCCTACTGAAGGTAAACTGATATGAGTGTGATGAGTAGTAGAAGAGTTGGGAAGGAAAAGAGAGGGGGTCGGGAGGTGGAGTGGAGTGGGATTGGTAGGATGTACTTCAAAACCTACATGAAAGTTCTGTTGCAATCATCTTTCCTGATCTGATTCAGTCATTGTATCCAAGACAATGGCGCTGTACTCCTGCTTCTCGTCTATCCACACGCAGTTCTTAATTTCTGAAGTGTGTTTCTTCTCATGTTGACAGTAAAGAGAATTTACCTGTTGGCTCCTACAGACTGATGATAAGGTGGTAATGTCAATGGATTAAATATTTAAAGGTCCAAGACTAATGGTCTTGGGTCAAGGGTTCAAATCCTACCCTAATTTCTGTTGGAATTTGAATACAATTAATTAATAAATATAGAATTAAAGAGCTAGTCTCAGTAATAGTAACCATTAAACTACTGGATTCTTGTAAAACACCATTTGATCCACTAATGATTATTTAAAGAAGGACATTGGCCATCCTTACCTGGTCTGGCCTACAAGCCATGACCCCAGAACCACACAAATGGCCGATTCCTATCTGAACTCTGCACAGAAAATAATTGCTATGGCCCACGAAGGTGGCTCGCCACCATCTTCTCAAGCACAATTAGGGATGAGGAAAGGCTGACGGCTTCACCAGCAATGCTCATATCCCTCATAGGAATAAAAATAATTGCAGTATCCACTCTAGTGAGGCGTCCTTGAAGCAAAGTATATGCCCGTCATATTGAGAATCTATCTTCCTTTTTTTCACATTTGTGCACATCTATTAACCCTCCTGAGAGGCTATTTTTCAATGCTGAACTTGCTTAAGGTGCATAATTGTCTGGTTGCAAGATTGAATGGTTAAAACTGATTGAACTGTCATGGCTGACTCAGGAAGTATAATTAAAATGTCTTTGATCTGGAAAAAGGTTTACAGTATAGCTGTCTTTTACCATCATTTGCATCAATGAATTCATTTAGCTTCTTTTGTAAAATAATGCCGACAGGTAACAATATTTTGAGTGCGACAATGGATTGAGTGAATGTGCCTGGATAGGTGCACCATTCTGCACGGAATTAAATATAATTACCTTTTCCTAACAGCTGGTTGATTTGTTCTCATTTTTGTGACAGTTCACTTTGATGAATGTTACCCTCAGCAGAACGATGTGTTAAACTGAAAACATTTCATTACTCGATTCCAATTGTCATTTCCTCACACTGCTTGCATTCACATTTAAATGAAATTTAGATCTGACAAATTATCCCCAGGCTCTTCCTGGACCACTTCTAAAGCGCTAGTTCATTTAATTTAAAAGATAGTATTTATAACAAGCATATATAATCGTCACTTGGAGCTCCTCCTACAATTCTGCAGAATCTAGCCTTTTCAAACCTAATCTTGTCTAGTTCATATGGCAGAGTAGAGACCTTCCATTGCTGCACGGGCATCATCATGCCAAAAGCTGCCCTGAAGTGTGAAGTGAGCCTACTGTTTCATTTTGTACCAGTAACATTTCATTGTGGCTGAATGCACATTAGCTTCAATCCAAAACAAATTCAGAAAATAAACAGGATGAATGATTTCACGGTTGAAAAAGGGGAAAAGAACAAGCAACAAAGCAGCCATTTGAGGTGAACTATTGCCCTTAGCTAGGCTTCCATTAGATAGCACTGAGCTTTCAGTTATGCAATTGTCAACATCAGGGGTCAGTTAACTCAGTTGGCTGGATACCTGGTTAGTGATGCCAACAACATGCGTTCAGTTCCCACACTGGCTGAGGGCTTCTATGACAGACTCTCCACCTCAATCTCTCTTCTCACTTTGAGGTGTGATCACTTTCAGATTAAACCACCATCAGTTCTCTCTGTCTCATGAAAGAGCAGCACTGTGGTGACGTTAACCTTTTGTCAGCATTACCATAACGGAAGGCACACAAGCTGGATGTAGTTTACCTGTTGCTTTATTATCTGAGAAACAAGCTGGGGAAGTGGGTTGAGGTTGAGGACTGCAGGGAAGATTAGCACAAGAGACGACAAATAATTGAACAACTGCGAGACTGTGAGCAGGAGCATTTTTAAAAAAATAATAATTTTAGGTATGCTGATAAAGAATATGTTCTTCTTTAGATAAGGTCATCAATTTTACTCAGGAAGCTAAGGACTGGCCTATTGGTGAGGTCACATTGAATCATAGTTTCTTTACGTTATCTCCAGCTCAATGAAATGAAGAAAATAAGAGGGATATAAATCTTCAGGATTACGGTTTAAATCCCTAGTACACACAATGTTATTTGGATTAATGAGAAAAGTGAGGCAGAAGTTGACCTTGATTTATAAACAAAAACGTGCAGGGCAAACAGAATTTTGTGACAACAGCTAAAGATGTTAGGACAGTTTCAACTATTATTCACCTTCAGAGTCAGGACATCAGAAACAAACAAGTGACAGGAAGAGAAAGAGAGAGAGAGGAAATGGACAAAGAAACAGCACAAAGCTGTTTTCTTCAGGAGCATGCAATTTAAGATTTGACTCTGAAATGAAATGTGGGGCATGATAATAAACAAATTCTATCAGTTGCCTTATTTCATTTTAACTGGTCTCTCAGTTTATTTGCTAACATGTAGTGGGCATCCTTAGTTCAGGATTGGTAAGTTATTTCTGAATATAATGGATGTTATGTGATAAACCCACATTATTATCCCTATAGGCATTTAATCTGTACCTGAACCAAGTGAATAAATTGTAATAGGTATCGGGACTTATTCTTCATTGTCATTGATATTTGTCACTGAAATCCCTACAGCCATTATTACTACAATTTTAAACTCATGGTTACTAGATGATATATTTGCAGCAAGAAATTAAAGGATGTGTACATGTGATTATTAATCTGACCGTATAATTTCCTCAAGATCAAGTTCCTGGTCGTGGCTGTGTCACCGGGGTGGGGGGGGGGGAGGTTGGTACAAAGTGTAATGTTTACCCCCGGGGAGGAAGGGAAAATGTGCTTTCTGAAATGTGGCTATAGTAAAATACTAGTGGATGTCTAGAGCGGCTGGATTTAAAAGTGATCTAAAGCAAAATCAAAAAGGAAACATAATATGTTTGGAAGGAGATCATTAAAATAAAACACCGTAGTATCAAGCTGTGAATAAAGCCTTGACCACTGTTCTGCAGCTCGGAATGAAACAGCAACTTCAAATCTTTCTGCAACTGGGCCAACTCTCTCCACATTCAGTGTCACATTAACAATCTCATCCTCTTTTATAGCCTTGCTTGGAACTAACTTACATTCCAGTTGAGTTTGAAGGAGGAAGGATCAATTAAGTTCGAGGTATCCTGGACCAACTGTAAAATAAAGTGAATGATTTTCAAAAACTTAAGATTTAATTTAAAAAGTAAATAAGCTCTCAAGGCACATGCAAGCCAAAATCTTTTGATTATCCTGAGAAGGAAAATTGATGGAATGTAAATTTAAGCCCGGTTCCATCCAACGATTAAACTGAGCATATAAAAAAAAGACTGTGTGCACAGTCATGGCACAGAAACAGACAATGAAGGAAAACCAGCCTTTCTACTTCTGTATTCGCAACATAGTAAACCTAAAATCTTCAAAGACTCTTAAAATTGACCATTAACAGTCCTTCATCAGACTTTTTGAATACGCAATCCTAGACTTTGCAAAAAATCAAATCTTGACACTGGTTTGTAGCCAAGGCAAAAGACTTAGCAATTTATTAACAAAAAATAACATTAGTAAAGCAAAATTAAACAACAACGTAATCTAATTGGTTTACACATTAAACCCAAAAAACCTTTGTTTTCAACTGGATTCACACAAAAGACAGACAAGGGGTAAATAAAATAACAAAACTGGTCAGATCACTTAAGTGGTTTTCATGACATATTGTTTCAGAGACAAAGATGATGGTTTCTTGATTAATTTTCTGAAGATGTCAATCAAGGTCACCTTTACAATTCACTCAGATAAAGGCATAATATATATAACTTAGCTTTCTATTCTTTGAACTTCCAAGAGCTGCTCATGGAGGTTAGGCAGGGAGCTTTCAAATTTTCGTGTTGTTACCTCAACAGCCAGATTCCTTTTCTCACAGAAAATACAATCCAAAACTCAAATCAAACTCTGACCACTCCCCAACGGACTGACCATCTCCTCCACAAGGTTCCAACATTGCCATCTGCTTGAGTAGGAAGTTGTTTCCTGACTTGCTGGAACCAATTCCCAGGTCCTGACCTTATTAAAAACCAAATTCTGTGATCTGTTTCGACATAATGGTGTTCCCCAGTGACAAACTATCTGCAGAACATTTTGACCAGGAAGAAACTTGGCATAATGAATAAAGAAAGGTTTGTTTTGTCTGTTTTCCTTTTAACACAATCTGTTTCCCACAGTCCAAAAGTCTTACAGTTCCCATTTTATAGCTCCAAACCAAAATTGACAAAGGAATAAAATAAAAGTAATGAAAAATTATTGAGGGGGTCTAACAATTCTCTTGGAAGAACTGCATTCTATCTTCTTCATAATCACATTTCCCACTATGGATGGAATATGTGTGGGCACACCCACTAGCTGGAAAGCTGGAGGTGACACCTCCAAGGTATTTCCCAGAAGCCCTGGTCAGACTTTACCCCTTGGATAAAAAGGAGTGAGGTAGGATTGAGGGGGTGAGTCCTTTGCCAGAGTTATGCGTGTGTGTGCATGTGTGTGTCTCCACCAACACAACCAACCATTGGGTACAGGTATTTGAGAAGTTGGGATGCCTCCTACTGGACCACAGGTATACTGACCAGGTCTCACCTGAGGTTTGCCCACATGGTGTCACCCCCTGCCATGACTGATAGAAATGAACAGTTATGAGATGGGGCTCTTAACTGGCCACTTAAAGTCCTCAACAGGGCTTCCAGGTGAGAATGCCATCCTTAACCCTGCCCTGAACTTAATTATAGAGGAGTCAAGAATGCAACTTGAAAGGGTTCAGAAAAGATTTACATGAATTTTGCCAGGGTTGGAGGATTTGTGTAGAGGGAGAAGAGGTTGGGTTGTTTACCCAAGAGCATCGGAGGCTGAGTGGTGATCTTATAGAGGTTTATAAAACCAGAAGGGGCATGAATAGGTTGAACAGACAAAGTCTTTTCCCTGGGACGAGGAAGTCCAGAACTGGAGGGCATAGGTTTAGGATGTGAAGGGCAAGATATAAAAGGGACCTAAGGAACAGTTTTTCACACAGAGGGTGGCGCATGTATGGAATGAACTGCCAGAAGAAGTGTTAGAGGCTGGTACAGTTACAAAGAACAAAGAACAAAGTAAATTTACAGCCTAGGAACAGGCCCTTCGGCCCTCCAAGCCTGAGCCAATCCAAATCTACTGTCTAAATCTGTCACCCACTTCCTAGGCATCTGTACCCCTCTGTTCCCCACCTCCTCATGCATCTGTCCAGATGCATCTTAAATTAATCTACCATGCCTGCCTCTACCCCTCTGCTGGCAACACATTCCAAACACCCATCACCCCCTGTGTGAAGTATTTGCCATGTGTATCCCCCTTAAACTTTCCACCTCTCACCTTGAAAGCATGACCTCTTATTATTGAATCCTTCACCCTGGGAAAAAGCTTATCTCTATCCACACTGTCTATACCCTTCATGATTTTGTAAACCTCAATCAGATCCCCCTCGATCTCCTTTTTTCTAATGAAAACAAACCTAACCTACTCAACCTCTCTTCATATCTAGCACTTTCCATACCAGGCAACATCCTCGTAAACCTTCTCTGCACTCTCTCCAAAGCGTCCACATACTTTTGGTAATGTGGCAATCAGAACTGTACACAGTATTCTAAATGCGGCCGAACCAATGTCTTGTACAATTTCAACATGACTTGCCGGCTCTTATACTCAATACCCCATCCAATGAAGGCAAGCATACTATATGCTTTCTTGACCACTCTATCCACCTATGCAGCCACCTTCAGGGAACAATAGACCTGCACTCCCAGATCTCTCTGCCCATCAACTTTTCCCAAGGCTCTTCCGTTCATTGTATAATTCACTCTAGAATTAGTCTTACCTAAATGCATCACCTCACATTTGTCTGGATTGAAATCCATCTGCCACTTGTCCACCCAACTCTCCAATCTATCTATATCCTCCTGTATTCTTTTATAGTCCCTTATGTTTTCTGCTACTCCACAAATCTTTGTGTCATCTGCAAACTTGCTGATCATACCAACAGTGCCCTCTTCCAGATCATTTATATATATCACAAACAACAGTGGCCCCAGCACTGACCCCTATGGAACACAATTTTGAGAAACTCCCTTCAACTACAACTCTCTGTCTCCTGTTGCTCAACCAGTTCTTTATCCACCTAGCTAGAACATCCTGCACACCATGTGACTTCACTTTCTCCAATAGTCTACTATGGGAAACCTTATCAAATGCCTTACTAAAGTCCATGTATATGACATCAATAGCCCTTCCTTCATCTATCAACTTGGTCACTTCCTTGAAAAACTCTATTCGGTTGGTAAGGCACGATCTCCCCCGCACAAAACCATGTTGCCTATCACTGATAAGCCCATTCTTTTCTAAATATAAATAGATCCTAACCCTCAGTACACTCTTCAGCAACTTTCCTACCACCGACATCAGGCTCACTGGTCTGTAGTTACCCTGAATATCCCTACTACCCTTCTTGTACAGGGGGACAATATGAACAATCTTCCAATCGTCCAGCACCTCACCTGCATTTAAGGATGCCACAAAGATATCTGTCAGGGCCCCAGCTATTTCCTCTCTCACCTCCCTCAGCAACCTGGGATAGATCCCATCCGGTCCTGGGGATTTGTCCACCTTAATAACCTCTAGCCTACCCAACACATCTTCCCTATTTATGTCAACATGATCCAGACTAATCAAACTTCTATCTCTAATCTCAAGATTCATCATGTTACTCTCCTCAGTGAACACAGATGCAAAGTGATCATTCAGAATCTCACCCATTCTGTCAGGTTCGACACACAGCCTTCCTTCATTATCCTTTAGCAGGCCAATCCCTTCTCTAGTTACCCACTTGCTTCTTATATAAGAATAAAATGCTTTGGGATTCTCCTTAATTCTGCTTGCTAATGCTATCTCATGACTTCCTTTTAGCCTGCTTGATTCCTCGTTTAAGATTTGTCCTACTCTTCTGATATTCTTCCAGGGCCCATTCTGTTCTTAGCTGCCTGAACCTTATGTACGCTTCGCTTTTCCTCTTGGCTAGTCCTACGATTTCTCCTGTCATCCACGGTTCACGAATCCTGCCCTTTCCATCCTTTGCCTTCAATGGGACATGCTATCCTGCACTATCTTTAACCTATCTTTGAAAGCCTCCTGCATATCAAATGTGGACTTCCCTTCAAATAGCTGTGTCCAATCCATATTTTCAAGCTCCAGCCTAATTTTGATATAAACATTTAAAAAACATCTGGATGGGTATATGAACAGGAAGGGTTTAGAGAGATTTGGGCCAAGTGCTGGCAAATGGGACTAGATTAATTTAGTATACCTGGTCAGGATGGATGACTTGGACTGAAGGGTCTGAATCCATGCTGTGCATCTCTATGACTATGAATCTAATTGAGCTTCTACTTATCCACCCCAATATTCAGTACCTGTGTTTGTGGGCCACCACAGCATTAAATTCCTTCCTTGCTGCTGTCAACAATGCACTGTGGTGTCTCATGTTAGACATTGGTGTGCCTGATCGGGTATTCAGATAGTTGGATTAGAATGTGTCGATAGATGCATTAGTATTTCGGAGTTCTCCCAAAGATGATGCTCCATGTAATGTTCCATTATTTGCTGACAAGCCTGGTGGGTGTCCACAACCCCTCACCATTTGCAAAGAGACTTTTTGCTGAAAAAGTAAAAAGTGATAGGATTCAAACAATGTAAAAATAGAGAGCAGGAATTAGATATTGGTCCAGTAATTTATGAACATCATTCTCAGATTTCAAGAATAACTAATAATAAAAAGTGAAAATATGAAAGGAATCAATCCAATATCCAAGTTACTAAAGTGTTTATGCAAGTGTTTACCTGGAACTCATAACGTTTTTAGTACCCTACTTACACAGATAAAATGTTAAGACTCACAAATATATATACCTAGCATCAGATTTGCAGACACTTTGAGACAGAATATGTATGCACTTGTTTCAAGAATAAAAATCAAAGGACAGATTAGTGGATATTAGCTTATACTTAATTGTTTTACAGAGACAAGTTTAGATGTAGAAAACACACTGTGCAGCAGTAATACATAGCTTTCAGGTAATAAAGTAGCTGGCAATATGTTACAAATATATAATTCGATTGATAGCATCTCATGACGCCATTTTCTGTGAAGGAAAAGCTTGTGATTTATGAATATCTGCAGAATTAATTGTTTTACAGTTTTAAACTTACTTATTTTCTTGTAAACTGTATATCATAAATATTACCATTTTTAGTGCAGTTTGTTTTACACACAGACTGAGAGTCAGACTGCGCTGAGATGGAAGTCTCTCGCTGGAGGTTGGAAGTGTAATGATTTGGAATATGCCAGTGCATTTCCAAACTCAATTGCACATAAGACAAGGCTATCCATCAATTGGAACTAATTAGCACTCCAATGTCAATATCATTCAGAGACATAACAAAATAACTGGTATTTGAAACAAGGGAAATGACACTGTTGCAAGCTAAGGTTGGGTCAGAATAAAATTTGTTGTATTCTTTATTCTGAAGTGTTCTCAATCTGATGGGAGGACAAATCCAACCAGCCAATTACCGTCCCATCAGTTTACTCTCAATCATCAATAAAGTGATGGAAGGTGTTCATCAACAGTGCTATCAAGCAGTGCCTGCTCAACAATAACTTGCTCAGCAATGCCCAGTTTAGAGTCTATGAGGGCCTCAGCTCCTATTCTCATTACAGCCTTGGTTCAAACAAGGACAAAAGAGCTGAATTCTAGAGGTGAGGTGAGAGTGACAGACCTTGACATCAAGGAGGCATTTGGCTGAGTGTGGTGTCAAGGACCCTGATAAAACTGGAATCAATGAGTATCGGGGGCAAACTCTCTGTTGGTTGAGATCATACTTGACACATACCTGAGGAAGATGGCTATGGTTGTTGGAAGTCTGTCATCTCAACTCCAGGACATCTCTGCAGGAGTTCCTCAGCATAGTTTCCTATGCTCAACCATCTTTAGCTGCTTCATCAATGATCTTCACTCCATCATAAGGTCATAAGTGGGGACGTTCACTAATATTTGCACAAAGTTCAGCACCATTCATGACTCATCAGATAATGAAGCAGTCCATTACCAAATGCAATAAGATCTGGACAATATCCAGGCTTGGGCTGACAAGTGGCAAGTAATATTTGCACCACACAAATGCCAGGCTCAGACCATCGCCAATAAGAGATAATCTAACCCGCACCCCTTCACATTCAATGGTATTACCATCACTGAACCCCCCACTATCAACATCCTGGGAATTATCATTGGTTAGAAACTCAACTGGACTCAATACATAAATGCAGTGGTTATAAGAGCAGCCAGTAATTCAACTCCTGACTCCCAAAAATCTACCCACCATCTACAATGCACAAGTCAGGACTGTGATGGAATACTCCCCACTTGCCTGGAGAGTACAGCCCCAACAACTCTCAAGAAGCTTGATACCATCCAGGCCAAAGCAGCCCACATGATTGCCACTCCATCCATAAGCATCCACTCCCTCCACCACTGACACTCAGTAGCAGCAGTGTGTACTATCTACAAGATGCACTGCAGAAATTCACCAAAGATCCTCAGATAGCACCTTCCAAACCCACAACTACTTCCATCTAGAAGGATAAGGGTAGCAGAGATATGGGAATACACCAACTACAAGCTCCTCTCTAAGCCACACACCATCCTGACTTGGAAATATATCACTGTTCCTTCACTGTCACTGTCAAAACCCCAGAATTCCCTTCCTAAAGGCATTGTGGGCCACCCCACAGCAGGTGAACAGCAACAGTTCAAGGAGGCATCTCACCACCACCTTCTCCAGTGCAACTGGAGATGGGCAATATGAATGCTGGGCCAGTCGCAGATGGCCACATCCCACAAAATGAATTTTATAAAGTTTCAACCTACTGCCAGTGAGAGAACAACTTCTATAAAGTTAAATGCAAAGGCTCTAGTACATAACCCTGTCTACATTATAACAGAGGGATTAATATATATACATATATTACAATGATCATGCACTATGGAATTATATACCAATGGTGAGCTTTCAGGGTAATGATATCTCAAGTGGTCCTTTTGCACAAGGATGTCTGTTATATAGCTATACGCTATTGCAGAGTTGGCAACGATTGACTGTTTCCAAAGGTTTCTTGAATCTGTTAATTGTTCACTCTCGAAAGGCTGATAATGCAACAGTATTCTAATCATATAAATAGTGACATGCGAGAGAGAAAAGCAAGGTATAGCTCATTACATTAAATGACTAATTCAATAATTCTGGGATTTAGTTAAGTTTAACAGTATGAATAATCAGTATCATTAGTATTCAAGGTATGTGGGAGAACCAACTATCCTCCTTTAGATTTTCTCTCTCACATCTCCTCTGCCTCTCAGGGTTTTCATCTTTGGTAGTTTGCATTCTAAACACAAGCAAAATTCATACACCTGACAACTTTGGTTCCAGTTTTCAGCCTGTAATGTCCAAATTGTTCAGTAATCTCCAGAATGATTTCAAAGACAGGGACAAAAGGAATACTGGTGATGGGAATACCTAACAAAATTCTACAGCCTGCAAAAGATGAGGGGTCTTTACACACAATGGACAAGATAGGGACTTTGATATTTTTTAAAGCAGCATACTGCAGCTTTGTGATTTTGAGAACAATTCAGTTTTAAAATTAAACTACCTGTTCAAGGATTTATTTTTACTTTTATGTTACATTTCCACCCCAAAGTGAGTACTTTCTGTCTCAAAGATTAATTTTGACAGTAGCCGTTTATTTGCCTTTCTCAGAAAGCCTTAGTCTGCTCTTTTTATAATTTCCTTTTACTTGTGTCTCAATTAATGGAGGTTGGTTCGCTATCCTGTGTGCCAGAGAATGATTTTGTTGAAAATTACTATCGACGAATGAAAAAAAAATGCAAATGAGAAAATAAACTTATCACTGAAATCAGGGTGAGCCAGCAGCTTGGCTGTAAATTATATATCACAGATTGCTTTTATTGTATTCCAAGAGTTTGTTCCTGCAATATGTGTGAGTCATGAGCACTTCACACCAAACAAAAGTCATGAGAACTGAAACATCAAGATGAAGCCCACGGGGTGACATGATGTGCTATTACAATTTCTGAATTGCTTTCAGATTAGGACGTAAAATTTGGTCAAACATGCATCATCTATGAAACAAAGGAGCATAGTTTTGATCTATCTAGCTAGCTGAAAAGTTGATATTCCAAGGCTGCAAAAGGCTTTCCTATTTGACTGTGTAAGAGGCAAGAACTGAATCAAAAGATTGTGTTGCAGTAAGAATGATTCTCACACAGCTCACATCCAGGTGGGATGGTCACTAAACCTCACTTCCATTTGGTGTGACAAAATAACCATTTCTAAAAAATAAGTAATTTTTAAATTAGCAGTGATAATTTAATATTAAATAGTGTTCGCTGGCTGCTGAGAAACAATTGCACATGTTGAATATGTAGTTGTTAAATATGTAGTTGTTAATGTTTTTGCATGTTTGCAACCTTATTTAAAAGTCAGAAATTCAAGCTGTTGTGAAAGAAAAGGCTTGAAGAATCTGTTTTTTTTTTAAGCAATTTATTTTGTTTCTCTTCTTTCTTTTATTTTTAATTTTTTTCCTGATTGGTCATTCAGGATTGGTTATTTTCATTCATCTTGACTATGTTCTGTTGTCAGCTTCCTAGTCAATCTCTCACTTTTGAATTCTTTTAATTTAGTGAATGCTAGTTCCTGGAGCTAAGCAACAGCCTCACATTTGCTGAGTTGAAGGTGATTAATTCATCATTCAGTCTATAGAAAGGACACTCATTACGCTCCTACATAGTGCCATCTCAATGCGCCAGCATGCCTGGTGGGAGACTGCTGACTTTCACAAGAGGAGTTTGAAGATGGCCTTGAAGGACAACATTGAACTTTAAAAACCCAACTTCAGTTGCACCATCTCGACACAGGAGCTGACAAGTAACTGCAATAACAACAGTGAGATGTCTCCATACATGCCTCTTCTTCCTCCTGGTTCCAAAACAAATAAACCACTTACTTTACATTTTATTCTCATTTAACTCTTTGAACTGTCTGTATATCCTCCATGTGAAGGCTTTTTGTACATGTAGGTCGCCTGACATTTGAAGATGGCTGCCTCAACCCGTTTCATTTGGAGGCTGGGAGAGTAGGCATGATCAAAGAGTATTTTGGTGCATATGCATTGTGGTTTGAGATCTTTTTCACTGCTAATAACATCCTGGATGTTCCTAATTTTCCAACTGTTAATCACGCAGTCATGGGAAAGGAAAAATGGATGATAGTTCTGATTGAAGCAAGCAGAAGGAGATGAGGCACTTAAGAATTTGTCCATCCCAGCTAAGCCAAAAAGCATGCCAAGCTTGAGCTGCACTACAATCCAAAGACATTGGAGATTGCAGAGAGGTTAGTATCAGTTTGGAATAAGAAAGTAGCTGCGCAGTGAAAATACTAAAGAGTTTACAGTAGTTTTGAAATAGGTGTTGACCTATTGTAGTTTTGGAGTATTCAAAGAGTCCACATTATAGGGCAGATTTGTGTACAGTTTAAAAAGTGTGGACATCCGTAGTAAGTTTGGTAACTTTCGATATAGCTTGCCAAATAGCATTGTCCAATTACGAAGTCCTGTTATCAATACTTGGGCTAACATTGGTCACAAAACTGTCTATTTGTGAACACAGAGAGCTAAAGCTGCAAGAGAAATGATCATCTCACTAAAGCATGTCAGTAGAAGGTACACAGAGAAAATGGTGGCAGAAGGAAAGAGCAGTCACTGCGAATGGTTGTCAAACCACAGCAGGTCAATGAGGGCTCAGTCTGAATCCATATAATAAGAAGGACCGGGATGTCCAATGAAAATTCACAGGGTAACATAGTCCATGTAAGGTTGGATGGAACCCCAGCAGATATAAAGCATCAGTCAGTGTAGTTCCTGAATTGCTACACCATCAAAAATAAATCAGTACCAGTTGGAGAAATCATGCAGAGGGTTAAGAAACTATGGAGCCCAGAAAGTCTCGATAATGAAACATCTGACAATTCCAGGCATGGCTAAGGAACAATGGATGTAATTATCCATTAGTATGGTGAAGAGTTTTTTTTAAAGGCTCTGCTCAGAAGGGATTGGTTAAAAATATTGAAGTTAAACTGGAAAGGGGAATTTTTCTCAGAGACATGAGTGTGATCTCCAAGTATCCTCAAGTGTCTAGTGAAACTGGCCACCTGATCCAAGGATATAAAGCCGACACACAGATCCAAAGGAATGACAGACGAGTTTATTATAAATACTATAAATGCTAGAGATCTGGAATAAAAACAAAAAGTGCTGCAGGAACTCAGCAGTTCTGGCAATATCTGTGGAGAGATAGAGAGAGAGAGAGACAGAGGGAGACAGTTAATGTTTGAGTACAATGACTTGGAACTTAGTCATTGGATTTGGAATGTTAGCTCTTTTTCTCTCTCCATAGATGCTGCCAGATCAGCTGAGTTTATGCAGCACTTTATATTTTTAGTTTACTTTACTGCAGACATCTTCTCTATGCCAAAGGGAGAAAATGGAGCAAGAGCCAAAAAGACCAGAGACAGAGAACATTATCACAAAGGTTGAAGAGAGTAATTAGGCCACCTTTACGTGGTATCAGGAAAGGCAAATGGTAGTGTAAAAATATGTGGGGTTCAGGGACTGGAATGTAAACACCAAATTCATCAAATGTCAAGGATATGTTCACTCTGCTGTCAGGAGGCCAGATTTTTCAAAATTAGATCTGGCAAATACCTATCTGCAATTTGAAGGAGATACTGAGTCCAAATCATATTGAACAATTAATACCCAGATGGGTCTAATTCAGTCTCTTCAGCAATGAACCAAATTTTGTACGGGATTCAGGGAGCCAAGTGTTGTTTGGCTCCAAATAGACAGACCCATTACAACCGGCTGAAGAAGGCGCCATCTGGAAAATAATAGAGCTCAAGGGAAAACAGTTAAATGTGAAATGTCTCACACTCCATGGGTTACAAGGTAGACAAAATGGATTACATCCTACCCAGAGTAAGCCGCAAGCAATAGGAAATGGACCAAGTATTGCTGAGCCCATTTATTTTGGGTCTGGTGAATTATAACAGTAAATTCATAATAAATTTACCAACTTGATTGTATCCAGTGAACAAACTCTTGAGAAGGGGTGTGTTGTGAGTTTTGACAAAGGAGTGGCACATAGTATTCAACTTGTAAACGTAAGCTGCAAGATCGTACAATGCTTGTACATTATGACATGTGCAGAAAGCGTATACCAATATGTGATGCCTATGCATTGGAGTCGGTGCTGTGATCTTTCATGTTATGGATGATGGAGAAACTGATTACATTTGCCTCATCCACCTTCAAAATCCAGGGAGTAAAATAATGCTCAGATAAAAGAATGAAGCATTGTCTTTGGGTAAAGAGATTTCATGATGATTATATAGCATTAGTTTTATAATCAAAACTGATCATAAGCCACTATTGGTTATTTTGAAGCCAAAGACTCCAGTACCCATATTAGCTATCGCCTGAATGCAGGGATAGGTTTGATTTTGTCTGTGTCTAAATAACACTCTAAGAACAGATGAACAGAAGCTTATTGCATTGCCAATGTGATTTCCATCTGATGTAGACCCAACGGGCAATATGTATTTTTTTCCCACATGTAAGAGTGTTGCCAATCACAGCAAATGACATTGGCAAGGCAACTTCTGGGGATCCCATAACTGTCATGGATGTAAATCTATATGGCATTTGGTGACCAACATAGATCATGGATTTAGAAATCAGGCCATGTCTTATCCATAAGAATGATCAGTCAGTTAATGAAAGTTGTGTTAAGTGTGGAACCAAGTGTTATAATTCCAAAAATGGTACAGAACATAGTTGATATGTTATTTTCATGATCAAGACTTAGAGATAAGTTTGACAAAGAATCTAACAGTAAGTAATCTTTGTTGGCCAGTGTCAGAGAAGAACATAGAAGACATAATGAAACAGTGAACAATATGTCGAGTTATTGAAAAGATCAATGATACTTTTGCAACTATAGAAGTAGCCAGAGTGTTCAAATTGATTTTGTAGAATATGACAGGCAACAGCTATTCATTGTGATAGATAGTCATTTGAAGCATGCTGAGGTGTTTCCAATGAATTGAACAACAAAAACACTAAAATTTCAGAGATTTTTGCACAGTTTGATTGTTGCTTATAGCTTTGCAGAGAAAATCGTGTCTGACAATGGATTCAGATTTGTTCTAGAGAGCTTTCAAATTTCCCAGAAATGAATGAGGTAAAGTACACTAGATATTCCCCCTATTGTCCT
The DNA here is from genome assembly GCF_004010195.1 of Chiloscyllium plagiosum. Classification (NCBI taxonomy): domain Eukaryota; kingdom Metazoa; phylum Chordata; class Chondrichthyes; order Orectolobiformes; family Hemiscylliidae; genus Chiloscyllium; species Chiloscyllium plagiosum. The sequence continues at coordinate 24,181,417 of NC_057736.1, forward strand.
GCTTTGGCTGAAATAGCAGAGCATACAGCACAAATTAGTAAGTGTGTTTTTGTTAATCAAATGGTAGATACAAACTGCAAGAAATGTCAGATTTTATTGAAATACAAAACTAGCAAATTTTTTTGTTTATTTATTGTAATGCATCTCATACTAGTACTGGTAGAATGCCAACTGAATTGCTTTGTATAAGACAGCTTGGAATGAAGTTTTCATTGCTGGAGCCACATTTAGCACAATCAGGAGAAGATAAACAATCCAGACAGAAATAGAGCAATCTATGGGATAGAGCGAGTGAAAGAGACTGAAGTTGAACAGGTAGGATAAGATAAAAGAATATCGTCGTAAGAGGTTGAAATGGCTACCAGAAAGAATCAGAAAAGTCGATGGTCCTCACACATATTTAGTCAACATATTGGAAGTGAGAACGTTAGGTTTGTATATGTAGATTATGAAGAGAGTTGAGAAGAATCAGATTGGTCTGATTACTTGCATCTTTGATTTGCAAATAGGATATTAATAGTTGTTCCAATACATGTTGTGCCTATAACCAGTTCAAATCAGATTTAGAGTCAGACAGATGTTCCTGATGAAGGAGGAAAGTTAGTTGAAGATCAAAAGTAAATGCAGTCCTCATTAAAGAAAACTTTCCTCAGTCTTAGGCCATAAAGGGTCAATGTCCTTTCCCATGTTCTGCAAGTTTAAACAAAGAAAGGACATATGCTCTTACAAATAGGAAACCAGTGGTTAAGTTCAATTTGTGAATAAATGGAAGACAAGAAATGTATAAAGGTTGTATGGAATTTTGAACATTGTGTAATATACTCATTAAAGAGAGAGAAATATAACAGCCCTCCCCTGTAGCCGGAATAAGCCAGGTTAATGTGTTTTAACTTTCTAAATTGTAAAGTCATAGAATCATAGAGGCCTATAGCATAGAAAAAAAGAACTTTTGAGTCTGCATCAGTCAAAAAAACAAGCATCTAACCACTCTAATATCATTTTTCAGCACTTGGCCCGTAGTCTTGATGGATTGGCATTGCAGAGTGTACATCAAAATACATTTTAAATGTCATAAAGGTTTCTCCCCCTACCATCTTTACAGGGAGTGAGTTCCACATTCCCACCATCCCGTAAGTGAAAAGATTTCCTTGCATCTCCTCCAAATCTTCTGCCCCCATCTTAAATCTCATTGATCCTTCCCCAAGTGTAAAAGTTCCTTCCTGCCTACCCAATCAACGCCCTCATAATTTCATTCAACACAATCATGTTCCCTCCTCAGTGTCTACTGCTCCAAGGAAAACAATTTTTCTTCATAACTGAAATTCTCCACTCGGGTAACATCTGCGAATCTTCTCTGCCCCATCTCCAGTACATTCACATTCCTCCTCAACAGTGAATCCCCACTGCATGCAATACTTTAGCTGTGACCTAACCAACTTTCTAAACAACCTGCAACCTGTTCAGTTTATCCTCAAAACTATCACAACTATCTCTTGGCTTTGGGGATTTGCACTTGCTGAATAAAAGGAGCTGTGATCTGTGATAATAGTGTCACTATAAAAGGTTATTTTGTTCTAGGGTTTTTTTGTGAAGAGAGGTTGTAAGGCAGAGATGCCGATCAGTCTACCAGAGTCACTAGCGTTAACAACTTGTGAGGTTTTGGGTTTTCTTTTTCCAGCTTAAATGGGTGCAGCTAGCTCTCACAGATCAGGATTTCTGAGTAACATCAGAAACTTTCTGGGGTCTCAAAAAAGTTGGAAGCTTCACTGAATGTGTCTCTTGACTGTTACACTCTCTGAATTTCCTCGATGATTCTTCCTCCTGGATTGGAGAACTGCATGTGAGAATTTGTGTCTGAGTTTGCCTTATTGACAATGGGTGTGTTTATGGGATGTTATTACATTGGAACAGTTAATTAGTAATAGGTACTGTAACAATTAAGTTTTCCAAGAGTTAAGTTATTCTAAGTTCCTCCTTCTTTTGTTTGTATTTTAACCATAGTGTTTAAATAAATTGTGGTTTGCTTAATGTCGAGTGGTTTGATCAGCTGCGTCACATCTGCACCACACACTTCATATCTGCCTTTAAAATAAGAAAAGGTTAGGGTCTAGCCCACCCTTTTAAAATATTTTGAGGAATTCTTGTCTGGTCCATAACAAATCTAAAGCGAATATTGTTACTGGATGGTAAACAAGACCAATGGAAGTTGAAACATATCTATTCCTCCTGGTCGAGAAGGAAATCTATTGCAGAACTTTAAATAACAAAAAACAACTTAGCTGGGCCATCTCTGGTCAGACAGCTCCTGTATTTAGCAGTCTGCAGTTAGACTTGGGTCAAATGTTCCATGATTGTTTTGGATTTTGACAATTAAGTTTAATGTGATGCTGCTGAAATGTCAGGAGTCAAATTAACAACAGGATGTCAATGCAGCAGAAATGCTACTGAAAGTGCCCAACAATTATTTCAGCTCCTACTTTTATGATCATCCCTGGGTAGGGAAAGTTAACATTAGTGATAAAGAATTGTTTATTTCTTGGTTCTGGGAGGGAATCTGTGAAGAGAAACAACAAATCTTCATTTGAATATGTTTGCCCTATGCAGTGGGGCAAAATGGGAGGGGGCACTTCTTCAACTTTAAGGAAAAGAAATCTAAGACAGATCCATGGACTGTAGATTGTGCCAAAATATGAGGTGAAGAACTAATTAAACCTGAAGTGCTGTGTACTATATATCAATGTGACACATAGTGTTCCGTTAATCCCATAATAAAAACAGAATGTTCAGAGCCAGTTTGATTGTCTTTCTTACAGTAAAGCTCCTGATACTTAAATTCATGTTCCTTGAGCATTGCTGGAATAAATGGTGCAGTTTAGTCAAATTAATGTCATGTTGGTATGGCTTGGATCAATAGCTCCCAAATTTAGGATTTCTCCTACAGTACTGTAATTAAATTCGCTCCTTGCTTTATCTATTTAATCCATGTTTTAAGTGGCCATGCTAACCTATTCCACAAGCTAACAGACAGATATATGATCCGCTATTATTAAATCACCTAAAAACCATCTAATTGTCTGTGTGCTGGATTCTTTGTTTTAACACAAATCATCATCACATAAAGCTTTATTCATCACACAGAAACCTCACAGGATAAATGAGATTATTTTCCTCCAGGTATGCATATAATCAATTCAAACAGCTCAGCAGTCAGTTCCCTTTAACTGAATCATCTGTTAGCCACATTAATACCTTTTTCTCCAGCGATATTCATGAAACTTTTTAATTATTGGAAGTGACAAATATTTTCCCGGTGTTTCTTTTTCTGTAAAATTGCTTTGTAACATTGTCAAGAAATAATACGTAAGAAGAAGCTCAACAGACTTAATACATGGTATTAACTGGGAACAGGCTGTACATTAATCATTGTGCAGTAGATTTGCAACCAAAATTGATGGATAAGATTAAAAATGGCGTTATCATGTGTTTGGCTTGGGGTACTGACGAAATGCAAAGTGATGATTTTTCAACTGCTGCACAAATTAAACCTGTTGTGCCACCACTAGCAGTAATCACATTATAATTGTTAATGTTTCAGTCCGGATGTCATCAAACACCAACTGCCTCTAACATACTGGCTGCCAGCATCAGCTTGATCATTGCTTTCACAGATTATAGTGTCAACTGAGCCTTCAATGAGATCTTTTAATCCCTCCTGATTCCATTATGTTCTGCACAAGAGAAAATGTACAACAGGAGAGTAAGTTCCAAAATTCTGGCTCATTTGGGAACATTTTTTAACTGCAGCTCTTCAATTTACTTTCATGCTATTGTTGCCATCCAGAATGAAGATTTCCCAGTGGTAGAGTTTTGCTACAATTACAAATCTGCTTTTGTGTAGCATCAGCATTGATTGCCACTCCAATAAAAAATCTTTCAATTTCCACTCTTAATTTAATGCCTACTTAGCAGATTTTTAAGTGAAGGCTGTACTTCTTTTCTTGTGTCCTGGTGGACTTGGAACAGTCAAAAATTAGCAAGAAACGACCACTTTGTCTGTTAAAACCACTCCATCCAGGGTGAGTGTGTGTGTGTGTGTGTGGGGGGGGGGGAAGAGAGAGAGAGAGAGAGTGTGTGTGTGTGTCTGTGTCTGTGTCTGTGTCTGTATGTGTCTGTGTGTGTGTGTGTGTCTATATGTGTGTGACATATATAATATATATACACACACACACACAAAGGTGTGAGTAAATAGGTGGTGTGTGTGAGTATATACAAAGGAGTGAGTGAATACGTGGAGATAGTCCAGAGACAGAGAAAACCACCTAGGGAGACCAATGGATTGAGACATTGAGAGGACTAGACATAAAATTGGAGCAAGCACCCAGTAAATTCAGACTGCTGCTTGCTCCAAAGAGACTCCATGTTCCTTTGGAGCAAACAGCAGCACTGGGCACAATCACAGGCACCAGCAATTGCTGTTTTTGTGGCTTTCCAGCAGCACAGTTCTTTGTTTTATTATTTTAGGAGAAAAAATGGATTGGGCCAATTTATGAAAACACTGGGAAATCTATCTCTGAATCCAAATGTAAATGAAACAAGATGCAGAACATGACAGCAAATCATTAGTAACCCTAGATACCCCTCACCTAACTTCTAGGATAGGAGGACAGTGAACTCTGAACAGAGACAGCATGAGAAAGCATAAGGATTACTCTCCATATAAATGAAAGTAAATGCTGCCTTTGGATTCAAAGGTCTAATAAAACAATCTACGAAACTAAATAATATCAGCAGATTTATTTCATGAATAAAATTGGAATGTTACTCCTGCTGATTATTACCAAAATGTTTAAATACATACAAAAACAGAAGTTGCTGGAAAAACTCAGCAGGTCTGGCAGCAGCTGTGGAGAGAAATCAGGTTTAATGTTTCAGGTCAAGTAACCCTTCTTCAGAAGGGTTCTGAGAAAGAGTCATTCGACCTGAAAGGCTAACTCTGATCTCTCTCCACAGATGCTGCCAGACTCGCTGAGCTTTTCCAGCAACTTCTATTTTCGTCTCTGAATTACAGCATTTGCAGTTCTTTAGGATTTTAAAAGCATACAAGTAGGTAGGAGTCATAGCTGCTTTCAATACTCAAGGAAAAGAACTAATCTATTATGGTGAATTTGATCATATCTCACAAGTCAAGAAGCAGGCAGACATGGCTGCAATGTTTAGTTTAGAGCTGAAAATGTGTTGCTGGAAAAGTGCAGCAGGTCAGGCAGCATCCAGGGAACAGGAGAATCAACAGGAGAACATTTCCGTGCTAACCACTGTGCCACCGTGGGCGGCACGGTGGCACAGTGGTTAGCACTGCAGCCTCACAGCGCCTGAGACCCGGGTTCAATTCCCGCCTCAGGCGACTGACTGTGTGGAGTTTGCACGTTCTCCCCGTGTCTGCGTGGGTTTCCTCCGGGTGCTCCGGTTTCCTCCCACAGTCCAAAAGATGTGCAGGGTCAGGTGAATTGGCCATGCTAAATTGCCCGTAGTGTTAGGTAAGGGGTAAATGTAGGGGTATGGGTGGGTTTCGCTTCGGCGGGTCGGTGTGGACTTGTTGGGCCGAAGGGCCTGTTTCCACACTGTAATGTAATCTAATCTAATCTAATTTCCTGAAGAAGGGCTTATGCCCGAAACGTCGATTCTCCTGTTCCCTGGATGCTGCCTGACCTGCTGCGCTTTTCCAGCAACACATTTTCAGCTGCAATGTTTAGTTTAGCCCATAAAATCTTCTCTCCCTAGAACCAACAAATAATATTGAACAAATCCCAAATCAGAATGACATCTTTTTTTGCGGGTTCCGCATTCAGGACCTGCGATTAAAATTACCCCCAATGTGCTAGAGCTGGTTCTTTATTGAAACAGACCAAAATCAATCCCACAGCTCTGTTCTCTCCTCAATGATTTGTATCCTCTCCAAATCAAATCAAACATTTATCTACTTTTCCGTTAAAATGTCCAGTGTTATTTATTTCAACTAGGCCATTTTATAAAACAATCCATGAGTGAGCAACTTTATGCCAAAGGCCATTTCTTCCAAACTTCCTCTTTATTTTCAGAGACAATTTTAGTTTCTCTTTATACACCCTATCAAAATCCTTTGTAATTTAGAAAAAAAACCGATTAAATCTCCTCGGTCGTCACTGCCCCAGTGGAAACATAAGGTTAAAAAAGCACTTTCAAGTTTTTATCAGCACAGGTGTAACTGGGTTGAAGGCAAGGGCAATCTAATTTATTATTTTACACCATATTCTCAGCAGACTTTAAATTGTAAGGATTTTAATGTCTAACTGGAATAGTGGCTTGCACTGATGGAGAGTCATTTAAAATTAGGTTCTACTTCATTTAATACTTTAAATTATCCTTTAATTCAGACTTAGGTGGAGTTGCAAAGATGTCCGATTAACCATTTTGATATGAATGCGACAGACGCAGTCACTAAAATGCTACAAGGTATAACTCTGATGCCTGCCCACTCCTAAAGCAAATCTTTGCACTAAATCACATCTTGTATTGACAGTGTGTGGTAATTATAGGTTTGTTTACAACCACCTTTCTATCAGCCTCTCAACTGTCTCTAAATTATCAACCTAGTTGTTTTCACCTCCAATATTGGCTGAGCAAAAATTTTCCCTTCTAAATATTGGCAAAGAAAAAGCCAATGTGTGTAATCTTATAGGAGTCTGAATGATGTGCACTATTACGAGATTTGTGGCAGAATCGGATGAGATATTTAACAAGGCTGACCTCGACAGCAGGAGAATCCTGCTCCATCTTTCATGCTTTTTGACAAACAGCGTGCTGAGCTTCTCGTTAAGCAGCAATGGTTGCCAATTAAAGGCAGGTTATTGCCTAATAAGTGCCTTGTTAGTGGTCCAACTCACCTCATTAATGTTCAGCTTTCTATCTTTCCAAACAAAACAAACAAGCTAGACATTGAGAGAGGTAGACATGAAATCACACCAAGCATCCAGTGAATTCAGACTGCTGTTTGCTCCGAAGAGCTTCCATGTTCTGTTAGACCAAACAGTGTCACTGAGCACAATCCATAGGCACCAGCAGATGCATCCCTTATCCATGAACATTGGAATCTGGCATTTGCCAACCTCTCATGAGCATGGTGGCATCTCTCTGAGATACTGTCAGGACACTCTGGAATCTCAGACAGTGCACACCAGTAATTAGCACTGACATTGAAAGACTGCAGCAAGGGCAATTTGTATCCCTGCGCAGGCACCTAGCTCACAGACTGAACCAGACTGCATCTCAGGGCTGCTCATTTGTTCTGTTCTCACTCGCTAAGTTAGCGCCAACCTGCATTCTTGAAGCATCCATGTATTTCATTGACTTTTCTGCCATTCAATGCTTCTTAGTGCTTTGGTGATTCAGCTTTTGACATTTTTACTAGTTTTTATTTGATTGATGTGCTCTTTTTGCACAGACTCATATTCAGGTTGCTCATCAGTAGAAATCAGTGTCTTGGGAAGGGATGGGAGAGGTGGGACATCTTGCTGTATGATACATTCAGACAACAATCTTAAATCTACAACCTGTGCCAATTGCTTGCTCATCAAACACATTATTTTTTCAAATAAATGGCCATGTCAGAAACTAGTGGGGGCTAATCCTCAGTCCAGTCAAAGAGGGTCTTTGGGGTTCTTAGTTCCTTCAGTCATGGACACAGTCAACATACAATCCAAAGGCTTGTTCACAGTCAATCATCCGCTTAGAAGCTCTCAGTGGGGGAAATGTGTCCATCTGGCAACCCTCTGCCCTGTACAGAAAACACCAGCAGTCAAGGGAATCACATTATTGTCAGTCAGGGATCTGCAAACACAGGGATCCGGCTCTGGTCCCTTATATTTAGGGGCAACTTGAAATTGATCAGCAGTCAGGGCAAAAATCATTCTGAGGATCAGTTCATGGATTGTTCAGGAAGGTGCAATGGAGGCATATAAGGAGAGTGAGGTGATCACTGGCAAAAAGCTGGGGATCTTAAGCAAGCAAGGGCAAACAGCTTTCCATCAGTTCTGGCCTGCAAATAGGCACCTTCTGCAGATAACCTGAAGACACATGACAGTAACAAAGAGAAGAATAAGCCAGAGTGCCAGTGACAAAATATAACGCTGTTTTAACCAGCTGCAAAATGCAAAGGGGTCTGGTGTTTCCCCATCATAGCTAACCTTACCCACCATGTTGTCATGGAAAGAGGAAATCACATTGACAGCTTCAGTAGGCAGCTAATTTTCTCCAGCTGCCCATATATATTGCCTTTTCTCACATGGTCAAATGTCTTGGTGAGATTGATGAAGGTAATATTTAATGGGTTCCTTTGAGCAAAGCATTTCTATTGCAGCTGTCTAACTGAACATCATGTCAAATGTTGATTGTTCAGATTGAATAACACACTGGGTTTCAGGATAGGTAAGTTCAGACAAAAGTGGCAGTCAGACAAGGGCAACAGGGGCAAATCATTTCCCACAATTTTCAATAGGAAGAAGCCTTGATAGTTGTTTCACTGGCTGTATTGTATAGATTAACCACCTTTGCATTTTGCACATCCTGGATGTCTGCTGCCCACCCGCCACCAGTCCCAGAAGAGAATAGGAAGATCATGTAACTGCTGCAGATTTGCCAGTTTCCTGTGCCTGATTAGTATAGTGCCAGACCTGGCAATTTCCCCAGTTGGGTCATGATCCCAGCTGATGGCGATACTGGAGAAGTCAGACTCCAGAGTGAAACCTTGGTAGTCATTAAGTTTTATTTTTGATATTTGTTTATCATAGTGGTCAATCACAGCATGTTCACGAGAGGCTGCCAAAGTTTTGTTAATGAAAGACAACAAATGTTTCTGACATAAAAGAGAAAACACAATGTCACACTATACAAGAACTGTTTGAAACAGTTTTACTACAAATATCAGATATAAATATTCAAACCTTTTGCTCTCAATACCAACCTTATACATGCTCAAACTTCAGTAAGAGGTCACCCTCCCTCCATTTTTAAGTTCTTTGTTCAGTTAGCAAGGCTGTAATTGGTTTCTTTTAAACAAATTTCAGCATACACCCAATTCTATTTAGTTTAGTTAATATCTCTTTCTAAGACTCCTGAACAAATAGAGCTTATTTATTATTGAACACGGGTTCCTTAAATCATGTCTTCTGGTATTTTCTTCTGGGAAGCTCAGGATGTAGGATATTTCCTCCAGCCCTGACTGTGTTGGAGAGTGTAATGTAAAGCACCTCTGCTGCGAGAGGCCATTTCTCTTTCCGACTGAACCAGCATTCTGTGTTGGTGTATCTGTTTGTATGAATGCATCTCCTTGACATTCGCTATATTGAAGGACATATTCTGGTAGAGTTGCATCCAATGGTCAGTGGAACACCACCTAGCGGTCTGTTAGATGTTATATTTATGATCCTACCCCACTAGCTACCTGATGAATGAGCAGCACTCTGAAAGCTAGGGGTAATTCTGAATTAACTTGTTGGACCATAACTTGATGTTGTGTGATTTTTAACTTTGTCCACCCCAGTCCAACACTGGCACCTCCTCATTGTGGATTTTATTTTGAGCAGCTCATAGTGCATTCAGGGTATTCATGCCCAGCTCTCTCTTGTAATTAATAAGAGTGGACTGCTTGGTTTCAATAACAAGCTCCAGCACTGAGAGCCCTGGGCCAGTCAGCAGTGGTTTTTATTTTCCATTTTTACTTCTCCCATGTTCAAATTATGATATTTTGAACATTGCCTCAAAAATAGTTTCATTTTGTTTCTTTGTTTCATGTGGAAATGTCCCCGTCCAACTGAGTTGCAAAACTATTAGTTTTTACCTGGCTAGGCAAAAAAGCTGGTATTGATAGGACAGCATTTCTGATTTAAATAAAAACACTCCAAGTGTTGCATCCCAGTCATAGTGCAAACCAGACAGTGATGTGTATCACAGTCAATACAGTGATAGCTATGAGCATTGACAATGCTGTTGAGAAATCACATAATGATCAGATCCAACTGGTTCCTAATCTTAGATTCTCCAGCACATCTGATGGTATCATTTATTCTGAAGGACCATGTTATTTCAATGCAAGGGGCCTAACAGGGAAGGCAGATGAATTCAGGGCATGGTTAGGAACATGGGACTGGGATATCGTGGCTCAGGAATGGAGAGTCCTGGAAGCTTAATGTTCCAACATAAAAATGCTACAGGAAGGGAGGCAAGAGAGGAGGAGGAGTGGCGTTTTAATAAGGGATAACATTACAGTTATACAGAGGGAGCATATTCCTGGAAATACGTCAGGAAGTTATTTGGGTGGAACTGAGAAATAAGAAAGGGATGATCACCTTATTGGGATTGTATTATAGACCCCTTAATTGTCAGTGGGAAACTGAGAAACAAACTTGTAAGGAGATCTCAACTATCGGTAAGAATAATATGGTGGTTATGGTCTGGGATTTTAACTTTCCAAACATAGACTGGGATTGCCATAGTGTTATGGGTTAGATGGAGAGGAATGTGTTAAGTGTGTACAAGATGATTTTCTGATTCAGTATGTGGATGTACCTACTAGAGAAGGTGCAAAGCTTGACCTACTCTTGGGAAATAAGGCAGGGCAGGTGACTGAGGTGTCAGTGGGGGAGCACTTTGCCACCAGCTACCATAATTCTATTAGATTTAAAATAGTGATGGGAAAGGATAGACCAGATCTAAAAGTTGAAGTTCTAAATTGGAGGAAGGCCAATTTTGATGGTATTAGGCAAGAACGTTCAAAAGCTGATTGGGGGCAGATGTTCGCAGGTAAAGGGTCGGCTGGAAAATAGGAAGCCCTCAGAAATTAGATAACAAGAATCCAGAGAAAGTATATTTCTGTTAGGGTGAAAGGAAAGACAGGTAGGTGCAGGGAATGCTTGGATGACTAAAGAAATTGAGGGTTTGGTTAAGAAAAAGAAGGAAGCATATATCAGGTTTAGACAGGATAGATCAAGTAAATTCTTAGAAGAGTATAAAGGCAGTAGGAGTACAATTAAGAGGGAAATCAGGAGGGCAAAAAGGGGACATGTGATAGCTTTGGCAAATAGAATTGAGGAGAATCCAAAGGGTTTTCACAAATACATTAAGGACAAAAGGGTACCTAGGGAGAGAATAGGGCCCCTCAAAGATCAGCAAGGCGGCCTTTGTGTGGAGCCGCAGAAAATGGGGGAGATACTAAATGAGTATTTTGCATCAATATTTACTGTGGAAAAGGACTGGAAGATACAGAATGTCGGGAAATAGATGGTGATATCTTGCAAAATGTCCAGATTACAGAGGAGGAAGTGGTGGATGTCTTGAAACGCATAAAGGTGGATACATCCCCAGGACCTGATCAAGTGTACCCTAGAACTCTGTGGGAAGCTAGAGAAGTGATTGCTGGGCCTTTTGCTGAGATATTTGTATCATGAACAGTCACAGGTGAGGTGCCAGAAGACTGGGGGATGGCTAACATGGTGCCATTGTTTAAGAAGGGTGGTAAGGACCAGTCAGGGAACTATAGGCCAGTGAGCCTGATGTCAGTGGTGGGCAAGTTGTTGGAGGGAATCCTGAGGGACAGGATGTACATGTATTTGGAAAGGCAAGGAATGAATAGGGATAGTCAACATGGCTTTGTGCGTGGGAAATCATGTCTCACAAACTAGATTGAGTTTTTTGAGGAAGTAACAAGTGGATTGATGAGGGCAGAGCGGTAGATGTGGTCTGTATGGACTGCAGGAAGGCGTTCGACAAGGTTCTCCATGGGAGACTGGTTAGCGAGGTTGGATCTCAATAGAATACAAGGAGAACTAGCCATTTGGATACAGAACTGGCTGAAAGGTAGAAGACAGAGGGTGGTGGTGGAGGGTTGTTTTTCAGACTGGAGGCCTGTGACCAATGGAGGACCACTACTTTTCGTCATTTATTTTAATGACTTGGATGTGAGCATAAGAGGTATAGTTAGTAAGTTTGTAGATGACACCAAAAGTGGAGGTGTAGTGGGCAGCGAAGAGGGTTACCTCAGATTAAAACAGGATCTTGATCAGATGGGCCAATGGGCTGAGAAGTGGCAGATGGAGTTTAATTCAGATAAATGCAAGGTGCTGCATTTTGGGAAAGCAAATCTTAGCAGGACTTACACACTTAATGGTAAGGTCCTAGGGAGTGTTGCTGAACAAAGAAACCCTGGAGATCATAGCTTTTTGAAAGTGGAGTCGCAGGTAGACAGGATAGTGAAGAAGGTGTTTGGTAGGCTTTCCTTTATCGGTCAGAGTATTGAGTACAGGAGTTGGGAGATCAAGTTGTGGCTGTACAGGTTGGAATATTGCGTGCAATTCTGGACTTCTTCCTATCGGAAAGATGCTGTGAAACTTGAAAGGGTTCAGAAAAGATTTACAAGGATGTTGTCAGCGTTGGAGGATTTGAGCTATAGGGAGAGGCTGAACAGGCTGGGGCTGTTTTCCCTGGAGTATTGGAGGTTGAGGGGTGACCTTATAGAGGTTTATAAAATCATGAGAGGCAAGGATAGGATAAATAGACAAAGTCTTTTCCCTGGAATGGGGAAGTCCAGAACTAGAGGGCATAGGTATAAGTTGAGAGGAAAAAGATATAAAAGGGACCTAAGGGGCAACCATTTCACACAAAGGGTGGAACGTGTATGGAATGAGCTGCCAGGGATGTGGTGGAGGATGGTACAACTGCAACATTTAAAAGGCATTTGGATGGGTATATGAATAGGAAGGGTTTGGAGGGAGATGGGCCGGGTGCTGGCAGGTGGGACTAGATTGGGTTGGGATATCTGGTCAGCATGGACGGGTTGGACCGAAGGGTCTGTTTCCATGTGGTACATCTCTATGACTCTAGTTATACAAAGCTCCTGCAGGCAGCATCTCTTGAGTAATGTCCCTTTCTCATTTATCTATCCTAGACCATAATTTCAGAGGCAGGACGGCCATATCTCATGCCCACCCTCATCTTATGTTGACATTCCCCAATGGATAAAGATATTCTCACCTAGGGCCTTCGCTGAAAGGAATTAATTATTTACTCAGAGAGCTCATCGATTGCCTCTGTAGTGGAGGAGAGCATTGGAATATAGATATCATGAGGTTAAGTGACCTTGTCTGAGCTGACAGGCAGTTGGAGAGAACAAGTTCTGAATTATTTGTTGGGAATTCTATCACTAAAAATAAAGAATTCCTTAATGCAAAACTTATATCATGCTCACACATTTCCTCTGAATGCTTCCCTTTCCAGATGAATGCCTTTTCTTTCAGCGATCTGCTCTCTGTGAGTTTGATTTCTGTCAGCAAGCCATATCAATATGCAGTCCATCAAGTTATATGTCAATCACTGCTGTCATGTAGCATTTTATCCAGCAACTACAAGTCAACTGTCAGCAATGGTCTTGATGCTCCAGTTTATTAATTCAAGAGCTAAAACCTTCTATCTGTTTCCTTATTTTGCGTGTTAGTATGATACAATGGATTCCATCCACTTGTTGAGCAAAGACTCTGAACTCCAGGCATCCATTGAGTCAGATGGAGTATGGTGGGCAAGTACCTTACTAGTCAGGGACTGAATCGTGGCTGACCAGTTAGATAGGATAATCCCTTCTATTGTTTGAGACAATTCATAGCAATCGTCCCCTACTTCAGTTGAATTTGGCTTATCACTTATGAATGTTTTCTCAAATGTGGTTTAATGTCTTGAAGTGTCCTCAAGCCTGATCAAATTTTATGAAAACCCTGTGCTGTCCAAATGTCAGGCTTGTGACTCGCTTGATAAAGTTCAACCCAATATAATCGGCCTAGAATGATTATAATGTAAAAGTTCAGAGTGGATTTCTTCTTTTCCCATTTTGACTTATTTTTTTTCCATTTCTTAAACAATTATTATTTCCTCACTTCATTTTTCTCTCTAGGTCTGTATTGATTATTATTCCTGTGTTGGTTTCTCAAATATTAAATATCATTGATAGTGTAGAAATAATGTTGCTTCCACAATTCACTAAGATCTTAGGTGTCTCATTACCCTTTCCATGCTGTCATCATTTTGCACTCCCAGCAAGTTAAAGCATAAAGTAAATTTGAGCAGAACACTAGCTGCAAGAGAAAGGCAAAAGTATCAATGCACACCATAAGATGCCTTGATGCAGCAATATCTGACTCATTGTGTGTATTTCAGGATGTGAGGGGAGGGGTGCTTGGCTGAGACATTGTTTAACCTGTAGTGAGAAAACACTCATCTGCAATGAATTGCTCATCCAAGCACCAGCCTTTGACGGTAACATGGTGAAGAATTCACAATACTCTCAGGAACACACAAAATGCTATTTTACTGAATGCATTGGAAGTGACATTTTGATGCATAGAGAATCTGGTTTGTGACTGAACATCTCAATAGAACACGAAGGTCAAGATCCTTCCTGTCTGCAAATGTTGCGACTAAATGAACAGAATGACTGTATCCCAGGCAACGTCAAACCCATCAGACAGTGTGACATACAACTAATCAATCTGTAATGAATCCTGCTGGTCTATTGACTTTTCTAATTAAATGTTACTCAAAGAACATTATTTTTCTTTCACTTTAATTACATGACTATGTTTCTGTTTGCATTAGGAGTCACGCTATTCATACAAGTTTCTTCGATAATAAATCAGACTTTTTAAGAAGTGTTTTAGCTACACAAACTACCCTTCACATTAGTTCCTATATTAGACAATTTAAAATCTAATCAGATTGTCAACTCACAACACAAAAAATTGAAAATGTTATGAATACGCACAAACAAGTATATGAAGAATGCATTTACCTACTCTGCTTTTTCGAGGAATTCTGCTTCCGCCATTTTCAGTATTCCTTTCAGTTTTGTTTAGTTTTTCATCTGTATTTGTTACCATTTACCTGTCTCTACCTCACCTTAACCCAGCTTGAATTGAATTAAATTAACCTTATTGTTTTGTGTACTCAAATGAGTACAGTGCCACTAAAAGCAACATCTTAGGTACAAAAGTACCTCGGTACAATCCCTAGTTACAGAAGAGAGAAATGAAGAAAGAAAAAGTTATATTATGGCTATATGCTGTATAACCATAGGCTTGCTGAATATCATTATCTTCAGAACATCTTCAACTGCTCTCATCCTGAGTCAGTCAAGTCAAAATTCAAAGCTTGGATGGTAGGTCTTTGGCAGAAGGGTTTCTTCTGAAAAAAAGACATTGATTTCAAAGGGTGGTGTGGGAGGTGCAATGTGCAGAGAGCAGTGCATCTGAGGAGTGTGGGGAATTGGAGGTTGGACTATCTCAAACAAATGGGCTTCATTGCCATGACCTTCACAGCCCTGTACAAACCCAGACAGGTGTGCTATCTGGCCAGCTGGCTAAAGTGCAGGATCACTGGTACTGAGATGTATTCCATTACCTGAACTTTTGGGGCTAGTAATATCTTGTGTTATCACATGACATTAATAGCTTGGAGTGAGCAATAAGGAGCATAGTACCACCTTTAGCAGAAATCATCAAATAGTTATGTGTTACGCAGAGAGTTGTGAATGCATGGTTTACACAGAGAGTTGTGAATGCATGGAATGCGTTGCCAGCAGTGGTTGTGGAAGCAGAATCATTAGGGACATTTAAGTTACTGCTGAATATGCACACGGACAGCAGTAAATTGAGGGATGCGTAGGTTAGGTTATTTTATTTTAGATTAGGAATAATCCTTGGCACAACATCGTGGGCCGAAAGGCCTGTTCTGTGCTGTACTTTTCTATGTTCTATGTTAACGCCAACTGCTCAGTCTAAGTTGTGTGGAGTGTGACTGGGCAACTAAGAGGAAAAGCATAGGGAACAAATGGACTGGGAACTAGCAATATTCACTTTAATATGGACACATTGCAACCACAAGTCAACTTTAATTGTGCAGTGTATCAAGCAGATCACACAAATCAAACAGGACTTAAAGGAAGGAGTATTAGTTGATATAGTGAGGGAATCAGTAACAACTACAAGAAAAAAACAGTTAATTGCTAACTAGACATGTAACCAGCAAATTAATGCAGAGTGATGGACTTAAAAAAGTGGATTAAGAAGGCCATTGACTCTTTCGAAACAAAAACTCTGATTGAGGTAGGGAAGCAAAGGGATGTAGAGATACACCTTCACAAATTATTAAGAGTAACAAAACCCAAAATATTTTATATTACAGCTGCACAAAGTTTAGATAGGCCATATTTGGAATTTTGTATGCAGTTCTGGTCACCACACCATGGACATGGATGTTTTGGAAAAGGTGCAGAGAAGGTTTACCAGGATGCTGCCTAGTCTAGATGTTTTAGTTATGAAGACAGATTGGATAAACTTGGATTCCTTTCACCGGAAGGACGGAGGCTGAGAGATGACCTGATAGAGGTCTTCAAAACTATGAAAAACATAGATATTCTGAGTATTCAGAGGTTTTTTCCCAGGGTGGAAGGTCAACTACAAGAGCGCACAGGTTAAACAGATAGCTAACCCTGTATGTAACAAAGAACAGGGGAGCTACTTCTGATAAGAAAGCAAGCTACAGACTGGAGGTCTCCAAAAGAGTAATCAAGGCTGGGGATGTATGATTCTAAAGAATATCAATAATGTCACAATATAAACTTGAAAGAGAGAAAATCGTATAATAATGCAACACCAGAGCAATTCAGTAGCAGAACTTTGAAGAATAACACTGCACAAGGATTGAATCCTGGACACTTTCAGAGACAGACAGTGTTGGTGGAATCATAGCAAAATTCCACCATTTAATTCAGGTAATAGCCAACTTGAGATATGAGGCTTAACTTGGTTACTTGAGGGGGCTTATTTTGATAGCTTCATGCAATAAAGTTCAAATCATTGTTTCAGTATTTGATTTTCTGTGAGATTTCTCAATGAGTAGCTGAATTAAAGGTAACATGTGATGGTTTACCCAAAACATCATGTTTGTTTTTATATTTTTTGCCAAATTATAACTTTCTATATATTGTTTCTCAATCAACTGCCAAAGGTAACTCAAGGTAACTCAAAGGTAACTTAACTAGGCCACAGTGACGTTCAGAACAATTAAAAAGTGCAAACTGATCCAGGAGCTGTGCCATACAGTGCCAGGTTGTTGCCATAGATATTCCTTCACTTCCTTAATCTTTCTCCATGGCTATCTGGAAAATAACTTCTAGTATGCATCACTTTCTCCAAGTGTTGATTAAAAAGAGCTAATGATGCACTCCTTTCTTAGTTTTCTGCACTTCAGTAATTTGCATCTATAGTGACTCCTGTTCCAAGTGCAGTACAGTAATAGCAAATGCAATATTGAGAAATTGATAAAAAGGGAATTATTTTTAAATGGGAAATATGGCAGTAAAATTTTCACTGGTGCCTTCAACAGAGGAACTCACTACGATCAATCCGGTGTCTTCCTTTGGAAAGCCCCATTAAAGCCCTGTACTACTGTACCAAAAAGATTATGTTGTTCCTCCTTTAATCAGAGGAATATAGTAGAATGTTAATTAGCCTAATCTACTCAGGAGGTTGTGATAGTTATTTTGGTGTGTCACACTCCACATCAGAAAGCTTCAACAGGGCTCCACGCAAAAGAAAGTCACACCGTGAAGCCATTGTTATTGGCTTATATTTGAGTCCACACCCACAACAAAGCGATTGACTCTCAATTGCCCTCGGTAATGGCCTAGCAAGCCTCTCAGTTGTATCAATCAGCGCAAAGTGTCAACAAAGAAATAAAACTGGATAGACCACTTGGCATTGAACTAGGCACTGAAAAACCAACAGCAGAAACAGCCCTGTCAATCCTGCAAAGTCCTTCTCACTAATATCTAGGGCTCGTGCAAACATTGGAAGAGCTGACTCATAGACAGATCAAGTAACAGTGTGACATAGTCATACTCACAGAATTGTATCTTACAAGTGACATCCCAGAAACCACCTTCTCCATCCCTGGATATGTTCTATCCCATTGGCAGGACAGACCCAGCAGAGATGCCAGCACAGTAGTATGTAGTCCAAAGGGAGTTGCCCTGGGAATCTTCAATATTGAAGTGGGACCCACACTTTAGCCAAGTGGCACATAGGAAGGTGGTTGTTGGGGGGTCCGTCATCTCAGCTCCAGGACATCTCTGCAGGAGTTCCTCAGAGTAGTGTCCTAGGCCCAACCATCTTCAGCTGCTCCATCAATGGCCTTCTCTCCATCATAAGGTCAGGAGTGGGTGTATTTGCTGATGATTTCACAATACTCAGCACCATTCATGATTACCCGGATACTAATGCAGTCCATATTCAAACACAACAAAATCTTGACAATATCCAAGCTCGGGCTGACAAGTGACACGCAACATTTACACCACACGAACGCCATGCAATGACCATCTCCAATAAGATACAACCTAACCACTGCCTCTTGACATGCAACGATGTTCCCATCACTGACTCCACCACTATTCTAGAGTTTCCGTTAACCAGAAATCCAACTGGACTCACCACATAAGCACAGTGGCTATAAGAGCAGGTCAGAAACTAGGAATATTGTGGCAAGTAACTCACTCCCAAACTCCCAAAACCTATCCATCATTTAGAAGGTACAAGTCAAGAGTGTGGTGGAATACTCTCCCCTTGCCTGGATGGTGCAGCTCCAACAACACTCATGAAACTTGACACTATCCAGCACAAAGCAGCCCTCTTGATTGCCACTACATCCACAAGCATTCACTCCCTCCATCATCAAAGCTCAATAGCAGCAATGTGTACTATCTACAAGATGCACTGCAGAAATTCACCAAAGATCTTTAGACAGCACCTTCCAAACCCATGACCACTTCCATCTAGAAGGAGAGGGTAGCAGATAAATGGGAATGTCATCACCTGCAATTTCCCCTCCAGGCCACTCACCATCCTGACTTGGAAATATATCATCATTCCTCCACTGTTACTGGGTCAAAATCCTGGAATTCCTTCCCTAATGCTGTTGTGGGTCAACCCACAGCACGTGGACTGCAGCAATTTCAAGAAGATGGCTTACCACCACCTTCTCAAGGGCAATTGGGGATGGGCAATAAATACTGGCCAGCCAGCGATGCCCACATCCCACAAGTGAATAAAAAAAGGGTATGTTGCTATTTTCAAGCTTTATTATTATTGAAAAGTTATCAAGCATCTGGATACAGTACAAAAACATTCTACAAGGGTGATACCAGATCTGAGAGATGAGAATGATTAGGAAAGATTAAACAAGCTGGACTCTATTCTAGAAAAGAGCAGGCAGAGAGATGTATTTAAAATTATGAATAGAATTAGTTTGAATGGAATAAACACAAGAAGATGGTGGCTCCACTTTGGGGAATCCAACATTAGGGGCTATAAACAATAAAATGCCATGTTTGGTCACTCAAATATCTGAAGAGAGGAATATAAGGTGGAGTATTCTCTTTCATCATTAACAGGATGTGGTTGCCCCTGGCATGGTCAGCAACTGCTGCTCTTCCACAATTACTCTCAAACTAAATGGCTTGCAAGGCCATTTCAGTGGCCATTTAAATGGAGTCACGTGTAGGCCAGTGTGCTTAAGGAGAGCAGATTTCCTTCCTGAAGAATATTCGTGAACCAGATTTTTAAAATACTGACCAGTAGTCACCATTACTGAGACTAGCTTTCAATTCTAGGTTGATTAACAACATTAAATTCCACCAGCTTCAAAAGCAGGGAAGTGGAGTTGGTTGAATCAACAGATTTTCCCGGCAGTATAGGCTGAGGTAATGAGATAAAAAGTTAAGGTTACAGAGACACCATTGGCACAATGGTGGAAGTGCAGTTTACAGAGATATTTTCCCATTATAAATGTCGACATGGGGATTTAAATGGGAAAAGATAATGCAAAAGTGTGGCAAAATGTCAAAATAGGAAATAAAATATATATTCAGAAAATGCATGTAGTTTAAAATCACAGAATAATGTTTGGAATACAAATGCAATGTAGAATGATTTTTACTTTAGCAGAGTAGAAGATTCTTGTTCATCCATGACATAACTGGCATGTTTACTCTGGGTGAGATATGAGACGAGAATTACCTCATTCTGTTTACCTACAGCCTGATCCTGTTTTCCTCCAGTATGTGGCAGGTGAGGTGAGAATTTGGCTTATTAACTGCCTGAGCTGGAGGGAAGGTAAGACCAATAGGATTAGAGTCGTTGTGCTAGATGTTGTTTTTAAATGTGTTCATCTTCATAATGGGACCCCCATTGACAAGGCCAGCATTAAATGTCCATCTGTAATTTTCCTTGAGAAGGTAGTGATGAGCTGACTCATCCAATTCCTGGTCAAAGTACTGGCAGTGTGTTGTTAGTGAGTTCCAGGAATTTTGGCCTGACCACAATGAATTAATGGCAATATATTTCCAAATTCAATTTGTACCTTGACGATGGTGATTTTCCCATCAACAATTTTGCCCTGCTCACCTGCTTGGTAGTAGCCAAGTGTTTACGAAATGCTGTCAACGAAGATTAAGTTATAGATCAGAACTCCCAGTTTTTTGCACATATGCGTAAGTTAATGGTTCTGAAAGCATTAGTGCTGCAGAATACATTGAGGTCCACCCATTCTGATGTAGACAAACTTGCTTCACTTCCTAACAGTGAGATTTCCACTTCACCCAAGAATAGACTGAGGAGCAGTACTAGACATTGCCAGCTTTAAAGACTTTATGGCTTTAAGAAGTATTCATACAACAAATTGATATCTATAACAGCTGAACAGTGAACCAGCCTGTACAGAAACTCAGGGAAAGATTAGCAAGAATGAAGTGGCACTTAATGGTAAAGCCTCTTACTTCAGGCCTGGTAAAAAGCACAGAAACAAGTGTGAGCAAGAAACTAGTCACACCTGGCAGTTATAGATTCAACAGGGAGGGAATATCTTGAGGATTAGCCTCAATTACAGGTTCAGCTTGAAAGTGAACACACACCAGAGATATGTGTTAGAGTTAAAAATCACTGGGAGGCAAATAGAAAACTTCAAATTAACAATGTAGAATTGACTGACTTGTCTATTGTTATAAAGGAGTACTCAAAGCTCACGATGAGTATTGTCACTGTACTAGGCCAAAGTGAGGACTGCAGATGCTGGAAATCAGAGTGGTGCTGGAAAAGCACAGCAGGTCAGGCAGCATCTGAGGAGCAGGAAAATTGACGTTTCAGGCAAAACATTCCTGATGAAGGACTTTTGCCTGAAACGTCGATTTTCCAGCTCCTCAGATGCTGCCTGACCGGATTGTCACTGTACTGAGTAGTGACCATGGCGCACAGTTAAGGTAGGGAAATCCAGAGCCATAGAAGTAACCTAAACCAATTTTGCAACACTGGTAACATTGTGAAGGAAGCATTAAGGCAAGAAATGGGCAATGTAGAAGACTGTATGTATAGAGTCTAGTAGAAAAATGAAGTAAGAGGACTATTGAGGCTGTGATAAGAATAAGAAATCTATAATTTAGAGTGAATTCAGGTGGGAAGAATTAAGAGTCCACAGGCACGAGGTTTTATTTGGAAAAGCTGTGGAGAAAGCTGGCCATTATTTAGTCAGTTGTGAAAGATGAGAGATCATTCCTTTTGCCCACAAGGATCCAAAAACTTCCATTTTGCCTCCAAAAGGTTGGGAATCTCCATTTTGACTCGAAAACACAAGGAAAACCCCAGTAAGCAGTAGTAAAACATAACATTGCTATATTATAGAATTGAAAGCTTTAATAGAAGGAATTTAAAACAGCATTGTGATACATCAGATTTAAACACATTTTAGGCATAGAGAATGAAGCAGAATGACTATAATGTAGGATTAAAAGCTTTTAAAATAAAGAGAATAAACAGCATTGAGATATTGCAATTGTGAAGTTAGAAAATAAATAATCATGTCAGGAAGGACTGACAGAAGTAGTAATATTGCCTGGCAAACTTAATTTCAACGTGAGCCTGATAGAACACAGGATTGGACAGCTTGGAGAAAACCATTCTAAAGATACAGAACTGCTTTGAAACAAGTCACTAAATCACAAACTGAACAAATAAATACACGGTTTTATTTATTAGGACCTACAATTTATGATGTTTTAGCTTGCAACACAGAAACAAATAAATAGAGGAGCTAAGAGGTTCTATAAATTCTAAGGAAATATTTCAATTCCTTGGCTTCTGAGGAACAGTTACCAGTTCCAGAGACAGGGCAATCTTCCAAAGATGGAGCAATCATCCAGTGTCAGCAGCAATCCTCAAGTAGCATGGCTAAGAATGTAAACATATTGAATTTGGAAATGAGACAACTACAGAGGGTGAACAAAGAACATAATCTACAATTTGAATTAACAAGGTTTAGACATGTCAACATGGAAATATCAGCAGATTGCAAATCAAAGGTTGTTCACATAGACTGAAGATGAGCTACAATTGACTCCATGGAAGTCAACACTGAGGTTAGGCAACTACATTCAAAGAATCATAGCACAGTCAGGAAGACATTACCTGTCACAGAGCCCCAGGATACTGTCAAGAAAATAAATGTCTCATTCATACACCCAACATTTTGGAAACAAGCAAATATTTGATTCAACAGAGAAACCATCTTTCTTAAAGGAAATTCAGGCAAATAATGATCCCCCAGATGATGTTATCAGGGAAAATACCTGATTTAGCTAGGATGAATTCCACTCTTAAAGGCATTCAGGTGGCAATGGGTCTGTAATGGACCAGGTTAGACCCCCTCAAACCTGACCTGAACATTTTCTTACTTTAAAGGCAGATGTAATGTGTATATTCCAGATGTGAAACAGCTGGCCAAGTCTTTCAGCTTTAAGCAAAAACAGAATTTATTTACACACTGTGGTTGAAACATGAACAAAAGAAAACAGAATTTAGAATAACTTATCTATTTAGAAACCCAACCAACTCGAAATCGCAACTTAACAAAGGAACTGTTCTAATACCAGTAATATCCCAAAAACACACCCCTTGACAAATGCAAATTCAAACTCATGTTCTTACAGGCAGGAAAGATTGCAGAGAGAAGAGTAAGACAAGAAATATCTGTTGAAGCATGGAGCCCTTTATCACACTAACAGCCCCTCTGCCTCGAGCAGTTTCTGACTGCCTGCTAAAACAAACCAAACTAGAAAAAAGCCTGAACTGGGAGAACTGGCCACTTCTCTGCGATTGTATAAAGTAGCCATTTATAGACACATTGATACCTCTGCCTTTATAACCCCTCTTGAAAAGAACCAAGGACAAAATAACCTTGTTAAAGGGGCAACATTATCACAGGTCTTCCAGACAAATGAATGCACCAATTATTTGGTTTAACAGGAATGATATCTGCAGTGAAGAGCACCTAAGAGATTAAAGCTCCTTGAGTACACAAACTTTGTAGACCATGCCGATCCAAGAACAAAATCAAGGTCAACATACCTCAAGCCAAAGTCCAATCAATCTTCAAGATCCCACTCGGTAGCATTTTGAAAGAACCATAAAACCTCCAGGTTATCTGAAATTGATAAATCAGATCTTGGGGAGAGATCGGATATTAATAAATATAACCATACATGTGAGTTTACACTGGTTAGCTATGAATAAAAAAGCATGGAGGAGAGGAGATGTTGTTGAAGGTAATGATCTAGAAAGCTCTATGTTACTGAATGCTTTAAGCTCCATCAATCTGATGATGTCATTCCGTCTTAGGTGGATAAAGGCAGAAGAGCTTTCGATCTTGCAGAGTGGTAAACTAGATCTTTCATTAGCTCATAGTCTTAATAACAATGTTTATTCTGCTAACATAATGTTTTCTGGTATCCAATAAACTACATTGGCATTCAATAAATTTCAAGACACAATCACCTTTTTATCAAGGCTCACTTAATGGCAGCAAACCACCCCAACCATGAGCTGCCAGTAGTTGACATCACAAATCACACAACACCCAAACAGTCAGCCTGGCTGTGTGTGTCATTGCTGTATCATTTTCCAAAGCTTACTTTGACACTGAATTGGGCAATTGACATAATTTTACTTCAATAGGTTAGCTTTACTTTAATATCAAAGAAGACAGAAGCAAATCTTATATGCCCCATCATGATTGACCATTACGTTCCAATTGTTTTGCAAACAAAACTAAAATTTTGATGTTTGAATGATTGGTCATCCCTAGTGTAAAGACTGTATATTTTTATTTTTCTGCATTTTTGATTGCAGACTGAAATGCTCAGTAGCTATGCTTTGGGCAAGAATATAGTTAACCCTTCATTCTACAACTGGTTTCCTGAAAAAAAATCAAATAAAATACTGATAGCATCCATCTCTGATACTAACTTTTTATTCCAAATTTATTTAATTAACTGAATACAAATTCACAAGTTGCAATAATTGGATTTGAACTCTCCTTCTTTGATTATTAGTCCAGTAATATGACCGCAATGACACTCTATGCTTGAATTCCTAAAAATAATTTGAAATGAACTCACTTTCAAACAGACATGATAACACCACCTAAACTGAAATAAATAAGATAAAACAATTTTGCTTAAACGGCATGAAGACTGGACTTATCTGAAAACACTGGAGCTTCAGACTGATGGCAGAAGGATTGAAAATGATAAACTGTTGTGTTAATCATTCCCTGTAGCAATATTACCTCTTTGTGGCTTGTTCATGTTGTGTGGAAACAAGGTGGCTTAGATCATCTTTGAAAATCTGGAAGCGACACATTGTCAAGGGATTCCAAAACCAGGTTGTTCAAGGCATCTGGGAGGTAGGAAAAGATATTTTCACAAGTGAATTTAATGGAGATGGGTGAACAAGTACCCTGCAGTGCCCTTATCCTTGAATAATCACTTTGTAACACAGCACTGTAATTTAATTTAATGATTTTAGAACTCACTACACAGTGGTTGGCCTTTTAATCAAAGTCACCTTGATGTTTCAGGGAATGTCATGTGGAAACAGAACCTATTCTAATTGAATTTTATCCCCTATTTCTCTGATCTTCCTGGAAAACAACCAGGGAGCTGCAGAGGCGAGAGGAGTGGAAAGAAAATACAGGATATCAAATAAATGTAATAAAACTCTGCAAGTATTAATAAAATGGTGGCCCTGAATTTGAATCTGACGCTTAGTGTTATTGAGTATTAGCTTGGAGGTAAGACATTTAGAAGTTGAAGTGGTTTCAAGTCTGATGATCAGGTTTATCAGTTGCAGAAGGCATTCCAGGTGGAATGTATTCATAACAACACTTGAGTTGATATAGTGTCCTTAATGTAGTAAAATGTCTCAAGTGTTCCACAGGAGAGTTAGTGAATAAAATTTGCAACTTTAGTTTGTTCATTGTTCAGAGCAAAGAGAAATGTCTTCTTAGCAATGCCACTGCATTTAGCATGGTGTTCCAACAAAGCAGCCAGTGAAATCCCACAAAAAGGTAAGCTACTTAATCAAGAACAATGAAGAAACTCAAATCTTTAATTGAAACCACATGCTATACTTGTAAAAGCTGAAAGAATTGCAGATGCTGTAAATCAGAAACAAAAACGGAAATTGCTGGAAAAGCTCAGCAGGTCCCACAGCATCTGTGGAGAGAAATCAGAGTTAACATTTCAGGTCCAGAGACCCTTTCGCAGTTCTGAGGAAGGGTCGCTCGATCCGAAACAATTAACCCTGATTTCTCTCCACAGATGCTGCCAAACCTGCTGAGCTTTAGCAGCAATTTCTGTTTTTGTTACATTTGTAAATTTGGCTCGCCAAAACAGTCAGTTCCTCTTTCAGGAATATGAAATTTCATTTACAAACATTAAGCTAATTAACATTTAATGTCTGGAGCTCTTAGTGAATTGAAAATGAATTGAGGACAGACTGTTGCTTTTAAAGAAAAACAGCTAAAACAGATTGGACCAATTGTACTTTCTCGGGATCCATTAGAGCACAGTCTCTGAAACTGCTGTGGGCTTCCTGAGAGACTTTCTGTGTAGTGGTGTGCTCTTTTCTGGGTAGGATATGGAGTGGGATGTTTGGGAAAAGTAGGATGCATGGAACACCTGTAAAGGAATCTGTTTTAAAGGTATTTGTTTAGTAGATGTTGCAGTGTAGTTAATCACCCCACAAAGTATAATATTATATTAGTGAAACTGATTCCATTTTAATTATCTTCCCACTTGCTGTAATATTGCACAGAAGGAAAATCCATGGAATATAAACCTTTAAAGAGACTGACTCATTCACAATGACATTGTAATCCAGATGCAAAATTAATGCCCTAGGGATTCAAATCCAGCAACTGGCGAAATTTAAATGAGTAAATCTGTAACAGAGAGCTAATCTCAGTGATGTTGGCCATGTCAGCAATCATCATCATTGTAAAGACCCATCTAGTTCAGTAACAGTGGGAAGGAAATCTGCATTCCTTACATTTTTTCTTTGACTTGACTGTTCCAATGCTTGGTGCCTGAACAGTGGCGACTCTGATGTTGCTGTCAGCAAGATGGTGATGGAGGGGCATCAGTAATGACAGCGGCATCATTAACGAGCTAGGCCCAGTGGCGACTCCAACATTGGTGGATCCGGAAAAACAGTTGGGCAGTGGCGGCATGAAGCCTTGAACTGGAGCAGCGGATAAAGAACAAAGATGGGCTCTCGTTCAGGTATATCTTTTTTATTTAAAAAATTATTTTTTAAGTTATTCAATATGGCGGCAGAGCGTGGCCACAGTTGAAGCTTTTCATTGTATTTTCCCCTAAATACAAGTGACAATAAATGATTCCATTCATTTAATTCGATTCAATTCAACTCAACGTCCCAATCTGACAACTGTAGATCATGTGAAGATATATTGCCCATGTTTCATCTGCCAACAATATCTTCAATTTAAACAGTGCCTCAATTTTAAAATTCTCAACTCTATTTTCAGATCTTTTTATGATCTCATACCTCCTGATCTCTATAATGACCTCCAGCAATACATCCATGTGAGACCTCGGTCCTGCTCAAATTCTGGTCTTTGCAACATCCCTGATTTTAATTGCTATACTGTAATTGGCTGTGTTTTCAGTTGGCTAGGTTCTAAACCTTTCTCCTTTAAGATGCTCCTTATAACCTACATTTTTGTACCAATTCTTTGGTTATCTGCCAAAATATCCCATTTTGTGACTTGCTGCCTAATCTTGATGTATGACACTCCTGTATACTGCTGTTGATTGTTTTACTACATTTAAAGTGCTCAATAATTAAAAGGCTTTGTTGTGGTAAATATTTTTGGATTAGTTAACACAAGTCACAAATGCTACCTCTGCAATTCACAAATCAATACACTATAAAATTTTCACCGAATTGCAATAGCTCGCTCAACTTCTGCAAACAGACTTTAGTACTGATCACCATGGAAACTGTTGTGCAGCAACATCCAGGAGTTCTCCAACTACAAGGATTTGTGATGTAAGCTATTCATTCTTTTTATTAATTGTATTTATTTTAGGATTTGGAATTTTATCAAGTGGCATTTGAGCTTTGGTCTGTGTGTATGAGGAAGTTTAATGATGAAAATAACAATATCACTATTTTCAACAAAAATACAGCATGAGAAATGGAGTTTATGGGGTGATAAAGGAAATTTGTTTGCATTGGGAGATTGTTATTAGCAGGGAGAGTCAATATTGAGCAGCATTGGGTGAATTTCAATTTAGAAGGGTCAGGATTTTTTCTTCACGTTTAGAGGAAAGCACAACTGTGGCTTAAAAACTTGTTTGATTCAGTTCACAGAGGTCATGGCAAAAACTGGATGCATGAAAACAGTTTTCATGAAGTAAGAAATAGTTTAGAACTGTTCAAAAATAGATTATATCAGTGTAAGGATTTTAGTTTGGAAGTTCCAGTGTTGAAGTGTTTGACTAAAATGCTTAATGAAATTATTTGTAGCTGAGAAAGTCTAAGATCAGTTATGACTAATCAAAGAGGAAACTACTGAACTCTCTAGACTGGGAATTGTAAGAAACATTTAAGCTAGTCCTTTTGATGTGACAGGAAAAGAAATCGATTCATTCTGGTTTTTGAATACTACATAATGATAGTTTCACAATTGATGGGCATGTACTTTAAATGATGCATATTTCAAAGTCTCTCAAATGGTCTCAAATACAAATTGCATAATTTATTCTATTTGACATCTTTTTGTTTACATAAGAAACTTTTGTTATATAGTTAAAAGCAGATCTACAAGATCTCATGCATCTGCTTCATTGAAAGACTTCCTTGTTAAAAAAAGGAATAAGATATGAGCCATCAAGCCAGATTTCAATCTGCATTGTGACTTGTCCAGTAATAACATCAGCTGGGATCATAATGGATCACAGAGATTATAGTTACTTTCCCCAGAATTCTTTGCTAAATCTGGATACCAAGAGCACTGCTATCCAAGGAAGATTTTGAATAAATAAATTTGTTCCCTGGATCTGCTAAAGATATTACTGCCCTCTTGACATTAAATATTAGAACATGGTTGCCATCATTATACTAGTAAAGTCTGCTTTTAGTTTGTGATTGTACATTTATTTTGGGGCGGCACAGTGGTTAGCACTGCTGTCTCACAATGCCAGGGACCTGGGTTCAATTCAAGCCTCGGGCCACAGTCTGTGTGTGTCTGCATGGGTTTCCTCCCACAGTCCAAAATGAGTAGGTCAGGTGTGTTGCCCATAGTGTTAGGTGCATTAGTCAGGGTTAAATATAACTGGGGGAATGTGTCCGGGTGGGTTACTCTTTGGCAGGTCAGTGTGGACTTGTTGGGCTGAAGGGCCTGTTTCCATACTGTAAGGAATTTAATCTAATTTGATTTGTAGTGAATGTCAACAGAAAGAGAAGAAATCTAGTTTGTCAGCGGTTTTTAAATCTTTGATTCTAGCTGCAAGTATATCTCATGATTTAGCTGCTTTTCCCAAAACTGTTCAGTTTTTTCACCTTTTTCAGTGAGATGTTGGCTTATGCCTGTGTGGATGTATGAAGATAGAAAGCCAAGCACAATATCAGGATTAAATTAGGTAGGCCTTAAAATTAAGGCAAGAGGATCAAGTTGACCTCATTTCCATTGATTGCAACGCAGGAAGGGTTTAGTTCTATCAGATTATTTCAATGATTGTAGTGTCCAGCCACTGGGAACCACACTATTAATTTGCTGGCCATCTTTTCAAAGAAGAATACCAATATTATGAGTGTCTGGCATCACTTGTTCATAGTCTGTGCCTCTGAAAGCTAGAGGCCTGGGGAGGATTGGAGGTTGTGGCTGGGGAAATTGGATGGAGCATAAGGGGCATTGTGTCTCCTTCTGTTTCTATCCTTTATGATCAACCTTCAACATCGTGCACATAGATCCCTGCAGTGGTGTTGTGTTCCACTGCCAGCAGAGAGATCCGTAGACTGGGGAACTGGTTCTCAGATTGACTTCAATTAAACCACTGAATGCAATCCAGCAGTTCACAGATTGGCAAACATTTGCCCAGGATTAGCATACCTTTGGTTTATTAATG
Organism: Chiloscyllium plagiosum; assembly: GCF_004010195.1. NCBI lineage: Eukaryota > Metazoa > Chordata > Chondrichthyes > Orectolobiformes > Hemiscylliidae > Chiloscyllium > Chiloscyllium plagiosum. Next base: position 24,211,028 of record NC_057736.1, read on the forward strand.
GTCATGAGGTTTATATTATCCAAAATAGACAATAAATCAGGTGCCTGAAGTTAGATAAAGAAATGCAATTTCAAAGAATCTTTTGAAAGAAAAGAGTTTAAGCTCAAGGTTCATTTACTTAATTTCTGCTTTTATTTCTATCTTTACTACATGTAAGTTAACTCACCTGTTTGCAGTTATTGAAGTTCTCAATATTATAAAGACCTAGATAAAATTCTGTCTGAATCTTTCTCTCTCCTAAGAAAATGAAACTGGAGAAGGCCCTTGGGACTGTTCCATCATTAAATTAGATTATGGCTGATCTATATTTCAGCACCATTTATCCACCTTTGATTTATATTCCTTGGCAGTCGTACCTAATAAAAATGTTTCAGCCTCAGTCTTCATATTGTCAGTGACACCTAATATCTGCAGGTCTTTTGGGGATATGATACACAAAATCTATTACTCTTTGCCTGAAAAACTACTTTCTTGTTTTACTCCTGAGTGGCCTAACTCTAATTTTAAAAATACATCCCTGAGCTCTGGATTTTCTCATCAGAGCAAATTGCTTACTCTGAATCTCACCCTACCGAACCATTTTATAAATTAAAATTAATGCTTTGGTTTTATCATATTGTAACCTTTTAAACTCCAGGGGATGCAAGCCAACCTGTCTTTAAAATTACTCTTTAAACCCTGGCATACTTCCCCAGATGAAGGAGATGGTTGTGATTTGTTATGTATCGATGGGACGGTCTCCACCTGAACTGATCTGGAACCAGTGCTCTAGTGAAAAGGATAAATAAGGTGGTCACTAGGACTTTAAACTGGTGAGTCGGGGCGTGGGGGGAGAGGAAGGGAAGGGAAATGACAGGAAGTATGTTGGTAATTGAAAAGATAAGCAACAAGTTAACATGTGTGCAGGAGGATTTATTTTCAAGGCAGACTTGTTATGACACGGGGTTAACTCTCCTGCTTAATTTAAAACCAGCAACACAGAAAAGATTTATCTCGTGAAGTAATCTGTGAAAGTTCAAGAGGCCAAGAATTATTTAAAGTAAAAGTTAACAACTTTATTTCTTAAAGTAAAATAGAGAATAATTAACTAACAACTATTTACAACTCTGTCCTCTAACCTATCATTTACCTTCGCCTTCTACAATACTAGTCTGATAAAAGTCCCAATTAAGATTTACAAAGCAAAACTTCAATCTCAAAACTATGCAGCTTTCGGTTCTTCTATTTGGATCTTCCTGTGTCTTCTTTTCTTCTTCTTAGGGATTCTGCTTCACAGTTTACTGATCGATAAAGGGACTTTTAAGAGAGCTATTTTTCAGGCAGTCTTTTTACATGCTGGGGCTTGGCAGCTATCCTCTCAACTGTTCAATTTTCCCTGATCTTGTCCCCTCAAAGCATTGAATTGTGTCATTGGCTTTTAAGATTGTCAATATACTAAATTTTCAAACTGGTTTGGCGTTTGGTATTTTTGGGGGTATAATTTAAACTGATTAGCCTAATTTGAATTTGTTTTGTCGTTTTGTAGCTGGAGCATCTGTTACATTGTATCTTATTGAGAACACTGGTGCTGTCAGGTAGTTTTTGCTGACTTTTAACTCTCTTAAAGGTACAGTACACCCACATCTTCACACCACCTCCTCCTTAAGAAAAAAAATGAACCTTCATAATGAAAAGATGGCTTCATTTTTGTTTCTCTATTTTTTAAACACATCACCCTAACGTACAGATAATGTTAATACAAGTTCATCTTAACTTCTTCCCATACACCTTATATAAAAAAAATTAAATAAAGACAAATTTCATCTAAACTCTATCAGCTAATTCCGCGATAACACATCTGTGATTACATTCTTTAGAGCCACAAAATGTATGATTTTTACATTAAAAGTCTGTAACTTAAGACTGCAATGAAATAGTCTCATATTCTTGTCTTTAAAGCATTCTAAGAATGTAAGTGGATTGTGATCCATGCACACAATTGTCTCCGATACATTGTTCGTGACATACACATTAAAATGTTGTAAGGCCAGTACCAAACTCAATGGTTCCTTTTCAACTGTGGAGTATTTCCTCAGGTGGATGTTGATCTTCTTCAAAAAGTAACCAACTGGCAGTTCAATCTCATCCTCATCTTCCTGTAGTAGTACAGCTTCAACTCCAATGTCATTAGCATCGATGACAACTTTAAAAGGTTTTGAAAAGATTGGTGTAGATAAAACTGGTTTGGTGTTTAATATGGTCGAATGCCTCCTGGCATGGTTCTGTCCACCGAAACTTTGTGTTCTTCTTCAGCGAATTGGTTAATGGTGCCACTACACTGCTGAAGTTTGGAACAAACTTCCGATACAATCTGCTGAGTCCAAAGAATTGGAGCACCTCTTTCTTCAAGGTTGATTGTAGAAATTCCTTGATTGCCTTCGTCGTTGCATTCCATGATGTCAACCTTCCATGATTGATGTTATGTCACAAGAGCGTCACCCTTGCTTTCGCGAATTCCATTTTATTTACATTTATCACAAGTTTTGCTTCTCGTAATCATTCAAAGAAAATGCCAACTATACCACGTGACCTTTCCAAGGCGTACTAAACATCACTGCATCATCCAAATAGACTGCACAGTTTGCTAACCCAGCCACAACTCTGTTCGTGTGTCTTTCGAATGTGGTGGATGTGTTCTTCATTCCAAAGGGCATCATTTTAAACTGATATAGCCCATTTGGGGTCACTTTCACTGACTCTGATAAAGGTACCTGTCAGTAACCACACATTCAGTCCAACTTGGTGATGTAACTGGCTTGTCCGACTCTCTCGGTACAGTCTTCCAATCTAGGAATTGGATATGAGTCTGATTTTGTAACAGTGTTGGCCTTCTGACAACCCATACAGAATCGTTGCGTTCTGTCCGGTTTGGGAACAAAGGCGATCGGTGAACTCTACTCGCTCTGGCTCGGTTCAATGATATCCTTGTCAAGCATGGCCTCCACCTTCTTCTGGACCTGTCTGGCTTTGAACGGATTAAGCCAATAGGGATATTGTTTTATCAGAGAAGTATTCCCTACGTCTACTTCATGTACAATAGTATTACTCCTCCTTATCTGATTCTTACATCTGTCCTTACACTGCAGTAACAAATCTTTCAACTGCATGCTATTCTCCTGAGACAGATAGCTTACTAACCTATCCCACTCCTCAAGGACTTGTACAATAGTATTACTCCTCCTTATCTGATTCTTACATCTGTCCTTACACTGCAGTAACAAATCTTTCAACTGATGCTATTCTCCTGAGACAGATAGCTTACTAACCTATCCCACTCCTCAAGGACTTGATCATTTTTTAATCTATTTTGAGGCACCTCAAAATCCATATCATCTGGATTGGATTCCTCACTCTGCAGGGCACTAACTAATACCTGTTTTTCCAGTTCTTTCTCTTGAGTATAATACGGTTTCAACATATTCACATGACATACTCTATACCATTTTTTCTATCTGGCATCTTTACTAGATAGTTCACCTGACTCAACCTTTTCTCAATTTGATAGGGACCACTCAACCTGACTTTGATGGGATCTCCTATCACCGGTAACAGTACTAAACACGGGAAAATGTCTGAGTCTCAGAGCTTTTATCTGCCATCTGCTTCATTCTACATTGTGCCCTCTTTAGATGCTGTTTAGCTAACTCACCTATTCTATTTAACCGTTACCTCTGATACATAATCTAAGTGTGACATCTCTGACTTTGGTCCTGTCAATTTTGCATCTCTAAGTGCAAACAATATGAACAGGATACCTTTATCCCAATCACTTGGGTAGTCTTGACAGTGTGCTCTCAGCATGGTCTTCAGGGTGTGATGCCACCTTTCTAAAGCTCCCTGGGATTCAGGAATGATACGCACCGGTTTTAAAGTGCTGTATACCTCAGCTATCCATAACCTTCTTAAGCAGCCTAGCAGTAAAATTTGACCCTTGTTCTGACTGAATCTCTCGGGGTAGCCCATATTGTGTGAAGAAAGCTACTAACTCCTCTACCACCTTTTTTGCCTTGATACTCTGTGATGGACTTGCCTCTGGAAATCTGGTAGACACTTCCATTATGGTTAACAAGGACTGGTTCCCACTTTTAGTTCACGGAAGGGGAGCTATACAATCAATTAAAGCCCGCATGAAAGGTTCTTCAAATGCGGGAATTGGCAACAAAGATACAGGTTTTATTACCACCTGTGGCTTACCTACTATTTGGCATGTATGACACGTACAGCAAAAGTTAACCACGTCCTTGTGCATTCCAGGCCAATAAAATGTTTTTGTACCTTTGCCTGAGTTTTTCATTCCCCCAGGTGACATCCAATAGGTAGTTCATGTGCTACCCATAATGCCTCCTGTCTGTATGCTCCATGCTATGGTCTCTATTTCTGCCTTAGGATTCTATCTTTCAGATAATAACCCTCTGGAATATTCTCTGCCTCCATTACAGAGTACATATCTACAGGTATATCTTTGTTGTCTTGTCTTGCTGTTGCAAGTCTTTTCGTCTTTCAGGAGTAAGCACTTCTGTCTGACTCTCTGCCTGTTCAGGTTTTTCCTGCACCGTTACGTCAAAGATGGTATCCGCTAAGTGAACCTCAACTCCTTCATCCTTCTCTTTACTTTTCACTTCATATTGTGACTTGTGATAGTGGGATCTGGTTACCACACAGTCTGGGAAAATATCAGGATATTTCTGTTTAAACTCCTCAGTTTCTTCATCTTCCTTGGGCTTCTCCCCAACAAGGGGTGTCAGTCCCACCTTGGATCCTGCCAAATCATTCCCAAGAATAAACTGAATTCCTGGAACTGACACTGTCAATCACTCTCACTGTAACTTCCCCCAGTCTTAAATTGGTACTCCAACCTGATCTTAATAAGGGAATGCTAAATTTCTGTCCATCTATCCCATAAATTACCACACTATCAGGTAACAGATCGGAAAGACTACATATTGGTTCATCCTTACTATCAGTGACTGGTTAGATCTCTCAAAAAATTATAACTTCTTGTCCTTCTCCTCCTGTTCTTTCTGAGTAAACTTTGCCCACAGAGGCAAATTCTCTGTAGAGATCAGGTACTAACTCCATATCCAGCTCCTGCCTAAGCTGTGCATTCTCCTGCAGCTCCTCGGCTCTTCCTGGGGTTTCCTTTACTACCTTCACTGAGGCCACTGGCTTAACGTCTTTTACCACATCTTTTCCCACAGTGCCTTTCTTTAACGACCAGCACTGTGACTTTACATGTCCCACTTTACCACAGTGGAGGCACCCGAGGCCTTTCACCTCCTATCCACCCTCTTGGGCTTCTTTTTATCCTGTGGTAAAATCTTACCAGTGCTCTCGACACTTAGTTTCATAGTGTAGGATCTCCCCTTCTCCCAACTTCTATCCCTCACAGAACAAAATTCTGGTCAGAAGCTTGGCTTATGCACCAACATGTACTCATCTGCTAATTCTGCTGCCCTTCTCACTTCCTGAACTTTCTGTTCCTCCATATGAATTCTTACCGTCTCTGGAAGTGGGTTTTTAAACTCCTCCAGCAGAATAATTTCTCTTCAAGCCTCAAAGGTCCCATTTATTTTCAAACCACGCACCCATCAATCAAAGTGACTATGTTTAATTCTTTCAAACTCAACATCAGTCTGACTTGGTTTCTTCTTTGTGTTTTAGAACCGCTGTCTATATGCTTCTGGTACCAATTCATAAGCACTTAAAATAGCCTATATAACCTCTTCATAATCCCTTGACACCTCATCTGACTGCGCGGCAAATATCTCACTAGCTCTGCCTACCAGTTTAGCCTGAACTAGCATTACCCATAAAACCTCGGACCACTCCATCTGCTTAGCCAATTTTTCAAATGAAATAAAGAAGGCTTCAACATCTTTCTCATCAAAATGTTGACATATTTATATATATATAATTATATTATATATATATACACACATACATATATCACTACCTTCTCTTTTAATCTCCATCGTGTTAACTTGACTTTGCGAAGTTGCAAATTCTCAAGTTCAAATTCTCTCTTTTTTTGTTCAGCTAAGAACTTTGTCTCTCTCTTTTTCCTCTCTCTCTACTCTCTTTTTCCTGCTCTTCTCTCTCTTTCTCTCTCCCTTTCCTTTCCTCGCTCTCTCTCTTTCTTAAACATGTCTGTTTCTCTGACACATCTAAGTGTTTGAGTAACTCCCTTAACAATTTCAGCTTTACTTTTTGCCTTTGGTAAAACCCAAATCTAACTTATTTGCTAATTTTAAAAGTATGGCCTTTTTCTTTCCTACTAATATTTCTTGGCAAATTTGAGAATTATCTTCAAATCCCAGAAGCCCTTTCACAATTTTAAGAGCCATTTTTCTCACTTTTAATTTACTTAACCACAAGTCATCGAAAGTAAATAATTGCCTCACCTACATTTTATGTAAAGATCTTGGACACTGACCTGGAAGTGTTTAACCCTGCTGAAATTTTTCAGACCCCCAAATCAATTCACATCTGTCTAAACCAGTTCAAATCCTGGACCCGAGCCCCTAAACTGTTATGACACAGAGTAAATTCTCTTGCTTAATTTAAAACCAGCAACACAGAAAAGATTTATCCCATGCAGTAATCTGTAAAAGTTCAAGAGGCCATGAACTATTTAAAACAAAAATTAACAACTTTATTTCTTTAAGGATAACAGATAATAATTAACTTACAACTATTTACAACTCCATCCTCCAACCTATTGTTTACCTTCCCCTTCCACAACACTAGTCTGATAAAAGTCCCAATTATGATTGACAAAACAAAGCTTCTTATCTCAAAACCAGACAGCTCTTGGTTCTTCTATTTGGATCTTCCTGTGTCTTCTTTTCTTCTTCTTAGGAATTCTGCTTCACAGATTACTGATTGATAAAGGTACCTTTAAGAGAGCTATTTTCAGACAATCTTTTTACATGCTGGTAGCTTGGCAGTTCTCCTCTCAACCATTCAATTTTCTCCGATCTTATATCCCAAAAGCATCAGATTGTGTCATTGGCTTTTAAGATTGTCAATATATTAAATTCAAACTGGATTGGAGTTTGGTATTTTTGGGGTATAATTTAAACTGATTGGTCAAATTCAAATCTGTTTTGTCGTTTCCAGGCAACTAGCTACACTAAGCTACCTCAGTAGCTGGAGCCTGTTACATTGTATCTTATTGAGAACACTTGGTGCTGTCACTGCTAGCTTTTAACTCTCTTAAAAGGTACAGTACACCTACATTTTCATAATAGACTGTGAAAGAATTAAAAAGGAAGGCTAACTCACAAGATATTATAGAGATGTTGGAAATCATGAGGGTAAGAAAGCTAGCAAAAAGGCACTTTACCTGAATGTTTGTAGCATTCGTAACAAGGTTGATGAGTTAACGGCACATATCATTGTGAATTAATATGATGTGGTAACCATTATGGAGACATAATTACAGGATGATCACTCCTGGGAGTTAAATATTCAGGACTATCAGACTATTCGGAACGACAGACAGGAAGGTAAGGTAGGTAACTCTGATATTCAGGGACGACATCAGAGTGTTGCTGAGAGATGACAAAGGTTCTATGGAGAATAAGGTTGAATGAGTTTGGGTGGAAATTAGAAATTCTACGAAGAAAACGTCACTAATAGGTGTAGTCTATAGGCCAACAAATAATAATATCACATTAGGGTGGGCAATAAAGAAAGAAACAACTAATGCCTGTAAAAATGGTACGGCAATTATCATGGGGGATTTTAATCTTTTTAGATTGGTCAAACTAGCTCAGTCAGGGTAGCCATGAGGAGGAGTTCATTGAGTGTATCCATGATAGTTTTCTTGAACAGTGTGCAATGGAACTGATGAGGGAGCAAGCGATCCTAGACCTGGTCCTATGTAATGAGACAGAAATAATTAATGACCTCATAGTTGGGAATACTCTTGGAAGGGGTGATCACAGTATGGTTGAATTTAGAATAAGGATGGGGAGTGTGAAGATAAAATGGTCTTACTTAAACAAAAGAGACTACAATAGAATGAGGGATGACTTGGCTAAAGTAGACTGGAAACAAAGATTTTATGGTGGGACCATTGACGAGCAGTGGAGGACTTTCAAAACAACTTCTCAAAATGCTCAGCAAAAGTATATTCCAGTGAAAAGCAAGGACTGTAAGAAAAGGGGTATTCTGGTATGGATATCGAAGAAAATAAGGGAGGCTATCAAATTGAAAGAGAAGGCATCCAAAGTGGCCAAAACAGCATGAAACTAAAAGATTGGGAAAACTTTAAAAGGTCAACAGAAAGCCACAAAAGAGCTATAGAGAAAAGTGAGATTGAACATGAGGAAAAACTAGCACAGATTATAAAGATAGATAACAAACGTTTCTGCAAACATATAAAAATAGATTATTTGCCTCAAAATAGATTAAAAAATGAAGAAGACCTTGAGGAGTGGGATAGGTTAGTAAGCTATTTGTCTCAGGAGCATAGCACACAGTTGGAAGATTTGTTACTGCAGTATAAGGACAGATGTAAGAATCAGATGGGGAGGACTAATACTATTGTACATGACGTAGGGAATACTGCTCTGACAAAACAACATCCCTATTGGTTTAATCCTTTCAAAGCCAGAGAGGTCCAGAAGGAAGTGAAGGCCATGCTCAACAAGTTTATCATCAAACTGAGCCAGACCGAGTGGAATTCGCTGATCGTCTTAGTTCCCAAACCAGACAGGACTCAATGATTCTGTGTGGATTATCAAAAGGTCAATACCATCACAAAATCAGACTCATATCTAATGCCTAGATTGGAGGACTGTATCAAGAAAGTCGGACAAGCCAGTTACATCACCAAGTTGGACTTAATAAGTGGTTACTGACAGGTACCTTTATCAGGGAAAGTGAAGAAATATCTCCGTTTGTAACCCCAAATGGCCTATATCAAATTAAAGTGATGCCCTTTGGAATGAAGAATGCGTCCACCACATTCCAAATACTCATGAACAGAGTTATGGCTGGTTTAACAAATGAGTGATGATGTAGTGATCTTTAGTAAGTCCTGGAAAGATCACATGGTACAGTTGGCAGTGCTCTTTGAACGACTACAAGAAGACAAACTAGTAATAAACAAATAAAACTGAGTTCTCAAAAGCAGAGGTGATGCTCTTGTGACATAACATCGGGGATGGAAGGTTGACCCCACAGACAGCAAAGACGAAGGGCATCGAGGATTTTCCATGGCCAACCTTGAAGAAAGAGTTGCTTTGTATCGGAAGTTTGCTCCAAACTTCAGCAGTGTTAACCGATTTGCTGAAGAAGAACACAAAGTTTCGGTGGACAGAACCATGCCAGGAGGCATTCAACCATTTGAATCAATATTAAACACCAAACCAGTTTTATCTACACCAAACTTTTCAAAGCCATTTAAAGTCGCCATTGATGCTAGTGACATAGAAGTTGGAGCTGTACCGTTACAGGAAGATGAGGATGGGATTGAACTGCCAGTTGGTTACTTTTCAGAGAAGATCAACATCCACCAGAGGAAATACTCCATAATCGAAAATGAATTGTTGAGTTTGATACTGGCCTTACAACATTTTAACGTGTATATCACGAACAATGTGTCAGAGATGGTTGTGTACACCAATCACAGTCCACTTACATTTTTAAAATGCTTTAAAGACAATAATATGAGACTATTTCATTGGAGTCCTATGTTACACACTTTTAATTTAAAAATCATACATATTGCAGATGCATTATCACGGATTTAACTGATAAGAGTTTAGATGAGATTTGTATTTATTTAATGTGTTTTATATATATATAGGCACATGGGAAGAAGTTAAGGTGAACGTATAGTAAAGTTATCTTAATGTTAGTATAATGTGTAAAAAAAAGAAAAAACATGAAGCTATCTTTTCATTGTGATGATTCATTTTTTTCTTAAGGAGGGAGGTGTTATGAAAAAGGTGTACTGTACATTTAAGGGAGTTAAAAACTAGCAAAAACTACCTGACAGCACCAAGCATTCTCAATAAGATACAATGTAACATATGCTCCTGCTACTGAAGTAGCTAGGGTAGCTGGTTGCCTGGAAATGACAAAACAGATTCAAACTAGGCCAATCAGTTTAAATTATACCCCCAAAAATACCAAATTCCAATCCAGAATATTGACAATCTTAAAAGCCAATAACACAATCCAATGCTTTGGGGGTGTATAAGACCAAGGAAAATTGAACAGTTGAGAAGAGATCTGCCCAGCTACCAGCAAGTAAAAGGACTGCTTGAAAGATAGCTCTTAAAGGTATCTTTATCGATCAATAACCTAAAGCAGAACCTCCAAGAAGAAAAGACAACAGGAATACAGAGAAAACTGGAAGCTACCTGGTTTTGAAATAAGAAGTTTTGTTTTATGAATCATAATCAGGAGTTTTATTGGACTAGTTTTATAGAAGGGAAGGTAAAAGATAGGTTAGAGAAAAGTTGTAAATAGTTGTTAGTTTATTATTCTCTGTTATACTTTAAGAACTAAAGTTGGTAATTTTTACTTTAAATAGATTTTGACCTCTCAAATTTTCACAGATTGTTGCATGGGATAAATCTTTTCTGTGTTGCTGGTTTACCATAAGCAGGAGAGTTTACCCTGTGTCATAACACTGGTCAAAATACTTGACTTTAAGCAAAACAGAATTTAGTTAAACACTACAATTGAAACACGAACACCAGAAAGCAGAATTTAGAATAACTTAACTATTGGAAAACTTAACCGACCTGATATAGTAACTATTACCATTTCACTGTTCCAATACAGTAACATCCCATAAGCACATACCTTGGCAAAAAGGTAAATTCCAACATGGATTCTTGCAGGCTGTGGGAGCAACATCTAAGAAAGATTTCAGGGAAAGTCAGAGGAATCCTTTACTGATGCTTGCAATACTTTTGGATTCCAACATCCTTTTAGCTGCAGCTAAAAGGGAACTAGAAAAAACCTGAACTGGGAGAACTGGCCACTCTTGTTCCATTGTTAAACTGTTAAACTCCCTGGACTCCTTAGCACCTCTGCCTTTGCAACCTCTCTTTTTAAAAAAGGGACAAAATAACCTTTTTAAAGCGACAGCATCAGCAGAATTGTTTCACAGACAGATCACAGTAATGGAAGCTGCAAAAACCAAGCTGCTGATGCTACCAGTCATTGTAGCCCTCTGTCTGAAGGAGTGCTACTTTTTCCTTCATGCAGGGCATAGCATTACTAGAATGCCTTCTAATAGTTCGAGATGTTTCATTGAAAACAGATAAAGCAAACTAAAAAATGCATTTGCTTCTAGGAATAAACAGCAGCTCTTTGACTTTAAAACAATAACAAAGTTACAGTTAATGAATAATGACTTCACCAAACCCACATCTATTGGAACCTGGTGTCGAACAGGTGACATCTGGCTTGTTGCACCCCATGCTTTAGCACTATATCATGCTTAAAGTAATGTGCCTCTTGTTCAATACCCTCGTCTTCCACTTCAGAAGATTGCCACTCTCCCAGACCATCAGAAGCCCCTCTTTGCCCAGACATCAGAATCCCCTCTTTGTCCACTGACATTGTGCAGAGCACCACATAAAAAAATTATGTGGCACACTCTAACTGGAATCTACCCTAAACACTCCACAACCTAATCTAACCACGACATCCTCACCTTCAGGAGGACTATCATTTGTGTTGCCATGGCCCTGATGGAAAATGGCTGGATTGTATCTATGCTTGGTAAGGGTTGCACAACGGAGTCATCAACCATGGTCACAGAAGGTAACTCTTATCTCCCCAGGAGCCATCCTTGTCAGGCATCCTGCTTTTTGAAATGAAGCAGGAATCAGAGAGCTATCAAGGATACAAGCATTACGGCAGCTTGCTGTGTAATTGTCACAGACCTCGAAGATGTGGTCCTGATGTTTGCCAATGACTTTTACATTGACCTAATACAAGTCTTTCCTATTGATACAATCTGCCATACTATGGTATGTTGCGTATGATGAAAGTGCATCTCAGGGCACAATCCATAGGCTCCGACCATATGCCTTTGTCACCCATAGACATTGGTATCTGGCATTGGCCAACACATCATAACCATTGTGGCACCTCCAATCTAGCTCTGGCCGCACAGACTTGCTTTGCAGGACACACCAGCAACATGATTTGACATGCTGCAGTAGGGATGATTTGCAAGGAGAGATAGACATCCAGCTCCCAGCCTGGACCAATGTGCATCTCATGGCTGCTCACTTGTTCTGTTAGCATGCACTGACATAGCACCTACCTTGGCGCCTACACAACATTCAAGGCTTGTCTTGCTTTAACACATTGATGGTTCAGTCAGAGCCAAGAGCTATCAATTCTGCCATATGGAGTTGCTCTTCAGTGCAGGACCATAGACAGGCTGCTGGCCAGTAGGGATGGGTATGGCACACCAAGGCATCAATGTAACACCAACAGCATGTGCCAGTTTTGCACGTCAACCATGCTGCACATTTATTTGCCCAGATAGCCATGTTGGAAACTGGTGGTAGGTAGTCCTCTGGGAGCCACCCTCTGGGAAGTGGTCCTGGTAGGATCAGTCATGGTCACAGTCTACACACTCATGGTCAAATGGATTTGTCTGAGTACAGTCCGAGGAGGGGGGAGAGGTCAGTGCTGTTGAGCCAGATGAGCAGTCAAGGGATTGGCTTGTCATCAATCGATGAGCTACAAGCATAGTGGTCAGGGATCTGGAATACAGTCCTGGGATCTGCCTGTAAATTGTTCAGCAAATGGTGCCTGTGTGACAGCAGAGGGTTTATTGTAGGGGAGTCAAGACTGGGACAAGTTTATTGAATGATGTGGGTCTGGGATGAAAAGGGTCTCGAAGCATAGCTCTTCCATTTTGATATAATGTGCTGGTCACTCAGCTGATGTGGTACCTTCACCAAGTGTGTGCACACACTGAGGCAGAAGCTGAATGAATGATGGAGACATAGCCCTTGTTATTGGGGTGCAGAATGCCTCACTGTGAGGAGAAGTATGAGCAGCTCTCATCTGCACAGTGTGTCAATACTGAATCTTTAGAGACCTCAGGACCTCTTTATCTCCTTACATTCCCAATGTAGGTCAATTCCCCCGAGGTTCCTGGAGCCTCCAGTCCTGCACACAATGACTGCCTTCTATGAAAGTGAAGGTGGATGCAAGTGGACCAGGGTAAACTGAAGGCCCAGGGGTAGCAGCAGGAGCTCCTGACTCAGGGAAAGGTCACAGCCACAGTGCCCTTCAGGATGGACAGTGTACACAGGAGAGCCAAGGCATTCCAATCCCGACTCCATTTCCTGGACATGAGCAAGTTGAAGTGTCAATGCAGGCTCCATATGTCCTGGGACACTGTGACAAAACTGTGCCCAATGTCGGAGTGGGACCTGAGGACTACAGGAGTGGTAGGCCATCTTCTACCAGTGCCAGGGAAGGTAACAGTCGATTTGAACTTCTATGTAACTGAGTTCTTCCAGGAAGTGACAGGTGACCTGTGTGGGATCACTCAGTCATGTTCCCACAAATACATCAGGTCAGTGATCGATAATATCCATGCAAAATCACCCTGGTTCATTTTGCCCCCCCCCCCCCTCCCCCCGCCCTTTGATGGGGTCAGCGCTGCAGCTTAAATAGTAGGATTCGAGAAAATAGCTGGTTTTGACATGGGCCAGGATGCCATTGACTGCACACTGAAAGGGCCATTCCACAACACTGATGAAAAATGTGTTGCTGGAAAAGCACAGCAGGTCAGGCAGCATCCAAGGAGCAGGAGAATCGACGTTTCGGGCATAAGCCCTTCTTCAGGATTGAGGAAGGTGTGCTAAGCAGGCTAAGATAAAAGGTAGGGAGGAGGGACTTGGGGGAGGGGCGTTGGGAATGCGATAGGTAGAAGGAGGTTAAGGTGACGGTGATAGGCTGGAGAGGGGGTGGGGGTGGAGAGGTTGGGAAGAAGATTGCAGGTCAAGAA
>NC_057736.1:24225781-24277630 GCF_004010195.1 Chiloscyllium plagiosum
GGGACAGGGTGGGAGGAGGTGTAATCTAGGTAGCTGTGGGAGTCGGTCGGTTTATAGTAAATGTCCGTGTTGAGTCGGTCGCCCGAGATAGAAATGGAGAGGTCTAGGAAGGGGAGGGAGGATGTAGAGTTCACCAATAGAAAGGGATTCCATGTCCTGGAGGATGTAGAGTTCACCAATAGAAAGGGATTCCATGTCCTGGAGGCATGTACCCATTAACCCAGGAGATGCCATGATTTAGATTGTGAAGCACAGTGTCTATCTGTTACATTTGATGGTCCAGGTTCTAGCAAGGACCCGGCACAAGGGTTCCCTACTTCAACTATGGGTCATCACATCCCCTGACTGATGCGGAGCATGGACATAATGCTACCTATGCCTTGACCAGGGCCATGGTGGAGCAGGCAATGGAGCTGCTAAAGAAGTGGTCCTGCTGCTTGGATAAGTTTGCCGGGCTCTCCAGTTTAGTTTGAACACAGTGTATGCTCCATTATCCGCTAATTGGAGAAGACAAGGAGGCAATGTGCTGGATGTTGAGGAACTGGGGAACTGGAGCAGTCTTCCAGGGAGGAGGATGAGAACACTGAGGATGGGGATGCTGTCCTTGTCCACAACAGAGCCAATCTATGTTAGCTACCAGGAACCAGACAGGGCCTCATTGATACCAGCTTCCAAAAGGTGAGAGCTGGGTGCAGCAAATCATCATGGACTGGCAAATAGTCAGGATGGAAAAATCCAGTTCATATTGTGGGGGCAAACCTCAGCTTGTCTTGGTGTTGTTCGTGTTCACCTATGCTGTCTTTAAATAAAAGACCATGTTTGGTTTCATCCACTTGTTTGCCTGTATGTGATGATGTGCTGCTGGACATTGACAGGTTACAGATCCACAATGGGCACTGGGGACAGAGTTACACTGATTTAAAGGGCTCTCAATGAGATGGAGCTACTGACAGGTAAACTTTGGTTAAACAGTGACAAGTTTGAGAGAATGGAGTTGTATGTGCGAGTCAGTGTCAGCTAAGATGGCTATGTGGCTGCTGTGCTATTTCATTGCCAATGAGGGGCAATGCTGGATTGCCAATGCTTATCTGGGTATACAGTGGCTTTTCAAACAGCACAAGCAGAAGGAAGGTTGGTCTTACAGCAGATTGCCAGCAATTGGCGAGTTGTTCTGGGAATGATGCATAGTAAGGTAGGGCCGAAACTGGTTGTAAAGGATGCAATAGGAGCGGGGTTTGTAGTTAACTGGATGGGTTTCTTCTGACAATCAGCAATAATTTCATGGCTACTAGTAGATTTTTAATTCCAGATTTTTTTTAAAATTGAATTCAAATTCCACCACCTACTATGGCTGTATTTGAACCTGAGTCCTCAGAACATTAGCTGAGTTTCTGGATTAGTAGTTTAATAATAACACCACAAAGCCATCACCTCCCCACATGCACAACAGTGACATCAGCAATCAAATATTGCAAATGTTGAAGGCAGGATGGAATAACGTACTAGAGAGGTAAGGATTGTGTATAGCAGTGTAAAGAAAAGAGGTTGTGGATATCTACCAGAATTACTCATAGGTAATGGAGAAACCTTTAGTGTCACATACTATCAGGAGAGACGGTAAACTAATATACTATCAGGAGGCACGGCAAACTAACAATCTCTTCTAAGTGCAGGACAGAAGCTCAATGACCAAACCTCAAGGCAGCTCAAGTGAGGACTTACTGAACCATGCATCTTCTTTCCTTGATGGGGAAATGGACAATGCAAGGTATCTACACACAGCCTGTGGGTGATACACACAATGCAGGATGAAATATACAACAGTATAATCGCAAGTATAAAACGCAAAATGAAGTTAAAAAATTTCCAAACAAATAAATGATATACCATTCACTTTTTCCTGAATAAATTTCTCGATATTCCTGGTACTAAAGGAATTGATTTAATGAATGGGCATTCTTTCTTAACTGGATCAGTAGCTGGTTTGCATTGTGAAACAATTAAGCAAGACTTTCCTTAGTATTTCCCCTCTACCCTGGGGCTAAAGCCATCTGCCTGATGTGGGGAGGAAGAAGAGACTCAAAGGTTTTGATATTGCTCAGATGGTCTGCCCTGGGCAAGAGAAAGTCTGTATATATTCATTCAGAAAAATGAGTCAGGCTGTGAAGTAAGAAGTAAGGCCTGAAAAATGAGAAGGGCAGGTGATAGACTCATCTGGGAACTCACTCCAGTGGGTGAGTATTAATGCATAGATTGCCAAATTGATTCATACATTGCAAATCAAAGTAACCAGCTATACTTATTAAAGAAAGTTCCAGTTATAGAGTAAATAAATAAAATACAACAATTAATAAATTATATTTTAGGATAAGTCAAGTACAATGAGTGCTGTGTCATTTACAAATAATCGACATGGCTCAGGGATCTTTTGGATAACTTTTCCTGTCATGCAGAAGAATAAGAATCTAAAGTAAGGTGAAGTAATTTCTGCAGATTATTTTATGCACAGGAGTGAGAATATATGTTTACATAAATTATAATAAGTTAACAGGAGGATTATTTGGTTTGTTTCAGAGCAGGCCACACATTTGCTTTGTCTGTTCCTGATATATGTATTTTATTGAAGTTCTCAACTTTTCCCAAATTGGTTTCTAAAAGCAAAATAAAAGATACATTTGAGGTTGGTATCTGTTTAGTTAACAGCTGAAGTAAATTGAATGATTCCTAGCTTAACCATGATGAAGCAGCTCTATAGTACTTAGGAAGATAAAGATTTTTATATGTTTACTTGGAAAATGCACACATTTTCCATCACAAGACAGTTTCAGAGCAGGAATTAATCTTGCATTGTTTTACGAAGGGGAGACAATGTCCTAGTAGTATTAATAGATTAGTAATTTAGTGATCAAGATAATAGTCTGGTGGAACTGTATTCAAATCCTGCCATGGCAAATGGTATAATTTCACATAAAAGGGAAAAAAATGAGTTAATCATCTAGTGATGATCATGAAACCATTGTTCAGGAAAAATCTATCTGATTCGTGAATACCTTTTAGGGAAGGAAACTATCATCCTCACCTGGCCTGGCCTACATGTGACTCCAGACCCACAGCAATGTGGTTGATTCCAAACTTTGTATCTGAACAGTTAGGCATGGCTACTAAATGCTGGCCTAGCCAGTTATGCCCACATCCAGTGAATGAATAAAAGAAATTATCACTCACTAGTGAGGGAAATCTAAGTAAAAACCGAAAGGACAGCAGATGCTGTTAATTAAAGACAAAAATAGAAATTGTTGGAAAAGCTCAGCAGGTCTGGCAGCATCTGTGGAGAGAAATCAGAGTTAACTTTTTGGGTCAAGTGACCCTTCCTCAGAGCTGATGGTAGCTAGGAAAATTTGGTTTATATGCAGAAGATAGGAGTAAATGATAGGTGAGGATAGAGCCCAAAGCGAGTGAAGAGCAGTTGGACAGGCAAAGGAGTGGATAGCAATCTGTCTAGCAGCGTGAAGAGCTATCAATGGGGACTGTTACTGGCTAACAATGGGTGGTGTGTTAGCTGACTGTGTGATAACAAGGCCTGTTATGTGGAGGTTAAGGTAAGAACACGGGAGAGTTCAAGCCCTAAAGTCATTGAACTCAGTATTGAGTTCTTAAGGCTGCAAGGTCCCCAAGTAGAAACTAAGGTGTGTTCTTCCAGCTTGCGCTGAGCTCCACTGGAGCAATGTAGCAAGCTGGAGACAGAGACGTTGGCCAGGGAGCAGGGTGGTGTGTTGCTCATTCCTGATGAAGGAGTTATGCCCAAAACATCGATTCTCCTGCTCCTCAGAAGCTGCCTGACCTGCTGTGCTTTTCCAGCACCACACTCCCGACTCTGGAGTGTTGAACTGACAGGCAGCTGGAAGCTCAGGGTCTTTTTTGCAGACAGAATGCAGATGTTCTGTGAAGCGATCACCAAGTCTATGCTTATTTCCCCAATGCAGAGGAGACCAGAAAATCTAAGTTCTCAGTGAAGGTGATGAACTTATTCAGTTTACTGCATGCCAAGTACACTGTTTGCAAACCCATCAATCACCTCATTGACACTAGCCATTATTTTATCAACTTCCCCTATATACACTCAACTAACTGGCATTACCTGTTGTACATCGCCTGACAATGTATCTGCTTTATCATGAACAAAGCCTTGCTCATTTAGATCTTTATCCAGGGTTTAAACAGGATCTGTTGTCTGTTACTTTTTTGTATTCAATGTAAGTTGATTGATTCCATAGCACCCACTTTGCAGATTATTGTGTAGGGTTGAATCGTGCTTGGACCTAAACCATCGTCATTCAGCAATTTCACTATGTCCTGTTGCCTTGCAGTCTGCTAATACCTTCAAGATCTCATTTGGTTAATGACCCTACTTAACTGACATCAAAATGACCAATGTCTCCTCTGTCATAATATCATTCAGACTTGGCATTAAGATACACATTATCTGTTATTTCAACAGCCCGTTGAATTCACCACACACTTTTAACCTTATTCTCTGGCCATTTCATCTTCGAGAATCTTGCCTTCCCCAAATCGTTAATATAAATATAACACAATATAAATATAACACAATATATTTCCTGAACCTCATGTTGTTGCTGACCTCAATTTCCAAGGCTTTTTACCCAAATTATTTTCCCTATTTCATTGACATTTTGAATTATTATGACTTTTCCTAAAATATTTGTTTTGTGCAGTTCATCTACATTAACCTCTTCATTCACATATCCACCTATCCACATTCTGATATAATTTCATTCCTTAGAAGAGTTATGCATAAAGGCAAATTGCTGTTGCATTTGAGATGTGTGGTGTTAAGACAAGAATTAAGATTATTGGAAAAGCAGAATGAAGATCCTTGTCAACTCCCAACATTTACATTATTTAAACAGTGGCATATTACTGTAGAGCCTTTTTGATTACAGTATTCACTTCCTGCTACACACTGTTCACCATCAGCAGCCAGTAGTGATCAGAGCTCTATCCTTACTTGAGCAACACCCACCACTGGAAAGGAACTATTTTTGATGATTGTGTGTTCCTATCTGAGTAATAATCACACTAAACTCATGAATTTCTAAACTGTTGACAGCACTGATATTTGATGGTACGTTTATGATTTTAATTAGCCTCAAACTTTATTAGACATTCCTGTTAACTCAGCAAAGAAAATACTCTTGTAAACATGTCCTTCCTCAAGAAAGTCACTCCAAGCTACTGGCACCATGGAACTGAAACACATAATCTGTGTTTGCCTTTCCTATGTTATAGTCTGCAGCTGTAGCCTGAATCCTACCAAACTCTATAATCAATTTGATACCCACTAGTTTCTATAAGACAATGTACAGTTGAGGGGCTGGGCAAAGTTCTCAGTGCTAGCAGAATAATTAACAATAACGACAATGATTACTTTTTCTAAGGAAGAGGGGTTAAAGGAAATTCTGCTCTCACCTTGATTCACTTTAGAACTCATTATGCTATATTTGGATAATGCACAATCCAAGAGCCCTCTCATAGTTACAGGGCTAGCTGTATTTCTACAATCACCCTCGAATAGTTATGTTAAAGTAAGTTAATATTGGCAAAGCACTTTGGTTTCCCCATGACCTTTGCACAGTTTACAGATCCATCATATGAATAAATGCTGTGAACAATGGGTGCTGACCTTTCAGCTGCCAAACAATTAAAATCCAATTCTTGTTTTCAGTGCAGTCATTGTAGCAGTCTCTGAGGATTGCACAAAAATACCACAAATCTTCCTCTGAAGAGAATGAAATGAGTGGCATGTTTGTTCACATTTTATCACCCACTCCTATTAACCCTGTCAAGTAGACAATGCAGTAGATCTAACAACTTATTCTGTACACCTGCATTGAAATTGATTGCTTAAGGTCATTGAATAAACTGACATAAAAATCAGTTGTTTTAAACAAAATCAGAAATGAATCACTCATGCCATGCAGGTTTGTAATAGTGAGAACAAAAAAGGGAAAAGCTGCAACAATGTGCAAAAAAGGAATATGTAGGAGAGAAAAATGAACCAGAGGAGATGCAAGAGAAATTGGGACTGAAATCATGAATGGGACTGTTTAGCATATGATTAAATATTGCCCCGTAACGAAGATATCTGGCAGTCATGCCAAAAGGCAAAAAGCATCTAAACAGACTATAAAGGCTAAAAGCTGACATTCTTGAAGCAAGGTAACTGTAAGATCAACAATACACCTTTAACAATGATTTGCATCACCTATTCAGAAAGACATTCAATTACATTCTTCATATTTACCCTCACAGGTAGATAGAGATATTGTTCCTGTCCAGGCACATAAAGATATTTATTAGTCTTCTTTGTCCACAATATTCACTAAACTGCCAATCACAACTCTGAAAATGAATGAGAGTCCCCATGAAGCAAACATATCAGAAAAATCAATGTAACACACTGCAAATTACTTATGCATCAACACAAAAGGATTAAGCATGCATGTAGCTCCAGATTGTAATATATATGGAAATTGCAGAACATCTATATTAATGAATTATTATCAGCATTTTTGTCTTGATCTCAAAAGGAATTTAATTAGGTATTCTGCTTAAAGGATTTAGACTTATTGTTGAAGAAAAATTAACTCTGACATTAGAAGACTGGCTAAATCTATCATTCCAGTCAATTAAGCTGGTGACTGCAATTGTGGACATGTTGCAACTTAATTACCTTTTTATTTTTCCCAATTTCAGTTCCATTTTACATAAAAGATATCAATCAATTCAATGCATTATTATACATTGGCAGTCATCCCAGAAACTGACCCAAAGAAACCTGGTCTTATTGCACTGAAAAATAGTTTTGAAGCTGCCTAACCAACAGAATTGCCATGGAGTCTTAATTGACTAGATTCTCTACGGTGTGGAAACAGGCCATTCGGCCCAACAAGTGCACACCAACCCTCCGAAGAGTAACCCACCCAGACCCATTTCCATCTGATTAATGTGTCTAACTCTGTGAGCAATTTAGCATAGACAATCCATCTGACCTGCAAATCTTTGGATTGTGGGAGGAACCAAAGCACCCAGAGCAAACCCACACAGAAACAGGAAAAATGTGCAAACTCCACAAAGACAGCTCAAGGTTGGAATTGAACCTTGGTTCCTGGCACTGTGAGGCTGCAGTGCTAACCACTGAGCCGCCATGCCACCCTATCCTGTCCAGCAGTTGATTAATGTCTAGGATTCTCTCATCAGCAACTCCAGGACAGAATTATGGGGCATTAAACACATTTAATTTTGCATTTTATTTGTGAACTTCCATTAATTAGTTTGAGAAAATATTTGAAATAATTGAAATTCGTGGTCCAGTTACGAAGAGTTGTTAGCTAAAATACTAATCATAATGTCATTTCTGGAGATAGCCATCTTGAAATTTTTAAAAATCAAATTTTCAAAGCAAAGGACACTGATTTACAGCAGCTAAAATGTTGCATGTGAAGGACAGAAGTGTTTTTATGGAAAAACAGTACAGATTCCACAAAGGACTCAGCAGAGATCTCATGTCCTAGCTCTTGGGTGTTAAAGTTTACTGGAGTTGAACTGACAAGTCAGGCAGACTGTCACAGAGTGGACAGGCAACATTATTACCCTGACTCACTTTTGTTGAAACCTCTTATCAAATAAGCACCATTTGTGATTTGAAGGCCTAATAGAAGACTTCATCACTGCAAACAAAGAGTTCTTGAGGGAGAATTCTGAATGAATGTCACCAGTTCCAAGATCTCAAGCAAATCAGCCTAGCTATGACTGCAGAGTGACTGGTGTGGTGAAAACCCCAGTCCCAGCAGCTACTGTGGGAGGTGGCTCTTCAGCTATGGACAAGCCAAATATATTTTATTTTCATACTTTATTTGCATCTTGGACAGCTTTAAACTGGATACTCTGAAGGGTTTTATTGTCTTTTCTTCATTCTTGGAGAGATTGTATAAGTGTTGGTTTTTGCATTCGTGCGTAGTTGAACATACATGGACACTTTAAACTTTTTGGTCATCATTTCTTCATTTTGCTTGAGTGTGTTTTACCAATAAAACTAACACTTTACATGTTAACATAAGGAGCCTGGCTGACTTACAGCTTACAACAAGCTACACAGTTAAGTATACATTTATTAAATGGGCCATCCCCTCCCTTTTAAATTCACATTGTGTTGTAACTAACTCAGGAGTTGAACTTGGAAAGGAGTCAATTCACCCCTCATAATTTGGTTGTAAAAACCAATATAATCATAAACAGTACAATTGGATAACAAGCTGTCTGCACCTTTCTAATTGACATTGAAAGACTTTGAAGATGAGCTACTTTTGGGCATGTGGGTGCAGGGTGATTTGAGATAGGTAGATACATAGTGAAACCTCCAGGAATGTACCCAACCAGGCTTTGGTATTCCTAGTTATGGTAATACCTAATTCATAGACAGTGTGCAACAGACCTGCAGATGTTGAAAATCATGACAGGCAATGAGACTTAACATGATACCCATCTGTTACAATAGAATGTCACTGATTATAACCTGGATTTTTTCCTGTATGCCACCACTGGCTGCTTCTTTTTCTCTTGTCACAAGCAAGTTT
The DNA here is from genome assembly GCF_004010195.1 of Chiloscyllium plagiosum. NCBI lineage: Eukaryota > Metazoa > Chordata > Chondrichthyes > Orectolobiformes > Hemiscylliidae > Chiloscyllium > Chiloscyllium plagiosum. Next base: position 24,234,439 of record NC_057736.1, read on the forward strand.
GCATTGATTTCTCTCTTACCTCCACCTATTATCGCAGCTCCTTAGAACGGTTAAGTTGAGAGTGCAGGTAGTCCTCTGTTCAAAGCAGGAAGGTTTTGATGTCTCCTTATGAAGGCAGATAAGTCAATAGAAGCCTTCCTCTCCCTCGGCTTTGACCTGATCCCTTACCTCATGAAGGCTCCATACTCAAATTTCAGGAAATAAATTTAAACTGATTTCTTGACTTTCTTGCCATGTAATTATATAATTACAGAGTCCCTTGCATTTTTTTGCTTTCTGGAGACAATCCAAGCAGTCATAAAATTCTGCTGGAGTCATACAGTTGGTCAACTGAAGTACTTCATGGGTGAGTTAAGAAAGATCTAGTTCTAACCTTTCAAGCAACAATTCATGCAATTGCTTTGGAGACTTATTCTTTTGAAAAAAAAAGTAATACTCATAATTGCTGACAGGATATCTGACAGCAATCTAATTATACTTAAAAAAGGATATATTTTCCACAGGTGGCACAGCTGAGATTGATGAGGCTCCCCACAGGACTGATTGGAGGAGAGATTGGTTCAATTTGGCTTGTATTCACTAGAGTTGAGAAGGATAAGGGAGAATCTGATTGAAACATATAATATTCTAACAGGGTTGGGCAGACTAGTTGCAGTGAAGTGATATTCCCTCGTTGAGATTCTAAAACCAAGGAACACAACCTCCTGATTTGAAGTAAATTATGTAGCACTGAAATATTTTTTCATTCAAAAGTAGTGAATCTGTGCAATTCTCTAACATAGAAGGCTGAAGAGACCAGGACACTGAATATATTTGAGAAAGAGAGAGATAAGTTTCTGGATTTTAAGGGCATCATGGGTATGGGGGAAAGTGAGAATATGATATTGAGATAGAGGATCAGTCACGATCCTTTTGAATGGTGGAGCAGGATCAAATAGCCAAATGGCTTACCATAGCTTCTAGTTTCTATGTTTCTATCTACAATAATCAGACAGTTGTACTCTTGTACATCAGGTAGAATGACATTTTACCTTCCCATTTTATCCAGCTCACAGGATCCACAAGGTATCAGTTGCTGTGGTGAAGACTAATAAGTGTGAAGTTAAGATGTACACTTCTGCCAGGTTCAAAAATGAAGCATTTACTCTTGTTCAGATAGATGCTGTTAAAGGTGAAAGAATGTGACTGAATGTGTTAATCGGGATTCTAACTGGAATCATTAGAGCGCTTCTTTAAAGTCTTTTGAGCCTTAGCAGATCTTTCTGTCTTTTACACTGCATTTCTGTTTCACAAAGGGCTCGATAATGCAATACAGCATGACTAAAGTGACATAACCATTCAGGCATAGGAACCATGTAATATTCGGATGGGAGAGCTGAAAATTAGGCTGTACCCAGTGGGTATAATGTGCCGCAGTGCAGTACTTTCAGTCAGTGCCCAGTCTGTGTGCAATGTTCACTAAAAGCACAGCTTTTTAATATGATGGTTCCTTCCTGGAACACAATATGGAGACTCAAAGTAATGTCTGATATACTTAGCACTTGCATTAAACAGACTTTAATCTGAAGTTCTTTTCAATTTAGTTAGATTCAATTTAGTTCTTAACGGCACATTGCTGTATCCATCAGCAAGTGGCTGTCCAAAACTATCAAAACATTGCAAAAAAAAGTTATTGAAAATGATTGGAGTCTCCCTCATGGCTTTTAAAGCTATACTTAATGAATGTATATAGAAACTGTAGCTGTTTGAGGGCTTATGAATGTTCAGCTGTAGGTATTTCCCTCTCTTGTCAAATTCTGAAAGAGAGGGAGAACCAGTAGCATAGATCTTTACCAAAAGGCGACATTGCAAATTAGACATGTCGTTAAAGCAAACTCAGAGTCTTGTATAGAGGGCCAGGGTCTAATTACTATCCGGGAGAAAGTGAGGACTGCGGATGCTGGAGATCAGAGCTTAAAAATGTGTTGCTGGAAAAGCGCAGCAGGTCAGGCAGCATCAAAGGAGCAGGAGAATCGACAGAAGGGCTTATGCCCGAAATGTCGATTTTCCTGCTCCTTTGATGCTGCCTGCTCTGCTGCGCTTTTCCAGCAACACATTTTTAAGCTCTAACTACTATCTGGTCAAACCAAGCAGTGATATGCTAAACTCCTGAAGGGAGGCACCACTGAGCTCTGCATTCTCCACAAACAGCTTTAGCACACAGGAATGGTGTTGTCAGTGTCTCTCAAGGCTACAGCTAGTTTTGTTCTGAAGGTTCCTTTCTGACAAGTGTGGAGAACCCTTCGTCACAGATCAGAATTGTATCAAGCAGGTACCTGCTGTATTTTTCTATAGTTCCCTGGTGAAGCAGTCAATAGAAAGTTAAAAAAAATCTGCCTCTGCAGCAAGAATTCACACGAGGACTATTCAACATTGACTGCAATAGCTAAATATAGGCGAGATAATGTTTCACATCTTTGTACATGTGGTTATATCACAAGAAGAAAAATAAATACAATAATGTACATTTTCCCAGCCGCCCATGTTTTATTCCAACTATGCTTGTCAAAGGTCATAGAGTCATACAGCATGGACACAGACCCTTCAGTCCAATTTGTCCATGCTGACCAAGTTTCCCAAACCAAGCTAGTCTCACTCGCCTGCATCTCGGCCAAAGTTGAAGCGAACACCTGGCAACGTTTGACCATTGGAATGATATAGTAAGCATTGGCCATGGGTTCACAAATGGTTTGACATACACTTCCACTAGTGTCAAAATGCAACAAGCTTTCGGTGTCCCGAAAGAACAATTGCATTGTTTGGACTGACTGGAGTGGGGGTGGGTTTTGGGACGGGGGTGGGGGAGGGCGGTGCCATCTACAGAGAAACACAGACAAGGCTACATGATTATTGATCTTTACAAAGTCACCAGACAAAGAGGTTTAATGCTAGGACAGGCAAAAGAAAGCTTTCAAAGCTGATAAAAAGGCTGATTGTGAGAGAAAATTGCCTGCTAGATTAACTCAGACTATCACATTCATCATAAAGGATCTAACTGTCAAGCCTTTCATTGAGAATCTTTTGCTTTCAAAGCACAAAAGATGACAAATCTATGTGTGAAATATATTTTTCCCTCATTAGGCCCAGCTGTATGTCATCATCCTTAACTACATCATCGCTCCTCTCACCTCCACCAAACTCTCAACAAACCTGTAAAGAGCTCAACCTGCCACGCCACATTCTTGAATCAGTCAGTATGGCTTTTATTAATCTGTTGCCATCAGTGCTTTGCCCCAGTGTCTCCCCTTAGTCATATCCATTGAGTGTTCTTCTGTTTGCTAATTACATGCTTCTACTTGGTGTTTCACTAGTGTGAGAAACGAACTAGTGCTCATGTATTGGAGTGAAAGTGCTACAATTCATTTTCTGCTAGAGATCTGAAGACGGCTGTACATGTGAAAGCACTCTGTCTGGTGATGAAATGGGCAAGTGGGTAGGAGATGGTTTGATGCTTACGTTATTCTAAACTGGTCTCAGCTGAAGAAGATTTGTCGAATACATGATAATGTTTCATAACAGCACATTGCCACATGACCCAAGATGTCGCTCAATTTAACCTCTGTTGATAACTACATGAAATTAGCTTACGTTATTCTAAACTGGTTTCAGCTAAAGAAGATTTGTCGAATATATGATAATGTTTAATAACAGCACATTGTCACATGACCCAAGATGTCACTCAATTTAACCTCTGTTGATAACTACATGAAATTCATCACGATTAAGCCACTGTATCATTATTTCTTAAATTGAGGTTACCCACAACCTAATCGCCATTGGAGGTTTCTGCTGGTTGTACTTGTTTACAATCCGTAAGGAAATCTTAAAGTTAAGCTAGAAGTCATTTTTGCATGGATACTAATAAGTACAAATAATCTGAATGTTGTTTTAAAAATGTACTAAAAGCAAAGACTGGTATCCAGCAAGCCAATGAGAATGGTTATTTATAATTGTCTTATGCACCTAAGGCAACTTGACAGATTTAAAGTGCTTTTTATTGTTGTTGTGATTAACCCATTTTCAGCTTTTATAATCTGGCTTCACCAAGTTGCAACTCTGAAACATAACAAAGAAACACTCTTAAAGCATTTCCAACATTGCATTTTAAAAAATACTGTCCAATTGCAATGTTTCACAACAGATTTTTCATTCAGCTATATACAAATACAGATGAGTGAAGCTACGGTAATGGCGGTGGGGGAGGGAGGAAGAAATAAAATGCACAAAATGCATCACTGATCACCATGGAAATCTACCCCATTATAATCACCTCTTTAGAGCAGATTATTTAGAAGCTCCCCAAAATTGCAGTGATTGAAATGATGTCATCGTTAAAAGTGGCTGTCAGGAAGTAAGACTTGCCTAACTTCTCAATATCTAAGGTCAGGGATGTCAAATCGAAACAAATCTGCTGCTATCCCAGGTGCGATCAGTGAATTCCACCCATAACATCGATTAGACCTAGGAGATTTTTGCATTGTATGGCTCATTTTTATACTGCAGCATCCATTGATCTACCAAACCAGTTATAATCTGTGCAGGCTGGCTGCTTGGATAAGGCATTATAGAATTGCAAATTCTTTAATATAAATATAACACAATATAAATGATTACATTCTATTCAACATCAGGTAGTTTATTTTGTGAACCTTTCAAGAGCAATTACTTCAATTGGATATCTACTTGACACTAGATTCCAAGGATGTACAGTCTGCAGAAGTTCCCAGGCTGCAATATGGAGCTAAAGGAGTTCAAAAGTAAAAGAGGACTTCCTATGGCTTTAAAGCTTTTACCAAAATACTCTTGAAAGAAATTGAATGTGTGACTCTCAAAGCTTTGAGTGCTTGATGAACGCCATTCTAAATGAAGAGATTTTTCTATAGACAAAAGAGACTTAATTACCATTTTTTGCTTTGACAATTTAGTTAAAAATAATTTCCTAACTATCTGAAACAACTCGATTGTTTTGAAGTCTGTGGGTTTATGGAAACCAAAGTTCAGTAAAGACGAGAAACATGAGCAAACGTATGAATGCAACATTACATTTGCACTTGTACACTCCCAAGTGTGATAAAGGAATGCGTCTCAAGAAATTGGATGCCTTCATCATTTTCAGCCAATCAATGTTAAGCAGGAAATATTTTTTAAAATGACTGGCTGACATTGAGGAACAGTTGTGGAAATACAGAAGGTGGGAATATATCCAGTTCAGGAAAGGGTGCTAACATAAGCAACAGAGTAGAGTTTGGAATCTGACTGCTACTCACAAGTACCATACCCTGACCTTGTTTTCCAAGGTACCCAAAGCTGGCAAGCTAATTTATCACATAATAGGATTTGGCACAGTATCCTTAGGGTTAAAAAATCTCCAGCTTCATACTAAAGAGCTGATAGTATTTTGATCAAAATGTTGATTACATAGGATTACATTGTGTAGGAAAGACAGAACAGAAACATATCATTTAGCCCAACCAGTCACGTCAAGACCCCCACATATTAATATTCATCTGGCTATTAGCAAAATCTTCCATTCCCTTCTCCTTTGTTTGCCTAGCTGTTCCTTAAATGCTCCATACTATTCACTTCTGATGCTTATGGGTATTTTGCATTATCACTGAGTATTTATATAAGGATTGCATGATCTCTGATGAAAAGTCATTTAGATGAAGTATTAACTCTTTCTCTCCATGATTGCTGTCACCAGCTGAGTATTTCCAACATTTTTCACTTTTGTTATATACAATTCATTTCCCGTAGCAGTGACTTCGACATTCTCACCCACCGGACTCAAAACATGTTTTCCAAATTCCCTATACGATTTCTTGGTGGCTGAGTTGCATCGAGAACCTTTGGTTATGCTCTTCCTCACAACTGAAATAATTTTCTTTTACTCCATTGCATCAAAATTCCAAGTCTTTCAAACAGTCAGGTACAGAAGGGCAAAAACAGCAGTTACTGGAAAAGCTCAGCAGGCTTGGCAGCATCTGTGAAGAGAAATCAAGGCTAACGTTTCAAGTCCAGGTCCTTTCTCAGAACTTCAGAGAAATTTGGAGAAGTGTAAAAATAACAGGATAGTAATAATAGAAGATTTCAAATTTCCCGATATTTGCATGGATAGACAAACTGTGGAGGGCTTAGAGAGGGTAAAATTGTTAAAACGCAGCCCGGAGAGATTTTTAAGCCAGCATCTAGAAAGTCCTACAAGAGACTAGGTGGTGCTAGACCTAAATATAGAAAATGAAGCTGAGCGAGTTGTAAAAGTATCAGTGGAGGAGTATTTTGGTGACAGTGACCATAAATTATCAAAATTTAAGTAGTCAGGGAAAAGAACAAAGATGAACCAAAAACTGGTTCTGGATTGCAGAAGGCTGATTTTAACATGTTAAAACAGGACCCAGGTAAAGTCTTCATCAGTTCGGAGTGGGAGTCATTCAAAAAATAAATAAAGAAAATGCAGATCCAATATGTTCCCTTTAAGTTTAAGAATGGGACCAACAAATCCAGAGAACACTGGATGTTAAAGAATGTACAAGACTGGGTAAGGAAAGAAAGGGAAGCTTATGGTGTTACAGAGGGCTCAAAGCACCAGAAGCCTTGGAGGAATAGGAAATAGTGAGGGGTCATTCAGAAAAAAAAACAAACTGGGGGTATGGATAAACACTGTTGAGTAAAAAAAAATCCAAAGGCATTTTATAAGATATATTAGGAACAAGATAATAGGAGAAAAGGTAGGGTTCAACAGGGGCCCAAACTGTATGGAACTGGAAGATATAGGTGAGATTTTAAATCAGTACTTTGCATCTGTATCCCCTAGAGGACTTGATGGACTTGAACAAAGTACAATTGAGAGGATGGAGATGTTCAGTGGACTTTTAGCCCATATGAGTTACATCCCAGGTGGGAGACAAGGGAGGAGAATGTTAGAGCCCTGATATTAATTTTCAAAACTACTCCAGATGGAAGAGAGGCACCAGAGGACTGGAGGACAGATAATGTGGTTCCCTTATTCAAGGCGTGTGGGAGGGGTAAACTAGGGAACTAAAAGCCAGTGAGACTGATATCAATAAGAGGGAAACTTTTGGCAAAACATCTGCTGGACACAATTAATCTTCATCTGGAGGGACAAGGAGTAGTCAAAGGTAGTCAGCATGTCTTTGTCAAGGGGAAGATCATTCTACACATTTGAGGATGTGACTAGGTGTGAGGATGTAATCTCCATGAATTTCAGGAAAGCTTTTGGAAAGGTGCCACATGACAGACTGGTTAAGAGGTGAAAGACCATGTAATCCAGGGCAATTTGAACCCAAATCTGACTTAGCATTAGGTGGCCACGAGTGACACTTGAAGGCTCTTTTTGTGGCTGAATGCTTGCGCATACCATAAGATTTGGCCCTGGGTTCCTTGTTGTTTGCACAGTATATTAATTATCTAGATTTTAATGTAGGAATTTAGATCAATAAGTCCACAGATGACATGAAAATTAGTCGTGTGGTAAATAGTGAGGAGGAAAGCTTCATTAAAGGATGATGTAGGAAGGTTGGTCAGTAACAAATGAAATTTAACCCTGAAAAGTGTAAGGTGTTTTTTTTATTTATTCATGTTTCTGTGGTATCGGCATCACTGGCTGGGCCAGCATTTATTACCCATCCCTAGTTGCCCTTGAGGAGGTGGTGAGGTTCCTTCTTGAACTGCTGCAGTTTACCTATTGTGGGTTGATCCACAATTTCATTAGGGAGGGAATTCCTGGATTTGGGCCCAGCGCCAGTGAAGGAACAGCGATATATTTCCAAGTCAGGATGGTGAGTGGTTGATGGGGAACTTGAAGATGGTAGTGTTCCCATATATCTTCTGCCCTTGTCCTTCTAGATGGAAGTAGTGGTAGGGTTGGAAGGTGCGGTCTGAGGATCTTTGGTGAATTTCTGCAGTCCATCTTGTAGATAGTACACACTCTGCTGCTACTGAGTGTCTGTGGTGGAGTGAATGCATGCAATGCCAATCAAGTAGGCTGCTTTGTCCTGGATGGTGTCAAACTTCTTGAGTGTTGTTGGGGCTGCACTCATCCAGGCAAGTGGGGAGTATTCTATCACACTCCTGACTTGTGCCTTATAGGTGGTGGCAGGCTTTGAGGAGTCAGGAGGTGAGTTACTCGCAACAGTGTTACTAGCTTCTGACCTGCTTTTGCAGCCACTGTGTTTATGTGGTGAATTCAGTTGAGTTTCTGATCAATGATAAATTCCAGAATATTGAAAGTGGGAATTCAGTGATGGTAGCAAATTGAATTCAAGGGGCGGTGGTTAGATTATCTCTTATTGGTGATGGTCATTGCCTGGCATGAATGTTACTTGCCACTTGTCAGACCACGCCTGGATATTGTCCAGATCCTGTTGCATTTGGACACAAACTGCTTCAGTATCTGAGGAATCGCGAATGGTGCTGAACATTGTGCAATCATCTGCGAACATCTCCACTTCTGACCTATGATGGAGGGGTGGTCATTGATGAAGCAGTTGAAGATGGTTGGTTCTAGGACAATACCCTGAGGAACTCCTGCAGAGATGTCCAGGAGCTGAGATGACTGACCTCCAAAAACACGACCATTTTTCTATGTGTCAGTTATGACTCCAACCAGCTGGGAGTTTGCCCCTGATAACCATTGGTTTCAGCTTTGTCAGGAATCCTTGATGCCACACTCAGTCAAAGGCAGCTTTTGATGTCAAGGTTTGTCACTCTCACCTCACCTCTGGAATTCAGCTCTTTTGTCCATGTTTAAACCAAGGCTGTAATGAGGTCAGGAGCTAAGTGGCCCTGGCAGAACACAAACTGGGCATCACTGAACAGGTTATTGCTGAGCAGGTGCTGCTTGATAGCACTGTTGATGATACCTTCCATCACTTTACTGAAGATAGAGAGTAGATTGATCGGTTGATAATTGGCTGGGTTGGATTTGTCCTGCTTTTTATGAACAGGACATACTTGGGCAAATTTCCACTTTGTCGGGTAGATGCCAGTGTTGTGATCGTATTGGAAGAGTTTGGCTAGGGGAATGGCAAGTTCTGGAGCACAAGTCCTCAGTACTATTATCGGAAAGTATCAGGGCCGATAGTCTTTGCAGTAGCCGGTGCCTACAACCGTTTCTTGATATCAAGTGGAGTGAATCAAATTGGCTGAAGATTTGTATTTGTAATGCTGGGCACCACTGGAAGAGGCCAAGATGGATCATTCACTTAGTACTTCTGGCTGCAGATTGCTGTGAAAGATTCCGTCTTATTTTTTGCACAGGTGCTGGGATCATCCATCATAGAGGATGGAAATATTTGTGAGCCTCTTCCTCCAGTGAATTGTTTAATCATCTACCACTGTTTGTGACTGAATGTGGCAGGACTGCAGAGCTTAGATCTGATCCATTGGTTGTGGGATTGCTTATTTCTGTTCATCAGTGGCTGCTTATGCAGTTTGGCATGTAAGGAGTCCTTTGGTGGCTTTATCAGGTTGATACCTCATCTTCATGTATACCTGGTGCTGCTCCTGAAATGCCCTCCTGCACTCTCCATTGAACGAGAGTGGATCCTTTGATTTGATGGTAATGGTTGTGTGGGGGATGTGCCGGGCCATGCGATTACAGATTGTGCTGGAGTACAATTCTGTTATTGATGGCCGACAGTGCCTCATGGATGCCTCATCTTGAGTTGCTAGATCTGTTCGAATTCTCTCCCAATTAGCACGGTGATAGTGCCACACAACACGATGAAGTTTATTTTCAACGTGAAGGCAGGACTTTGTCTCCACACGGACTGTGTGGTAGTCGCTCTCACCGGTACTGTCATAGACACATGCAACTGCAGCTGGCAGGTTGATGAGCGTGAGATCAAGTATGTTTTACCCTCCTGTTAGTTCCCACACCACCTGCCGTAGCCTATTCTAGCAGCTATGTCCTTTAGGATCCAACCAGCTTGATTAGTAATGCTGCTGCCAAGCCACGCTCAGTGGTGAATATTGAAATCCCCCACCCAGAGTACATTTTGTACCCTTTCCATCCTCAGTGCTTTGTCTAAGTATTATTCAGTCTGGAGGAGGAAGGTACATGGCAATCAGCAAAAGGATTCCTTGCCCATGTTTAATCTGGAACCACGAAGCTTCCTGGAGTCCTGAGTCAATGTTGAGGACTCCCAGAGCAACCATTGTGCCACCACTTCTGCTGGGGTCTGTCCTGCCAGTGAGACAGGACATATCCAAGGATGGTGATGGTGATGTCTGGGAAGTTGTCTATAAAATATGATTCTATGAGTATGACTATGTCAGGCTGTTGCTTGTCAGGCAGCTCTCCCAGTGTTGGCACTAGCCCCCAGATGTTAGTAAGGAGAACTTTGCAGGGTCGATAAGGCTGTTTCTTGCAGCTGTCTTTTCTGGTGGCTAGGTCATTGCCAGGTAATCCGCCTGGTTTCATTTCTTTGAGAGTTTGTAGTGACTTGTGCAACTGAATGGCTTACTAGGCCATTTCAGAGGGCAACTGAGAGTCAGCACATTGCTGTGGGCCTGGAGTCACATGTAGGCCAGACCAGCTGAGGATGGCAGATTTCTTTCGCTAAAAAGGACATTAGTGAACCAGATGGATTTGAGAGGATGCTGAAAAGTAGAGGATCAGACGGAGCTTGGTGTGCATATCCATTGATCGCCACAAATCCTTGAAGAGAATAAGACAGATGGTTAAGGTGGCATATGGGGTACTTGCCTTTATTAGTTAAGGCATTAAATACAAGAGCAGGGAAGTAATGATGTAAAATATCAGTCCAAAGCTGGAGGACTGTGTGCAATTCTGATCACTGCAGTATAGGAAGGACGTTATTGCATTAGAGAGGGTGCAGAGGATAGACACCGGCTGTTGCCCACGATGGAGCATTTCATCTTTGAATAAAGACTAGATAGGCTGGGGTTGTTTTCCTTACAACTGAAAAAGCTAAGGGCAAAAGGCCTGATTGAGATCTATCAATAACCAGGCACAAATGATCACATCAGAAGTATAAAGACAGGCCTTGTGTGTATGAAAATGGCTCAGAAGAGACAGATGTTCGATGATTGGAGCAAACAGGATGGGCTGAACAGCCTCTAACTGTACAATTCTGACTCAAAAACCTTTCCTCCACCACTAAGACACAACGGTAGTTTTATACCACCTACATGATATACTGCAGTAACTCAGCAAAGCTGCTTTCACAGCACCTTCCAAACACGTGACTTCTACCACACGAGGTGATCAAAGGCAACAGATGTGGAAGAACACCATCACCTGCAAGTTTCTCTCTAAGCCACAAACCAAACCAACTTGGAACTATATTGTTGTTTCTTCGCTGTACTTGCAACATATAGACTGCAGAGGTTTGAGGCAACAGCTCCTCATTGCCTTCAAGTGCAATTAAAGAGGTAACAAATACTGGCCTTGCCAGTGTAGTCCAAAAATGCAATAATGAAGAAATGGTTGGACACAACTCCATTATAGTTCAGTTATGGCCAAGTCAGGAATTGATGTAATTTTCACATAACTCCTCTACTTTGCTATTCCATCCATGTGAGAATAAACTCTACTGTTTTATTCTAAAAACTTGCCTTTTTAACCTGTGCCCAAATTTTATACTTGTATAGTGTACACATTACAATGTATTACATTGATTTCACAACGTCAAAACCACCCCCATTCAATACTATAACTACTGTATAATTCCTAAGCTTAGACCTAACAGAATCAATACCCTCCATAGCCTCACAACCACCCATCTGTAACAGTCAGTTCTTTACACCTGGAACCTGTGCTCCTTCATATGTGGTCTCTTGGACATCAGATTTCTATTGCTGTCATCTGGTCTGCCTCAGCTCTGAAAATTAATTCCTTAAAGAATCAGAGCTTGCTAATATATGGGCACAATTTATTTGATGCCCCAAAACAGAAATACTGCTCCACAAAAATGACATCAGATTGTATGCAATCCTGATTGTTACAGCTCAATTCATCTTACTAAGGAAAGACAGGACATGTTTGAATTGATAACGTTTAGCATAAACATTAGTTAGGAGGATGGACACCTCCTGATCAGCATTTGGTTCATAAAAAGACCTTAATGAAATGCAATATTCTGAAAATGTATGAATTGGAAATTATGTTCATAAATTAACTCGCCATTTCATTTTGCTGGATAATGCAATATTCTTGCCAGATGGGGAACCTGGGCCAACACTACCACTAAGTAGATAAGTAAATAGCCGAGGGCCACCAGTTTAAACTGCATCACTTCAAGAATGAAAATCACAGAAGGATTATTCTTCTTCCCTGTTATTGTGACAGAATACACACCAATAAGTAGTTGTTATTTGAATTCCTGCACTGGAGGCACAACCAGACTAAAATACAAGTGGAATCATGTTGTATTGGCATGTTACACATGATTCTGTTCCACTGATGTCAAATGGGACCAATAAATCCCAAGCAAGTTTATTCAGCAGCATCTTTAGGTGACAATAGACTGTATTTCAGTTACAACAATGCACTGCTTGGTTTCAACTCCAGGTGGTCTCTTCACAGGATCTCCAGCTTGAAGCATGTAAAATAACCCTGGAGTTTTGATACTGGTATTCTCATGATTAGCTGATATACATCAGCATAACGTTAGTTTTTAAAAAAGGCTAAATGCCCAAAATATGATATTATAATGTATTACAACATACCAAAATACTGGTTAAAAAGACAGTTCAAATTACTATGAAGACTAATTCTATTTAATTGTAATCAGATTTTATTTCATCATCAATAGAAGTACTTTTTAAATCTCATATCAACAAATCAGGCCAAGCATATAGAGTTATGAATCTTTAGAATAATTCTCATTCCAAGTCCAAAGTCTAATCATGCCAGGTTGATCACTTATTTACAGCAATAGATTTGATAATCCCAGAAAAAGTAAGAGCCATTTCATTAGATGTTCCAGAATGGCTTGTGTTTTAGAACCAAAAACTGGAAAAGACTTTTTAAGACAATGTACGCTTCTTTCACAATACAAGTATATGTATTGCTTTGTAACTGATAGTCGTTTTGCTAAACAAAATTCATTTAAGTCAATTGATACCAACTTTCAATAATTGGCCTTACAATTTCCACACAAGTCAACTATTACCAAATGCAGTCATGATTTGGACATGCCGGTGTTGGACTGGGACATACAAAGTTAAAAATCACACAACACCAGGTTATAATCAAACAGGTTTAATTGGAAGCACACTAGCTTTCACCTGATGAAGGAGCGATGCTCCGAAAGCTAGTGTGCTTCCAATTAAACCTGTTGGATTATAACCTGGTGTTGTGTGATTTTTAACTTTACCAAATGCAATTCAGATAGAAAACTAAAATATGAAAAAAGCTTAGTCAAACACCAATATGCCAAATTTGTTAGACCAAATTCTAGAGCTGTCCGTTTCATTTAAAAATGCTACAATACACAATTCTTAGACATGGACTCAAAAAATGATGTTCAAAATAAGACACTACAAGCTGAAATTCATCTTGTAGGCTCGTGTTAACACCAGTCTGAGAAGTGGGAGCTCAATACTAAGCAGCTCAGACATATGACCTAAAGGAACCCATTAAGCATATTCATTTGCACAGCTACTGCAGTTTTAATATTGGACAACTTGCTTTCAAGACTTTTTTTTAAGAAAAAGAAAAGATACTCTGAAATTAAGTTGTGTGTGAAATTTGACACTAATCAGAAATTCCATCCTCATGCATTGACCCCGCCAACAAAGTCTCTGAACTAGGGTCTTCCATCATTTGCGCATGAGCAATTCAGAAATCATGATAACCTTATGTGCATAAGGAGAGATCTTTAAAATTCTGTCGTGTGATGTACAAGTTGAGAATTCTCATCAGATATTGAAGATAATGGATTTAGGTCAATTATTCAGCTATAAAAAATGTAACTAATAAAATGAAAGCTGGTAAACCATTTAAAATGGTTTGTCTTCAGCAGACTAGAATCAGCTCTATTACATTTCATAAACCACATTTAAAATTAAATTTTGATTGTTGCCTAAACAAAATAACCCAAAGGATTATAGTAAAGACTGGCATACAAAATTACACGTGCTGCAGTACCTTCAGGAGTTCTTTCCAGATCAGTTAAAATATACCAGCTGTAAAAAGGAATAGTCAAACAGTAGAACATAAGAGCTAGTCTCTGATGCCCAAACGTTTCATACTAATCATGTTGATGCTTCATTCCTGCAACATCATATTAGAAACTAGAAGTCAGCATCTAGCGTGAAGTTGTTATCTTCTGCTTTGGACATCACACCCATTCGCTGATACTCAGCAACTCTCTTTTCAAAGAAATTAGTCTTCCCTTCCAGAGAAATGTTTTCCATGAAGTCAAAAGGGTTTTCAGTTTTAAAGATCTGAAGTGAAAGAGAATAAATGAAGCAGGTTATGTGGTTTAGTCTTTGTACTACTGAAAGGAGCAAAATTAAAATGGCAGCAAGAAAGCACTCACTGCTCAAACACATCTCTACTTTCCCAATGTTGGCAATAAGTCACCTATATCCTCTAGATGGTCATATGTAGCCAATAGCTTTCAATTACAATTTAATCAAAAAACAAAACACAAGTCACACAAAAAAAATGTTTTTATTTACAAATTTTTCCAATGTGCTACTACATATTGTAAAGGCATAGGAATCTTGGTTCATTGAGTAATGAAAGAGCAAAATGAAAGAGCAAAACAGTTGAATGTTCTCAAACACCCACTTTTTTTTGTATTATTCAAGTGATTATGATTGAGAGAGAGTGTAAAGAAGGTGGATTAACCATTCTCCTCATTATTTTGCATTAGTTATAAGAAGTAGAATATAAACATTACAATTTAATCATGAGCCTCTTTAGGCTATTAAAGTTTTTTTTTTAAGTGTTTTGTCAATAGCAGATTTGGGCCTGAAAATAAGCAAACTTCCTCAGACATTAACAATACTGCAGGACCCCACTGATTTGCAGTACTTCCATAGCACAGATCTTTGGTTATTACTGTTGTGCAAAGCAAACAGCAGGCGTAAATACTAACCTTACTGAAACCTAACTCCATTAGCAAGCGATCAGCCACAAACTCAATGTAATATTTCATCAGAGTGCAGTTCATTCCAATCAGGTCCACAGGGAGAGATTCAGTCACAAACTCCTGTCAAAAGAATAATGGAATGTATGGCCATTTGACAAGGATAAAAGGCATACTTCAGCAATGAAAGGGCTATAAAATCCTCATACCATTCAAAAGTCTCTTTCGTGTCCTTTGTATGATAGATGTGTCTAAAATTTTTTAACTTTGTTAGCTGAAAGTTCAATGTTGAATCTGTTCAGATCTGTTTAACTGCCTGAAAGTGGGAGGACCCCAACAATGTATGAGTGGGCTGGGGAAGATAGAGAAATTAAAAAAGAGAAGAGATGCACTGCTAACTCCAGAGGGAGCTTTTGTTCCCAAGCATCCAGACAAAATGTTAAAATAGCTTATTACATCTAATAGATCTTTACCTGCTCAATCCTCACTGCTTCAGTGATAATTTTTCGGACTCTAGTTTCAGAGGGCTTGTGAACCAAGTGTTTGAAGATCAAGCAGGCAAAGTCACAGTGTAGACCCTGAAAAGAAATAATGGCAGCACCAAAACGAGGTCCCGAAAGGAATTCAGCAACAAAATACAGAGTTCCTCCAAAATGAAAACCTTGTTGCTATGAATACATGCAAGGCTTCCCACAGACAACAAACCTAAGAGGGGCAGAAACAGTCAGCAGGTCTGACAACCTTGGATAGAGAGAGGCACAAAGTTAAATTCTTCACAAACCCGGAATCACCTTGATGTTTTCTCCAGATGTTGGCAGACTTGCTGTGCGCAGCAATGTGTTTTAAAATTCAGGTTTTCAGCATCCACAAATATATGACAGACAGAGGGTTTTTGTCACCCTTTACAAACAGACCAACCAACCACTCACCCAATTCCTGCTGGATCTCTCAAACATTCAACACAAATACCTATCACCTTCATTAATAATCTAGTGGTTGAGAGAGTTGTTTGTGAAGGGGAATATTTTTGTTTAGTACAAAACTAACTGCATACTCTGAAAAGGTGCAAAACTCATTACCCAGTGTCTGCATATTGAGAATGTCCAAGCACGTACAGTTAAAAAGGGACAGTTAAAAAAAAAGTGCTTATACAATTGATCATAAAAAAGTGTTATGTCTTAGCTTTGATCAAAACGGAAATTCTTTTCTAACTGTATTAGCCAGAAGGTTAATGCTGCTGAACAAACAAATACTAGGTCCTTCATGAAGTTAAATCCACAAACTTTTCAGGCAAAACTGCATAAAATCAGCTTTGATGTACTGATCATCATGTCCACATGGTCACAAGTATAGTCAGCCCTGTCAGGGCCTGCTCTCTCAAATGGCCAAATATTTTCTGAGGCTCCAGGGGAGGATTGAAAAACAAAACCTTCAAAAGATGCTGAAGCCTTCTTTGAAGCTTGGCATTTATACAAGGAAGGTGTTTTCCTCTGGTCATTCAGAGTGGTCATTCTTGTTATTTAGCAAGAATTCTAACACCTTAAAATGTTGAAGCAGAGAAATGGAGTGAAAGGAAACAATTCCATCATTCCAGATGATACCACCTTATAGATGCCCTGCCTCATACATGTAAAGATTAATGTCTTCAGTCACATGAAAATCCATGGCACAAACTCCTAACGGAGTAGCCATCATTCTTGATTTGAAGGGCTGTTGATTAGCAATACTGCATACCTTTATGATTCTGAGTTACTAGAGAGAATTCAAAGAATGGTGTTAAATGAATACCATTGGGAAATAAAGTCTATTACTGCCCTCATTCTGTACATTAGCTCATTTCTTACCCATGTCTGAGATTATATGGTACCTTTTCCAATTGTATCTAAGCTAGGCATGACATATTTAAGTAAACAGGCTCGTTTGATAAAATTAAGAACTTTAATTCCAGGATATTTTGTACAAGATCAAGTTACACTTGATAAGATCAATGGCTAATGGAAGCAAATTATTCTGTGGTGTAAACAAGGTTAATATCTCAACAGAACTTTATATTTGCATTGGTGTTTCTGTGAGGAATGTGCAATTCATTCAAGTGCCATTAAAAGAAAGTCACTCCTGCAAGCCACAGATAATTTAAAACTGATTACCTATTCAGCAAGCAGTAGCTGTAACCATAGCAATGCCATTGAAATAATCGGAGAGTGCCTGCACTGACCAATTCTTGCCATATGACAGTAAACAAAAAAAAAGAGACTTTAACCAGTATTGGTATCAGCATAATTATTATTTGGAGATGCTGGTATTGGACTGGGGTGTACAAAGTTAAAATTCACATAATATCAGGTTATAATCCGAGGTTTATGTGGAAACACTAGCTTTTGGAGTGCTGCTTCTTCACACACCTGATGAAGGAGCAGCGCTCCGAAAGCTAGTGTTTCCAAATACACCTGTTGGACTATAACCTGGTGTTGTGTGATTTTTAGCATATTTATTGCTTTTCTATAATCAGCATTTAGCCCATGCTACATCAGCACTTACTTCATCCCTACTGATCAATTCGTTGGAGAAAGTCAGACCTGGCATCAATCCGCGTTTCTTCAACCAGAAAATAGCAGCAAAGGACCCAGAGAAAAAGATTCCCTCAACAGCAGCGAAGCCAACCACACGTTCCCCTAGGGTAGGATAACAAGTGAAGAAGATACTTTTGTTTGTTATTTATATAAATGATTTAGATGACAATATTGAAGGAACGGTTAGTAATTTTGCAGACAAGATTGTCGATAGTGAAGAAGGTTTTCGAAGATTACAAAGAGATCTTGATCAAGTAGGTCAATGGGCTGAAAAATGGCAGATGGAGTTCAATCTGGATAAATGCAAGGTATTGCATTGTGGTACAACAAACAAGGGTAGGGCTTATACAATTAATGGTAGGGCCTTTGGTAGTGTTGGAGAACAGAGGGACCTAGGGATGCAAGTACAGAATTCTTTATAGTTTCCATACCATGTAGACAGGATAGTTAAAAGGGCATTTGGCATGCTTGCTTTCATTGCTGAGCCCTATGAGTATAGGAGTTGGTGTGCCATGTTGAGGTTGTACAGGACATCGAAGAGGCCTCTTCTGGGATATTGTGCCCAGTTCTGGTTGCCCACTTACAGGAAGGGTATTATCAAGCTGGAGAGGGTTCAGAAGAGATTTACCCGGATGCTGGGTATGGAAGGTTTGAGTCATAGAGAATGGCTGGATAGGCTGGGACTTTTTTCACAGGAGCGTTTGAGAGGTGACCTGTCAGAAGTTTGTAAAGTAATGAGATGTGTAGATGGAGTTGATGGTAGTTTTTTTTTTCCCTAGGATGGGGGATTTCAAGACTAGGGGGCACACT
Source organism: Chiloscyllium plagiosum (assembly GCF_004010195.1). Lineage (NCBI taxonomy): Eukaryota > Metazoa > Chordata > Chondrichthyes > Orectolobiformes > Hemiscylliidae > Chiloscyllium > Chiloscyllium plagiosum. The sequence continues at coordinate 24,252,944 of NC_057736.1, forward strand.
TTTAAGGTGAGAGGAGAGAGATTTAAAAAAAAAACATGAGGCAATTTTGTTTTTTTTATACAGAGGGTGGTTCACATGTGGAATGAACTTCCTGAGGAAGTGGTGGATGTGGGTACAATTACAATGTTTAAAAGACATTTTGATACGGACATGAGTAGGAAAGGTTTGGAGGGATATGGGCCAGGAGCAGGCAGGTGGAACTAGTTTATTTTGAGATTATGTTCGGCATGGACCGGTTGGACCGAAGGGTCTGTTTCCATGCTGTATGACTCTATTAGCTCCTGATTATTAATATATTAGATTCCCGTGCTAGTTTAGGAAAACCACCAAGATATGTGCACACCTCCAGTCCTTCATTTAAAAATATCACTCCACCGGTTGGTGGCTGTGGCTGTGTCTACAGCTGCCGGGGCTCCAAATGCTAAAATTTACTTAAAGACTTCCGCTTACTTCTAAAAAGATGTTCCTTAAAATCCACCTCACTGACAAAATCTTTTGGTGTGCTGCTCAAAATATCTCCACATTTGGTTCAAGATCAGAATTGGTTTGATGGCGTAGTGGTGTGTTCTAGTATAGTTGAAAACAAAAATGGTGCTACATCAATGGAAATGTATATTAGTTCCATTACTTCAGGCAATGGAACTTAAATTTTTTTTTAAAAAAACCAGAAGCTGGAAAGACAAGGCTTTGAGTTTAAAAACACATCAAATTATTGCAAAAAAATTCAGGCAAACTTACTTTTAAAAGAAAATACTAGTTTAATTAGTTGGTCTTTTCTGCCTGGATATTGTTCTAGTAAATCTATTGTTCCCATAAGTCGTTATGCTCAAATTTTGCTGTTGATAAGAAAATGCTATGGTACCAGTGAATCCAGCTTAATTTGCTTCATTGAACCAAATAAACTAAACAAGTTTTATCCATGTAGTTTCATTGCTTCAAGGCATCACAATTTTGAGTAATTTTATAATTAGTACATTGTTAAAACTGTACAAGTTTTCTTGAGTTTGTTAGAACTCATACCAAATGTAGATTCTTGATCAGCAATCCACCGCAAGGCCCAGTCAGCCTTCTTCTTGATGCATGGCATTGTTTTGATTGCATTAAACAAGGATTCCCTGAAAAGCAACATGAAGCCCATATTTAGATTGTGTTTACAATAGCTCATTGGTCTCAAATAAAAGACATGGCCATTTGTAACCATAGGTTTGCTGTACATGCAGTTGGCAAGATATTGGCACAGCAGCACCATACAGACTCTTGACTAATCACTGCTGACAAACATAAGCTCCCTGGCTTCATGTCTGTACTAAAAGGCAAAGCAAGATAGAAGTACTGTTAGCCTGTAAATTCGGCATGAAGCAGCAATGTGTAAAATATCGAGGCAAGGCAGAGATGCAGCAAGTCTCAAAGCAGGCACAATGTGTGAGAGCTAAGAAAGTAAGCAAGAGTCCCAATACTATCCTGTTCTGATGCATGAAATAGGTACCTGTCCTCGCACACACAGTGGCCTGACAGCAGCATTACTTCTCAGAGGTACATAATACATGATAGATGTCGACAGATAGCACAAAAGCAAAGATATACAGCAGAGTCGTGCTACTTTTACAGGGACTATGTCTAGTCACATTATACACCCAAAGTTGACTTAATGTTCGAAGATAAAGTATTTTTGATGAGCACCCTTTTCTATATTTTTTTTAAAAAAAACAGGTTTCCTATTCTTTTAAAGAAAAGAACAGTTGCACACATTTCAAAGGCATTGTTTCTTTAAGGCAGCTCGATGACATTGACATGTAATGCTCTCGTACAAAAGGTTCCTACTTTGTTTTGTACATTGTTAGCAGTTAGCCAACTATATACAGCATATAATAGTAATCTCAGATTGGATATGCAAGTCTGAGATGTCATTAATGTACATAGTTATAAATAAAGTCCCACATATTTGACTCAATATGAATCTGACACTGATATATGTTGAGTGGGTGAATAGGAAATCAAAGCACATCAAGACAGACCTTCAGAATAAAGAACCCCAGTAATCAATCAATCGATCTCCAATTACATATCATGGGAAGGAGGAAGATGAACTGTATTATGGCTATTTAGAACTAATGTTTTGTCCATTGAAACCAGGAATGAATCCAAATACATTTGAAGGGAGAACTAAATGGGATATATTACTCAAACATAAAAACCCCAAGAACCATACTGAAGTTGGCAATTGTATTATAAAACAACTCAAGGTTCACATAATCTTTTACTTCCTACCTCTCACTTGGATCCTTGACATAGGCATCAATAAGGAGACTGTACATTTCAGAATGAACATTCTCCATGGCAATTTGGAAACCATAGAAACAACGAGCTTCAGTGACTTGGACCTCTTGACTGAATCGTTCCACCTATAAAAAGACAAAAACGCTAGCTATTTGGGTGATTGTGGAAATTGGAGCTAAGTTCCAATATTCTCTCAGCAAGAATAATCTTAAAATAAACAAAACTATTTGAGTAAAATCTGGGAGGGAAGTCAGTATTTTAAAATGCAAGCCAACAGCTGGTCAAATTCCTTCACAACTGGAATTCTGTTTATAAGTAGGGCGAGAAAAAAGGTGTTTCTTGAAAGAAAGTATATACCAAATTACTTGTCCAAATACAGTGAAAGTGCATATCAAATACTGGACTTTGAACACAGAATCTTTTCCACTTGAATTGATTCAAAACTTGTGCCCACACACAAATAATGGTCATACCAGTTTAAGTTCTATTGAAACAATTTTCATATGCAAATGCATTCTTACCAGATTCTCATTTACAATTCCATCACTCGCAGCAAAGAATGCCAGAACATGTGTAATAAAGTGTTTTTCATTTGGTTTCAGAGAACCCCAGTGTGCCAAGTCCTTTGACAAGTCAACCTAGAGAAACATTGCAAACAAAATTGTCAAGTGAATCTACAATTCGTATCACTCCAAGGGAGTCAAAAAACTTAAGCACCCCTACTGGTTGATGCAAAAATTATATACGTGGGTTTGTTCTTAAATGCAAACACAAGTGCTCTTAAAAATTAAGAGTGAGAATTTCACAGGATATCAAATATACAATGCATCAAACCCCATTGACCAGCTATACAATTATGGAAGGTTGCACTCAGCACGTTTTAGCCACTTGCCGCCTTCTAGTAGCTGAAAGGAAAAGCAAGAGTTTTGATAAGGTCTGGGAGCAAAATTCGATCTAACCTTTTGTCCAAAGGGATGATACACATTTAACTGAATGCCAGACAGTCAGATTTGAAAGCAGAGCATTTGAGACCTTATCACCAGTCATAACAATAGCTGAGGCAAATAGTATATTCCAAAATCTCACATTGAATATTAAAGGAAATGCAATTGAATTTAAACTTTTCTCTAGACAGCATGGACCACTCAGATGTCTCAATATAATTTCAATACATAGGCATACATGCCAAAGCAATCCAGTTTCCAGCCCCTCAATGTTTAATGGCAGATCCACTACTATTGTAGAATTGTAGCAGATCTTCACTCTTGAAATAGTCTATAATGTATTTACCTCCTCGGCAGTCCAAAATGATGCCTCTGCCTTTTTGTACATCTGCCACATATCATGGTATTGGATCGGAAAGATAACAAACCGATTGGGGTTATCCCGAAGAAGAGGCTCATCCTGATGTTTTGCAGCTGCTGGATTTTTCAAATCTGTCTACAAATTCAAAATTCAATTATGCAAATCGCTTATTGATTACTAACACTTAAAAAGCTTAGGACTCACTTATATCAAATAATCTAATGTAAATCACACCTAAGAACACAAAGGAAGCTTGTTGTTCGAGCAGGTTTGTTCTGCTATAAAGTGTGTTTCGTTAATGCAAATTCACTGTCACGCGATTGACAAATTGAGGACACTGTTTCGAAAATGCGAACTTTTAAAACATATGTTGGCTGTAATGCGATTATATCGCCAACACTTTAAGCACTGTTTCTAAAGCGCAATTTTTCTATAATGCGGGGTTGCACAAGAACGCAACCATCGCGTTATGGAAGAATGATCTGTACCAGATTAAATCCACAATGTGATTCCTTCAGTTTCATGAGGCTGTACATTCTCGCCTGGAAGAAGACTAATTTGGCAGTCATTTACCATCACCACTTGCAACAAGGGCTTAGTGCACCATCCTTATCTTTGAAGGAAGTGAAGATTTCCTTATGACCTCAAAGCTCCCCAAAGCGGCCTAGTGACTTCATTGGTGCACACCTTAAACCTTTGACATCAGTTTGCCTGGTGCCAGGCCAGGAAGCACTCCAAGCAACAGTGGAGTGTTCATCAAGGAGGAAAGTAGCTGATCATCTTTAAATAGTTTCACATGCAGAAAATCAGATCCCTTCGCTTTTAAGTTTTGATTTGGAAAGTTAACAAAATAAGTCATCATGACTAACACATTTACTTGTATTTTAATCCAAAATGCCAATAAACATTATACATATTTTAAAAGTGGGGGACTTATTAAAATCTACTTGTGGGACATGGGCATTGCTGGCATTTATTGTCCATCCTTAGTTGCCCTTGAGAAGGAGGTGGCGAGTTGCCTTCTTGAACCTCCTGCAGTCCATGTAGTCATACAGTGCCCTCAGGAAGGGAGTTCCAGAATTTTCACCTTATTTTAAGTTAATGGAGAAACTCATTATTCCATAATGTACAAGTGAGGAAAGTAGCGGTTATGAGGTTATTACACTATTGAACACAACTATGCTATTCAAGAATAATGGGCTTACAAAGGTTTTTGCAGTTGAGTGTAACACCATAATACTGGAAACAGTTATTACATTTGAGAGACTAAGGTTTACAGTGGAGGGCAGAATAGTTGCACAATTTCTGAAACAAGACTAGCGCTAACAATTGGAGATTATTTAAAAACCTAACTCTGTACACATGTAATTGACCTTTGCTCAGTCTGGCTGTGTAAATGCTTAACTTGGATCTCAGTTTTGATAGAAATTTGGTCTTTTGTAAAAATCACAAAAGATAACATGTCACAAGTTTTTTTTAATGACAACATATTTAAGAGATCATGTTTTGAATGAATTTAAGCAGCAAGTCAGGTTGAGGCACTTGGCAAACTATTAAGTAAAAAAAAAGTCACTGGGTCTCTGGCTTTGTTCATGCAAAAGAGATAAGTAAAACTTTGTGTAAAAGCAAAACACGAAAAAGCTGAAAATCTGAAATAAAACTAAAATGCTGGAAAGATTCACAAGTCTGGAAGCATCTGTGGATAAATGGATTAACAGAGTCTGATAATTGTCATTCTGTAAATGAGTTAACTATTTCCCATTAACTATTTCAAGCATTAACTATTTCCCTCCACAGAATCTGTCAGATATGCTGACTTATTCCACCACTTTCATAAATAAAAATTCCTTTCCTGCTGATCTCTCATTGTTAAATTAATCTTTCTCACAACACAGTCACGTTATTCATTCAGGCATGCAGTTTAGACACCACTACTCACAGTACTTACAATAATTAAAAATAATGGATTGTGTTTTAAATCCAATCAGATTCACTGATGTTCTGAGGAAGGTAATCTGCCGTGGTTAACCTGTCTGGCCGACATATAACTCCAGACATACAGCAATATAGTGGACTCAAAACAGCTCTCTGAAATAATCAAACAAACCTCAGCTAGAATTGGTGACCTTGCCACCAAAAATCACATCCTTTGATTCAGAAAGGAGAAAAAGCCCACCTCCCTCTTGCACAGGCATCACCTGTGAAAAAAATAGTAAAATACTACAGATGATGAAAATATTAAATGACATTTTAAAGCTCTAAGGATGTTCAGCGTGTCTGGTAATATCTGAAGAGAGGCGGGAATTAAAGTACTAAGAGGACAGAATTGGAGAAGTACAGGGGTTTCAGAGCAGGAAGAGGTTAGAAAGGTAGGGAGCCATGAAAATATGGAGGGATTCCAAGAGGGTGAGAATTTTACCAGTAAGCTGCTGTAAGCTTGGGCATCAAGTGTTGGTAAGTGACTACTAAAGTGAGACCTCATTTCAAGCCTAGATTCAGATAGAGTTTTGGATGGGCTAAAGTTTACAGTGGGTGGAAACAGACTTAGAGAACATCAGTTCTACACATGACAGAAGCTAAAACATTTGAGACATCCAGCAGCACACAACTGAGCTGAAGCAGAGGAAGAATGAAGTAGAGGTTATGATGACAGAAGTAGGCCATTTGGATTGGTTGGAGAGGCAGTTGGAGTCACTGAGGAACATACAGGAGGCACTGACTGTGATGGTTAGTAGCATTAGGGAGGTGGTCACACCACAGGTTCAGTCAGACAGATGGGTGGCTGTGAGGAGGAGTAGGAAGATAGTGCAGGAGACTCCAGTGGCTATCCCTCTCTCAAATAGATATACAATTTTGGGTACTATTGGGGGGGATTGTCTCTCAGAGGGAAACAGAAGTGGCAGCCAGAATGAATCTCCTGTTATGCAGGATTTGTCAAGGTTCAAACATAATTGTTATAGTGGATTGTCAGGAACACAGACAGTAAATTGTGACAATTCAGGATGGTATGTTGCCTCCCTGGTGCCAGGGTCAAGGACATCTGAAAATAGTTGCAGCATATTGTCAAAGGGGAGAGAGAGAAGCTCTAAGTTGTTGTACACATTGGTAAGAATGACATAGTTAGGGGAAGGGTTGAGGTTATGCAGGGCGATTAGAGGAAGTTAGATAGAGATTAAAAAGCAGAACCTCAAAAGGGAGTAATCTCTGGATTACTTCTTGTGCCTCATGCTATTGAGAATAGGAATACCATCATAGGACAGGGGCTGAAGGGACGGTGCAGTGGGCAAGGATTCAGATTTTTGGATCATTGGGATCTCCTCTGGGGCAGAACAGAACTGTTCAAAATGGATGGTTTTCATCTGAACTGGAGAGGAATCAATATCCTGGCAGGGAGATTTGCTAGTTTAAACTAGTAGGAAGGGGGGAGTATGGGGAAATCCTTAATAGTAGTGAGAATAGAAAGACAGTTGAGGTTGGTTATGAGGTTAAAAACAGCAAGTTAATTAAACAGGGAAGGCAAAAGTTCGGCAGAGAATGAGGTAACTCTTAAGAATCAAACTGCATTTGTTTCAATGCAAGGAGTTGTACAGGTAAGGTGGATGAATTCAGGGCATTTATGAGAACACGGGAATGGGACATTATAGCTATTATAGAAACAAAACTGGCAGCTCAATGTTCTGGGGTTCAGATGCCATAGAAGGATAGAAGTGGAGGCAACGGGGGAGGGGGCGCGATGTTTGTGATGAAAGAAAACATCATTGCTCCACTTAGGGAGGACATTCCTGAGGGATTGTCCAGTAAAGCTATATGGATGAGCTCAAAAACTAGAAGGGGCTGATCACCTTGATGGGATTGTACTATAGACCCCTCAGTAGTCAGTGGGAACCTGAGGGGCAAACATGTAGAGCAAACTTGGATATATTTAAGAGTAAGAGGATTATAATAATAAGGGATTTTAATTTTCCAAAATAGACTGGGACTGCCATATTGATAAGGGCTTGGCTGGTGAGGAATGTTTGCAGGTAAAAAGATGACAGGCAAGTTGGAAGCTTTCAAAAATGAGACAAAGAGGTAGTATGTTCCTGTTAGAGTGAAGGGTCAGGCTGGTAGGAGTAGGGAGCAATGGATGAATAAAAATAATGAGGCTCTGGTCTAGAACAAAAAGGAAGTAAATGTTAGGAAAGACAACTGGGATCAAATGAATCTCTTGAGCATAAGAGAGATAGGGGCATTCTTAAGAGGGAAATCAGGAGGGCAATTTGGAGATATAAGATAGTTTTGGCAGATGGGGTTAAGGATAAACCAAAGAGATTCTACATGTACATCAAAGGCAAAAGAGGAAATAGGAAGAGAAAGGGCCTCTTGAAGATCAATGAGGTCATCTACGTGTAGATTCACAGGACAGCGTCGTTGAGGGGCATGATTAGGTGAATGACAAAGACCTATTCCCTCAGGTGGGAGAGTTCAAAACTAGGGGGCACATTTTTAAGATGAGAGAGAAAGATGTAAAAGGGACCTGAAGGACAACTTTTTCACACAGACGGTGGTTGGTATGTGGAATGAATTGCCAGGGGAATCGGTAGATGTAGGTACAGTTACAACATTTTAAGACATTCACACAGGTACATCAATTAGAGGGATATGGATCAAACACAGGCACAGTGGAACTAGCTTAGTTTGGGAAACTTGGTCTGCATGAACAGGTTGGAGGGAAGGATCTGTTCCCGTGCTGGATAACTCTGACTCTGGACAATCTTAACGTGGAACACTGGAGCTGCTTTATTCCTGATGTCACATAGTTATTGCAGACTAATAAGCCCATATTAAAAGTTCATTACACTGCAACTTTCTGTACTCAACAGTTCAGATCAAAAATGAAATACGCTGACAGCAGAAATCTCCAGAGAATCGCTAAAAGAAAACCGAGTTCGCCTCCCATTTCTCTCTTATTTAAAAAATTGGACATTAGAAATAATTGCACAAGAAAAACCTCGCGGTCCTCTTCTTCCCCAATAGACATACCAGTAGAAGACAACAACAATGGGTTTAATTTCACCCCAAACAAGATCACAAGTTCCAACTCACCGCATCTGAAAATATGTCAGATATTCGTTCGCTCTGATTTTGACGCTAGACGCAAAGTTCCGATCTTCGTCAGCGACTAAAACTACAGAGTTCATTGCTTTTAATGACAAAGTATTTATAAACGTCTCTTATCTTTTCTCAACCCCCACCCCGCAACATAGCATCGTACAGTATCTGGAGGATTTTGATTTGACTAAAGCTTACCCTGTGTTTTTCTTCAGGACATTTGGAAGGACGAACGGAGAGTTCATTTTTGGGGCTCAGGAGAACTGGAGTAGACATTATAGGGTTTTATAACCGCAACTCCCCACAAAGTAAAAGCCAATTAATTCCTCTCCAGCGTTGTTTAAGAGTGTCCAATGCTCTCTGCTAATCTCCTTAGCATTTTTAAAAGTTCCCGCGCAGGGTCGGTCAAGCATCTGTCCCCACCCCCCAAGCAGCACCACATCCAATAGGACCCACTCTGCACAGCCTTCAACCACAGAATGCTTGTCTTTCATTCTGAATGAGAGTGACGCTGGAAATTGCTGCACAACATTCTGCTGCCACAACAGTGGGCATGTCAGTGCTGTTTGTAACTGGATTTATGCCGAAATGGGAGACCTTTTAAAATCAAAGGAGGGCAGGAGCGAACAAATGAGAAGAAAAGCCCCCTAAAGAACTGAGAATACTGTAAATCGGAACCAAACACAGAAATTGCTGGAAAAGCTCAGCGGGTCTGCCAACATCTGTGGAGATAAATCAGAGTTAACGTTTTGGGGCGAGTAACCCTTCCCCAGAACTGTTGGTAGCTAGGAAAGTGTCGGTTTATCTACAGAAGATAGGGTGGGGAAAGTGGTAGGGAGTAGAATAACTGGGGATAGAGGCCAAGGAGAGAGAATAACAGTTGGACAAAGGAGTGGATAATGATCTGGCTAGGAGAGTGGATAGCTATTAATGGGGACTATTAGTGGCTTACAATGAGTCATGTGTAGTAGCAGACTATGTAATAACAAGGCCTGATGTGTGGGGTAAGAGTAAGGATGTGGGACTTGATACTGCAGGGTCCTCCAAGAAGAAAATGAGGTGCTGTTCTTTCAGCTTGCGCTGAGCTTTGCTGGGGCGAACAACAGCAACACTTGTATTTAATTATAATTGACTGGATAGGATGACAAATCACTCTTTAGATATGATCTGCAGTGAACAAACAGCTCATTTGGCTCCCTTGACGTGCAATGATGTTAGAGGGCACTTGGAGTGCAGTGGTAATACCACAAAGACACTTTCCACCCTGAAAGTGTCTTTGTGGTATTTTCTTTGTCCCCCCTGGGCTACTGGCCATTTGAGAGTTGAGAAAACAGAAACGATTAGGGAAGACACTTTTCTGCCTTCTGGACTAATTGTCAGTCTTTTGATGTTGCAGGAGTTTTGGCTGGATGGTTGTAGACCTGGTTTCAAGTACAAGTTAGCCCAGTCCTCCCACTGAATGCAGAAAATGCATTAAGGACATTGCTGTTGAAATTTCTCTGGTGCTTTGTGTGCGCTAATGCACAGTCCACCTGTCACTGCAGGAGAGGTGTGTAGTGATTACAGCTGCTCTGTGCAGGAGCACTATTGTTGACTTATAAAGTATTTTTGTTGTTGAACGCTGTTACTTTAGTGTGTAGATGATTGAACAGGTATAGCTGATCCAGTGTTGTATATCCTGGTCAATGGTAGCCTTTTGAGAAAGGTAACTGTCAAGTAATGAGAAGTACATAATAACATTAGAAACAGGAGCAGGAGTAGGCCATCTGGTCATTGAGCATGGTCCTCCATTCAATAAGATCATGGCTGATCTTTTCATGGACTCAGCTCCATTTACCTGCCCACACACCACAACCCTTAATTTCTTTACTGTTCAAAAATCTATCTTTGCCTTAAAAACATTCAATGAGGTAGTCTCAACTGCTCAACTACAACAGTTTTGACAAAGGGTCAGTTAGACTCGAAACATCAGCTTTTTTCTCTCCTTACAGATGCTGCCAGACCTGCTCAGATTTTCCAGCATTTTCTCTTTTAGCCTCAACTGCTTCATTGTGTGGGGAATTCCACAGATTCACAACACTTTGGGTGAGGAAGTTTCACCCATCAGTGGAAACCACCTCCCTGCTTCTGTCCAATCAATTCCCTTCATAATTTTATACGTTTCCATAAGATCTCCCCTCAGGCGAGGAATAGGGCGAGAGAGGAGTTGAACAGGGATGGTGCAGGAGGGAGGTTTTGGATTCCTGGATAATTGAGGCTCTTTCTGAGGTAGGTGGGACTTCTCCAAACAGGTTGGTCTTCACCTGAACCATCTGGGTACCAATATCCTGGGGGGTGGGGGGTTACTGGTAATGCTCTTTGATTGGGTTTAAACTAATTCAACAGGGGAGTGGAAACCTAAATTGTCATTCAAGTATACAGGAGGTTGAGAGCAGTGAGGTCAGAACTAAGGTTTCAAGGTACCAAGAGGGCACGGTCAAACAAGAAGTTAGTTTGAAATATGTATACTTCAACGCCAGGAGCTTCCAGATTACACTGGGTAAGCTTGCTGCATGGATTAGTACCTGGGATTTCGATGTTGTGGCCATTTCAGAGACATGGGTAGAGCAGGGACAGGAATGGTATTGCAGATTTCGGGATTTAGATGTTTCAGTAAGAACAGAAAATGGTAAAAGAGGGGGTGGTGTGGCATTGTTAGACAAGGACAGTATTACAGTTGCAGAAAGAACATTCGAGGACTCTACTGAGGTATTATGGGCTGAGATTAGAAAGAGGAAAGGAGAGGTTACCCTGTTGTGGTTCTGTTCGCCGAGTGGGAAGTTTTTGTTGCAAACGTTTCGTCCCCTGGCTAGGCGACATCATCAGTGCTTGGGAGCCTCCTGTGAAGCGCTTCTTTGATGTTTCCTCCGGTGTTTATAGTGGTCTGTCCCTGCTGCTTTCGGTTGTCAGTTTCAGCTGTCCGCTGTCGTGGTTGGTATATTGGGTACCCAGCACTGATGATGTCGCCTAGCCAGGGGACGAAACGTTTGCAACAAAAACTTCCAGCTCGGCGAACAGAACCACAACAACGAGCACCCGAGCTACAAATCTTCGCACAAACTTTGAAGAGGTTACCCTGTTGGGAGTTTTCTATAGGCCTCTGAATAGTTCCAGAGATGTAGAGGATCGGATAGCAAAGATGATTCTTGATAGGAGCGAGAGTGACAGGGTAGCTGTTATGGGGGACTTTAACTTCCCCAATATTGACTGGGAATACTATAGTTCAAGTACTTTAGGTGGGTCCGTTTTTGTCCAATGCGTGCGGAAAGTTTTCCTAACACAGAATGTGGACAGGCCAACAAGGGGCAAGGCCACATTAGATTTGGTACTGGGTAATGAACCCAGCCAGGTGTTAGATTTGGAGGTAGGTGAGCACTTTAGTGATAGTGACCACAATTCAGTTATGTTTACTTTAGTGATGGAAAGGTATAGGTATACACTGGAGGGCAAGAGTTACTGCTGGGGAAAAGGCAATTATGATGCAATTAGGCAAGATTAAGGATACATAGGATGGGGAAGGAAACTGCAGGAGATGGGCACAATAGAAATGTGGAGCTTATTCAAGTTCCAGCTACTGCAGGTCTTTGATAAGTATGTACCGGTCAGGCAGGGAGGACATTGTCGAGCGCGGGAGCCGTGGTTTACTCAGGAAGTTGAATCTCTTGTCAAGGGGAAGAAGAAGGTTTATGTGAGAAAGGCTTATGCGATGCCTCAGGTGCTTGAGAGTTACAAATTAGCCAGGAAAGACCTAAAGAGAGAGCTAAGAAGATCCAGGTGGGGACATGAGAAGTTGTTGGCGGATAGGATCAAGGAAAACCCTAAGGCTTTCTATAGGTATATCAGGAATAAAAGAATGACTAGAGTTAGATTAGGGCCAATTAAGGATAGTAGTGGGAAGTTGTGTGTGGAGTCAGAGGAGTTAGGGGAAGCATGAAATGAATACTTTTCATCAGTATTCACATGAGAAAAAGACAATGTGGTGGAGGAGAACACTGAAGTACAGGCTACTAGAGTAGATGGGATTGAGGTTCACAAAGAGGAGGTATTAGCAATTCTGGATAGGGCAAAAATAGGTAAGTCCCCGGGCCAGGTGGGATTTATCTTAGGAATTCTCTGGGAAGCCAGAGAGGAGATTGCCGAGCCTTTGAATTTGATCTTCATAGAACATAGAACGTTACAGCGCAGTACAGGCCCTTCGGCCGTCGATATTGCGACAACCTGTGAAAATAATCTGATGCCCATCTAAACCTACACTGTTCCATTATTATCTATATGTATGTCCAATGGCCATTTAAATGCCCTTAATGTCAGCAAGTCTACGACTGTTGCAGGCAGGCCGTTCCATGTCCCTACTCTCTGAGTGAAGAAACTACCCTTAATATCTGTCCTAAATCTATCACCCCACAATTTAAAGCTATGTCCCCTCGTGTTTGCCTTCACCGTCTGAGGAAAAAGGCTGTCACTGTCCACCCTATTTAACCCTCTGATTATCTTATACATCTCAATTAAGTCACCTCTCAACGTTCTTCTCTCCAATGAAAACAGCCTCAGTTACCTCAGCCTTTCCTTGTAAGAGCATCCCTCCATACCAGGCAACATCCTAGTAAATCTCCTCTGAACCCTTTCCAGAGCTTCCACATCTTTCCTATAATGCGGTGACCAGAACTCCATGGAATACTCCAGATGTAGCCTTACCAGTGTCTTGTACAGCTGCAGCATGACCTCATGGCTCCGAAATTCAATCCCCCTCTCAATAAACGTCAACACACCATATGCCTTCTTAACAACCCTATCAACCTGGGTGGCAACTTTCAGGGATTTATGCACCAGGATACCGAGATGTCTCTGTTCATCTGCACTGCCAAGAATTTTACCATTAGCCCAGTAATCTCTGCATTCCTGTTACTTCTTCTGAAGTGAACTACCTCACTTTTCTGCATTAAACTCCATTTGCCACTTCTTAGCCCAGCTCTGCATCTTATCTATGTCCCAACACTAACATCCTTCAGCACGATCAATGACTTTGCCTACTTTAGTATCATCCACAAATTTACTAATCCAGCCTTCTACACCCACATCCAGATCATTTATGAAAATGACAAACAGCAGTTATCCCAAAACAGATCCTTTCAGCACACTGGTAACTGAGCTCCAAGATGACCATTTCCCATCAACCACCATCCTCTGTCTTCTTTCAGCTAGCTAATTTCTGATCCAAACCGCTAAATTACCTTCAATCCTGAAACTCCATATTTTGTGCAATAGCCCACCATGTGAAACCTTATCAAACGCTTTACTGAAGTCCATATACACCGCATCAACTGCTTTACCTTCATCCACCTGTTTTGTTATCTTCTTGAAAAACTCAATAAGGTTAGTGAGGCATGACCTACCCTTCACAAAACTGTGTTGACTATCCACAATCAAATTACTCCTTACCAGATGATTATAAATCCTATCTCTTATAACCTTTTCCAATACCTTTCCCACAACCGAAGTAAGGTTCACTGGCCTATAATTACCAGGGTTATCCCGACTCCCTTTCTTAAACAAGGGGACAACATTTGCTGTCCTCCAGTCTTCTGGCACCACTCTTGTCGACAATGATGACATAAAGGTCGCAGCCAAAGGCTCTGCAATCTCCTCCCTGGCTTCCCAGATAATCTGAGAATAAATCCCATCTGGCCTTATCTATTTTCAGATCTTCCAAAATTGCTAAAATATCCTCTTTGTCAACCTCAATCCCATCTAATCTTGTAGCCTGTATCTCTGTATTCTCACTAACATTGCCCTTTTCCAATGTGAATACTGACAAAAAGTATTCATTAAGCACTTCCCCTATGTCCTCAGATTCCAAACACAACTTTCCACTACTGTCTTTAATTGGCCCTAACCTTATTCTAGTCATTCTTTTATTCCTGATATACCTATTGAAAGCCTTAGGGTTTTCCTTGATTGTATCTGCCAACAACATCTCATGTCCCCTTCTGACTCTTCTTAGCATTCTTTAGATCTTTTCTGGCTAACTTGTAACTCTCAATCCCCTTAACTGAGCCTACACACTTCATCCCCACATAAGCCTTCTTCCTCTTGACAAGAGCTTCAACTTTGATTAAGTCACCACTCAACCTTCTTCTCTCCAATGAAATCATACTCCCTCTCTTGACAACTTCCTCCCTGCCTGATAAGTATATACTTATCAAGGAACTACAATAGCTGGTCCTTGAATAAGCTCCACATTTCAAGTGTATCCATCCCCTGAGTTTCCTTCTCCATCCTATGCATCCTAAATCTTGCCTAATTGCATCATAATTGCCTTTCTCCCAGTTATACCTCTTTTCCTGCGATATATACCTATCCCTGTCATTGCTATTGTAAACATAACCAAATTGTGGTTACTATCACCAAAGTGCTCACCTACATCCAAATCTAACACCTGGTTGGGTTCATTCCCCAGTACCAAATCCAATATGGCATCGCCTCTTGTTGGCCTGTCTACATACTGTATCAGAAAACCCTCCTGCAAACATTGAACAAAAACTGACCCATCCAAACTACTTGAACTATAGTATTCCCAGTCAATATTAAGGATGTTAAAATCCCCCATAATAACTATCCTGTTACTCTCACTCCTATCGAGAATCATCTTTGCTATCCTTTCCTCTACATCCCTGGAACAACTTGGAGGCCAGAGAAAACTCCCAACAGGGTGACCTCTCCTTTCCTATTTCTAACCTCAGCCCAAACAACCTCAGTGGATGAGTCCTCAAATGTTCTCTCAGCTGCTGTAATACTACCCTTGATTAAAAATGCCACCCACCCCCTCCTTTTTCACCATCACCTCTGTTTGTGCTGAAACATCTAAATCCCGGAATGTGCAACAACCATTCCTGTCCTTCCTCTAGTCATGTCTCTGAAATGGCCATAACATCGAAATGCGAGGTACCAACCCCTGCTGCAAGTTCACCCACCTTATTCCAGATGCTCCTGGCATTGAAGTACACACATTTCAAACCAACATCCTGATTGCTGGTGCCCCCTCGTGACCTTGTAAACCTATCCCTGACCTCACTGTACACTGGAAATACAATTCAGGTTGTTATTTTGTCATTGTCTATAGGAATAGTGCCAGAAGACTGGAAGAGAGCAAATGTTGTTCCTTTGTTCAAGAAGGGGAGTAGAGACAACCCTGGAAATTATAGATCTGTGCGCCTTACTTCGGTTGTGGGTAAAGTGTTGGAAAGGGTTATAAGAGATAGGAATTATAATCATCTAGAAATGAATACATTAATTAGGGACAGTCAACACAGTTTTGTGAAAGGTAGGTCGTGTCTCACTAATCTTATTGAGTTCTTTGAGAAGGTGACCAAACAGGTAGATAAGGGTAAAATGGTTGAAGTGGTATATATGGATTTCAGTAAGGCATTTGATAAGGTTCCCACAGTAGGCTATTGCACAAACTATGGAGGCATGGGATTGAGGGCAATTTAGGGGTTTGGATCAGAAATTGGCTTGCTGAAAGAAGACAGAGAGTGGTGGTTGATGGGAAATATTCATCTTGGAGTTTAGTTACTAGTGATGTACCACAAGGATCTGTTTTGGGTCCTATGTTGTTTTTTATTTTTATAAAAATTACCTGGATGAGGCCATAGAAGGATGGGTTCGTAAATTTGCAGATGACACTAAGGTCAGTAGAGTTGTGGACAGTGATGAAGGATGTTGTAGGTTACAGTGGGACATAGATAATCTGCAAAGCTGGGCTGAGAGGTGGCAAATGGAGTTTAATGTGGAAAAGTGTGAGGTGAGTCACTTTGGAAGGAGTAACAGGAATGCAGAGTACTGGACTAATGGTAAGATTCTTGGTAGTGTCGATGAGCAGAGAGATCTCGGTGTCCATGTACATAGATCCCTGAAATTTGCTACTCAGGTTGATTGGGTTGTTAAGAAGGCATACGGTGTGTTAGCTTTTATTGGAAGAGGTATTGAATTTCAGAACCACAAGGTCATGCTGCAGCTGTACAAAACTCTGGTGCAGCCACACTTGGAGTATTGCATACAGTTCTGGTCACTGTATTATAGGAAGGATGTGGAAGCTTTGGAAAAGGTTCAGAGAAGATTTACTAGGATGTTGCCTGGTATGGAAAGAAGGTCTTACGAGGAAACGCTGAGGGACTTGAGGCTGTTTTCATTAGAGAAGAAGGTTGAGAGGTGACTTAATTGAGACATATAAGATAATCGAGGGTTAGATAGGTTGGACAGTGATAGCCTTTTTCCTTGGAAGGTGATGGCTAGCATGAGGGGACATAGCTTTAAAATGAGGGGTGATAGATATAGGATGGATGTCAGAAGTAGTTTCTTTACTCAGAGAGTACTAAGCGTGTGGAACACACTGCCTGCAACAGTATTAGACTCGCCAACTTTAAGGGCTCTTAAATGGTCATTGGATAGCCATATGGACGAGAATGGAATATATGAGGTAGTTCAGGTTGTAGGTTTGCTCACCGAGCTCATAGCTTTGTTATCCAACACTTCATATAAGGTAGTGGATGGCATACTACTCAAATAGGCTGCTTTATCCTGGATGATGTTGACGATATTTAATGCTATTGGAACCATAAGCATCTAGGCAGGTGGAGAGGGTTCATTGCACTCGTTACTTCTGCTTGTGAATACTGGGAAGGTTGTGAGAAATCAAGAAGGGAGTCACATGCTCCAGAATTACCCACTCTTTTCATTGTTACAGATTTAAATAACCTCTCTGGTTAGGATTTTGATCAATAGTCTCTTTGCAAGTCAAGACTGTAACATAATTGTTTTAACTAAGCCATTAAATAAAGATGCTAAGGTGGTTAGCACCCCATTTATAATATGAAAATGCAAATGCTTAACCCATAAATAATCCAAAACATCCACAAAAAAACTAGATAAAGGAAAAAAAATAGACATTTCTCTCTGTGGAGATTGACTGTAGTCAATGATAGTTAGTTCTTGAGGGAAGAATAAAGAATATTCAGATTGTTGTCAAGCAGGCATTCTGGCACACCTCAACAGGTCACTAGACATGTGTAATTGTTTCTGGGATCTTGGTAGATACAACCTATTCAGGAAATACAATATCAAGAAGTCCTCCAAATGCTCTTCGCAAGGGCAATCAGATTTCACACTGGGCGAAAGTGAGGACTGCAGATGCTGGAGATCAGAGTCAAGACTAGAGTGGTGCTGGAAAAGCACAGCAGGTTAGGCAGCATCCGAGGAGCAGGAAAATCGACATTTCAGGCAAAAGTCCTTCATCAGGAATGAGGTTTCACATTCGACTCACAACAAGTGTGTTTCAGAAAGTAGAGACCTGAAGTGGCCTGCCTTTTCACGATTGGCCTTTTCGCCCAATTGGAAACGACACAATATCCAGCTAAACACCATTCAAACAAGGCAAGCATTAAAGTCAGACAGTTGACTTCTAAGAAGTGTGTGCAAGCAAGTAGCTAAAGTCCCAGAGGTGTTTTTTTTAAAAAAATTCCCATGTGACATTTCAATGACCCCTTTTAAAGAAACTATCCAGATATCTTCACAGAACTTAAAATAGTTTAGCTTCTTCACAATCCTTCAAAGTTACATGTCCTTGAAAAATATTAAATTGGAAGCAACACATATTTAGAGTAGACTAGGAAAAAAATGGTAGACTTTCTTTCCTAAATGGCATTAATAACCAACTGGTCTACCATTACTAATATCTTTGATTCCAGATCTAACTGAATTTTAATTCTCTAGCTGTCGCTGTAGGGTTAAAACTCATTGCCCTGTATCTTTTGTCGAGGTCCCTGGATTAGTTGCACAGTAAATAAGATCATGGTCATCATGGCTGAAGTGCCATTGATTGCACCAATGCTATGTTTACACTACAGACGCAGCGTTAATAATTGTTTGTGCAAAGTAAACATGCCAGCATTGATTGACCATTCCTAAACTGGCGCAGCGAGTTCAATCAGGGCATGCATTTTACAAATGATTTCAATACTTTGAAAGGATGCAATGGAGATTTACTGGAATGATACCAAGGATGGGTGCCCCTGCCTATGTGCAGAGATTAAAGAAGCTTGTTGGAGCAGCGGCAATTGAGGTCTCAGAGCAAGTAAGGAGAAACTGTTTCCAGTGGCAGACGGATCAGTTACCAAAAACACAGGATAAAGGTGATTTTTCTTTGTTTTGACTTGTTCATGGGAAGCCAGCATTTATTGCACATTCCTAAATGCACTGGAGACAGCAATTGTGAGCTGGTGATTGTCAGAAAAAAAAGGGGCGATTTGAGGAGCTGTTTCTCCTTTGCAGTGTATATGATCTGGAAGTAATTGTGTGAAACAGTGGGTAGCACATTCAGTAAAATGGGATTTAGATATCCACTTTAAAGTAGAAAAACTTATGCTGTGGGAAAGAGGAGGTGGGATGTCATTAGTTGGATCGTTCTACCAGCACAGACACAATGGGCCGATTGGCCTTCTATGCTATAACATTCTATGTCAGCAATGTCAGTAGAAGTGTATTAAATTGTATTATCATAGAGTCTTAGAGCATGGAAACAGACCCTTCAGTCCAACTCATTTGCGCTGACCAAACATCCTAATCTGACCTAGTCCCATTTGCCAACATTTGGCCCTCTAAACCTGTCTTTCTCATGTATCCAACCTGATGCCTTTTAAATGTTGTAATTGTACTAGCCTCCATCACTTCCTCTGGCAGCTCATTCAATTCACGCAGTACCCTCTGCATGAAAAAGTTGCCCCTCAGATCCTTTTTAAATCTTTCCTCTCCCACTTTAAATCTATGCCCTCTATTTTGAACCTCCCTACTATGGGGAAAGGATCTTGGCTATTCATCCTAACCATGCCCCTCAAGATTTTGTAAACCTCTCTAAGTCTCAACCTCAGATGCTCCAGGGAAAAAATCCCTCACATATCCAACCTCTCCCTATAGCTCAGATCATCTCTTCTGTACCCTCTTCAGTTTCACAAGAACTATAGGAGGGAGACCAGAACTGCATGCAGAATTCTAAAAGTGCCCTCACCAATGGCCGGTACAGCTGCAACCTGAAGTCCCAATTCCTATACTCAATGTTCTGACCAAGAAAGACAAGTGAGCCAAACACCTTCTTCATCACGCTATCTACCTGCGACTCCACTTTCAAGGAACTTTGGCGCCTACACCCCTAGAGTCTTTATTTAGAAACATTCCCCAAGGCCCTATCATTTACTGCCTTGGTTTGCCTAACCAAAACACAATATCATACATTTATCTAAATTAAACTCCAACTGCCACTCCTTAGCCCATTGGCCCATTTGATCAAGGTGCTGTTGTACTCTAAGATAATCGTCTTCATTGTCCACTACATCACTTATTTTTGGTGTCACCTGAAAACTTATTAACCATGCCTCCATCCTTGTGGCACACTGCTGGTCACTGGCCTCCAGTCTGAAAAGCTACCCTCTATCACACCCTCTGCCTTCTACCTTCAAGCCAATTTTGTATTCACTTGGCTAGCTCCCCGAGATCTACCACATGGAACCTTTTCGAATGCTTTGCAGAAGTCCATATAGACAAGATCTACCGTTCTGCCTTCATCTATCTTCTTTGTAGCCTCTTCAAAAAACTCAGTCAAGTCTGTGAGACACAATTTCCCACATACAAAGCCATACTGGCTACCCCTAATCAGTCCTAACCTTTCCATATACATGTAAATCCTGCCCCTCAGGATCCCCTCCAACAATTTACCCCTCACTGACGTAAGGTTCATCAGTCTATAGTTCCCTGACTTTTCCTTACAGCCTTTCTTAAATAGTAGCTTCATATTAGACAACCTCCAGTCTTCAGCACCTCACCTCTGACAGTTCATGGTACAAATATCTCAGCAAGATGCCCAGCAATCTCTTGTCTAGCTTTCCACAATGTCCTGGGAAACACCTGATCAGATCCTGGGGATTTATCTACATTTATGCATTTTAAGACCTGCAGCACCTCCTGTTCTGTAATATGAACTCTTCTCGTCATCACTATTTATTTCCCCAAGTTCCCTTGCTTCCATGTCCTTCTTGACAGTAAATATTGACACAATATACTCGAGAGTGTGGTGCTGGAAAAGCACCACAGGTCAGACAGTATCAAAGGAGCAGGAGAATTGATGCTTTGGGTCCTGATGAAGGGCTTTTGCTCAAAACATCAATCCTCCTGCTCATCAGATGCTGCCTGACCTGCTGTGCTTTTCCAGCACCACACTCTCGACTCTAATCTCCAGCATCCGCAGTCCTCACTTTTGCCTCATTTAATATCTCACCCATTCCTGTGGACCCACACATAAATGGCCACATTTAATTCTCTAAATGGCCTCTATTCTCTCCCTAGTTACTCTTCTGACATTAATGTACTTATAGAATCTCTTTGGGTTCTCCTTAACACTATTGCCAAAGCTATCTCATATCTCCTTTTTACCTTCCTGATTTCCCTCTTAAGTGTACTCCTACTGTCTTAGCGCAGTATGGTCTCTCAGTAGTTCACATTGCTGCCTCACGACACCAGGGACTTGGGTTTGATTCCACCCTTGAGCAACTGTCTGTGTGGAGTTTGCATATTCTCCCCATATCTGTGTAGGTTTCCTCCAGGTACTCTGTTTCTTTCCCACAGTCCAAAGATGTGTGGATTAGGTGGATTGGCGATACTAAATTGCCCATTGTGTTCAGGGGTGTTTAGGTTAGATGGATTAACCTTGGGAGGTGCGAGGTTACAGGGATGGTGTGGTGAGGGCTGGGTAGGATGTTCTTCAGAGTGTCAGTGTGGACTCAATGGACCAGTGCTTCTGCACTGTAGAGATTCTATGATGCTGTCCTTATATTCTTTGAGGGATTCGCTTGACCTCAGCTGTCTATACACGCAGCCACATGCTGCTTCTTTTTCTTGACCACAAGTCTCAATTTCTTTAGTCATCCAGTACATAGCAACCTTGCCCTTCACACTAACAGGAACATACTGTCTCTGAACTCATATTGTCTCATTTTTAAAGGCCTCCCATTTCCCAACCATCTCTTTACTGTGAATAGCCTCCCCGAATTAATTTTTGAAAGTTTGTGTTAATACTGTCAAAATTGGTCTCATTCCAATTTAGAACTTTAACTTTTTGATCAGTTCTATCCTTTTCCATAACTTTTTAAAAACTAAGAGAATTATGACCACTTCTCCCAAAGTCCTCTCCCATTGACACCTCAGTCACTTGGTCTCCCTTATTTCCTAACAGGAGGTCAATTATTGCTCTTTGTTGAGAACATACATCAACATATTGAATAAGAATGTTTTCTGAGAGTCATGCAGCACGGAAGCAGATCCTTTGGTCCGACCAGTCCATGCCGACCCTAATACCAAACTAAACTGGTCCCACCTACTTGCGCTTGGACCACATTCTTCCAAACACTTCATACTCATGTACTTATCCAAATGTCTTTTGAACATTATAACGTTTAACATCTTAACAATTTCCTCCCCATACAAGTCCTGAGCGCTATGACAGGGCCAGCCTATGTTTGGAAAGTTCAAATCCCCTACCATTACAACCCTATTATAATTACAGATATCTGAGATATCCTTACATATTTGCTTCTCAGTTTCCCGCTGACTAAGGAGGGGGGGGGGGGCGTGGAGGGGCTCAATACAGTCTCAACAAGGTGACCATCCCTTTTATTCATTTCTCAGTTCTATCCAGATAACTTCATTGGACCATCTCATTTCAACCTTCAATGAAAATTAAAAGGACTCGCATTCCTCTTAGTCTGCCCAGTATTTGTCAGCTTAAATCCCAGTCAGGACAAAGGTGATTTATTGGAGTCACGGCGCTTTTTCACGTACTCCAGCAGGAAAGCAACACACCATTGTCCTTTTGAATAAAAGTTGGCGAGTAAGGGGAGAATGAAAGGACTAGCAACATAGTTGCCTTGGAGACCAATGTAAACAATGAGTTGCTATCGCGATATGAGGCGCACCCGGAATAAGGGAGCAAAAAACCAACTGGGGGAAAAGGTTGCAGGTAAGAGAGATTCCACAGTGAGAGTGATGGGGCTGGTGTTGGAGAAAATGAAAGGCCTTTATTCCGTGAATTTCCGACGGTTCCGTCTCCGGCCAGGTTTTAACTTTAGGAGTGCTTAAACAAACGGCATGTTATCATTTTTTTTAAACCAAAGCTAACACTTTTGGGAATACATAAATTATTGAGTGGTTTTATGTATAAAATGTTCAGAAAGTAGTACAAATTGTTTTAAAAAAATTTTTTTAACATGTTAGCAGATTTTGTGTCTCCCCCTTTTCTGTAGAAACTGACTCCTCACGTTCCGAAAATATCTATCAATGTGAAGGTCATTTAGCCCATCTTAATTCGTCTATCCTGTGCACACCTACACTTCCCCATTTGCTGCACTTTTCATTCCTAAATAATTCCACTGATTTTGTCTCTCACCCAATTGGTGATACATACTAAATAGAAAAGAGACTCCCTAGCGCACTCTTTAAGTTAGTTTTTACTATTTTGAACCTATAACTCCTGTCCTACTTCCTGTTGTGCTATTTTCCATGATATTCCCCAATTTCCTCTGCTGCCACTTCAAATCCATACTGCAGTCTACTTTAAACGGTCAAGGCTCGCCTTAAGTGGTGCGAACCACACAAAAGTTTGAGACCTCTAGCTCACTGAGCATTGGGTTATGTGCACAGTAAGTATAATTAGCATGAAATTTGCATACTCTGCATGATTTTTAAGTCATGCATGCTGATCATACATTGCAATTTTTTGCACGCTAGCCAATTTTGCCACCCCCCGCCCCCCAAACCCTGGAAATGGAAAAAGAAAAACTGAAATCACTTTAAGTCACATTGCCTCAAAGTCTAATAGTGCATTTCATCTACTTACTGTTCAGGCCTATTATCATCATTATTTCTCACTCTGTCTGCCATCCAATATCTAAAGTCTGCATTATTGACCCTCATTCAAGGACTGCTCAATGACACAATGCTTTATTGCTAATCTCTGGAGGTTGCAGTAGCTAAAGTGACATCTTTCATTGATCCAAGCATTATGAAACACTTTAAAAAAACCCTTCTAATTTTGCCCTTTGTACTGCAGCAAGGTTGAAACCACACATAACATCACACCATTCATGCTGACTTTTCTTTTGTGCTTTTAGCATTGCCCAAGTCAAGCTGTGATACTGCAGTCTGAATCATGCTTTTATCAACCAACCATAAATTTTCTTCATTAAAATAGAGACAGAAATATAAAAATTTAAACACCTGTCTGAGGGGAAAAAAGACTTTTTGTAAACAATTTTACAGCACTTACTTCTGCAAAAGCGACATCACAGTTATTAGGAACTCTAGTGCTGAATCAGAGGGAAAGTCCCATTGAGCAGTTCATACAGCTGCTAGCAGCCAATTTTGGAGTGGCTCTTCTATTGGTTGTGTGGTGAGAGGAGACCAAAGTAATTGAAAAAACAGAATTTATTTTCTTACCTTTAAAGAAGAATGAAGCTGCACTTAATTTCTAAAATTATTTTAAAAATTTATTTCAGGCAGTGATGTTGTTTTCTTAGGTCACAAATTGTAATGATTTTACATGAAAGTACAAATAATCATGACCTAGCCTTTGCTGTGTCTGTTTTATGACACTTTGAAAGAAGCAACAGTTTGCATTCATATGGAAATTTTCATGATCTCAGTACATCCCCCAAGGTGTCTTGTAGCCCAGGATGGGCTGCTGCAGTGTCAGCACAGTGGTAAAAACAATGATTGCAGATGCTGGAAACCAGATTCTGGATTAGTGGTGCTGGAAGAGCACAGCAGTTCAGGCAGCATCCGAGGAGCAGCAAAATCGACGTTTCGGGCAAAAGCCCTTCATCAGGAATAAAGGCAGAGAGCCTGAAGCGTGGAGAGATAAGCTAGAGGAGGGTGGGG
>NC_057736.1:24278238-24385075 GCF_004010195.1 Chiloscyllium plagiosum
TGCGGAAGGCAGAAAGGGGTGGGGAGGGAAATGTATCCCTGGTGGTGGGATATTTTTGGAGGTGGCGGAAATGTCGGCGGATGATTTGGTTTATGCGAAGGTTGGTAGGGTGGAAGGTGAGCACCAGGGGCGTTCTGTCCTTGTTACGGTTGGAGGGATGGCGTCTGAGGGTGGAGGTGCAGGATGTGGACGAGATGTGTTGGAGGGCATCTTTAAACACGTGGGAAGGGAAATTGCACTGTTAAACTGTAAGGAAATGCAACAGCCAATTTGTTGTCAGCAATGTCCCACCCATTGGCAGTCTGATATTGACTAGATAATCCAATTGTTCAATAAGATGGGCATGTGTGCATGTATATTCCATATCAACAGTGAGCCACCACATTGGCGAAGGCAACAGCAAAGGCATCCAGATTTTAAGATTTTTATTATTAAGCTTAAAGACTGAGTTCTACTTTTAAGCCACCTGCCCTAAATGTGGCAGGTCTGAATGAAATCAGTGGAGACCGTCCCCGCAAGAGGTGAATTTTGTTAAAAACAGAACCAATTTCAATGCAGATGAGTCTGTCTCCCAACTCCAGAACAGTCCCAAAGACCATTAGCTAGTGCTTCTACTCCTTTATCCTATCTTCTACTCCCTGTAGCCCCTGGACTGGAGGGTGCCTGATGTGTGCCTGATGTGTGTTTTCCCAGTAACTCATCAATGGAAGCTAGCTGGTCTAAATCAGTAGCATAATATTGATTGAGTTATATAGTCATAGAGATGTACAGCACGGAAATAGACCCTTCAGTCCAACCTGTCCATACCGACCAGATATCCCAACCCAATCTAGTTCCACCTGCCAGCACTCGGCCCATATCCCTCCAAACCCTTCCTATTCATATACGCATCCAAATGCCTTTTAAATGTTGCAATTGTATTAGCCTCCACCACTTCCTCTGGCAGCTCATTCCACACATGCACCATTCTCTGCGTGAAAAGGTTGCCCCTTAGGTCTCTTTTATATCTTTCCCCTCTCACGCTAAACCTTTGGCCTCTAGTTCTGGACTCCCCCACCCCAGGGAAAAGACTTTGTCTATTTACCCTATCCATGCCCCTCATGATTTTATAAACCTCTATAAGGTTACCCCTCAGCCTCTGATGCTCCAGGGAAAACAGCCCCAGCCTGTTCAGCCTCTCCCTATAGCTCAAATCCTCCAACCCTGACAACATTCTTGTAAATCTTTTCTGAACTCTTTCAAGTTTCACAACATCCTTCTGGTAGGAAGGAGACCAGAAGTGCACACAATATTCCAAAAGTGGCCTAACCAATGTCCAGTACAGCCACAACATGACATCCCAACTCCTGTACTCAATAATCTGACCAAGAAAGGAAAGCATACCAAACACCTTCTTCACTACCCTATCTACCTGCCACTCTTACTTTCAAGGAGCTATGAGCCTGCACCCCATGGTCACTTTATTCAACAACACTCCCTAGGACCTTACCATTAAGTGTATAAGTCCTGCTAAGATTTGCTTTCCCAAAATGCAGCATCTCACAACTCCATCTGCCACTCCTCAGCCCATTGGCTCAGCTGATCAGGATCCCATTGTAATCTGAGGTAACCTTCTTCGTTGTCCACTACACCTGTTCAGGCTTTGTACCTGTAGGCTCAGTTCATGCAGTTGGGTTAACAGCATTCAATTCCTTCTTCAGTCGTTTACTCCAATCAATGGTTAGAATTGTCCAATATGTCCTGTAGCACTGACAAATATACAATATTTGTCAAAATCAGTATTATCCCTTTCAATCTGAACCAGACTCTTCATTAAAAATAAGCATAACGTCTTGACAGAGATGAGGGGTATGATTCTCTCCTCCTGCATCTATGGGAATTGAGTTGGGAATTGATAAAATAAGGTCCGTGGGGCAAGAGTTTAAAACTTACCCCACCATTACAGACTCATGCCAGCTCCCCCTGGTCAGTATTGATGGTGGCTGAAGGATAGTTTGAATGTCATGCTATTTGTTGTCAATGGAAGCATTTAGAAACCTGTAGAAATCCAACCAGGTTAAATCAGTGTGTGAACAATGGGGATGCTTGCTGTGAAGTTAAGAAAGTATTGGCTTGTAGGATTAAAAGGTTTTGCCAATCCTTCCTTAATTCCCATGCAGATCCCCTATGCTGCATCCATGCTCCCATAAATCCCTAGGGTACTTCCATGCCCTCGTATTTATCCAGTACTGATTTATACCGCCTCATAGACCCATTCCATTCCAATCCCTAATGAGGAATTGAAAATTTCCTTTGGAAAAATGGCTTACCCAATAAAAAATCTCAACCAAAACCATTCACCGTGTCAATGAATATTGCCTCGATTCTCTTCAAACTCCTTAATCATGTCAAAAAGACAGGTGTTGAGAACAACAGCAAAGGGTTTCTTTCCATGCTGTATGACTCCATGTTTCTGTAAACTGATTACACCCTCACAAAAGTATCAGTCAAACAAAGACAGCCCTCCCCTACAAACCTGTAAATGGGCCCATCTTGAGTTAAGTACCTCCACACATATCATCTGCAACCGCAGGAGGTGCAAGACTTGCGCCCACACCTCCCCCCTCACCTCCCTCCAAGGCCCCAAAGGAAACTTCCATATCCGCCACAGATTCACCTGTACCTCCACACATATCATCCTCGTCAGATCCACACCCCCCACCAACCCAACCTCCACTCCCGGCACCTTCCCCTGCAACCGCAGGAGGTGTGTTTTAAAAAATTCTCAAGGTCAGGTTCGTAGGAGAGTAGTCTGACACAGAACAAACGACCAAGAGGCGAGTCTGCTAGAATATGGGCATTTTATTCCCCGCATCGTCGCCACAACCAGGTCCAAACAACGGGTCTGGCTTATACTCACTCTACATGTTACCGGAACTGGGAGCCGTCAGTTCTCGTAGAGCGGTTGCCAACAACCCACGCTCGGCGGTTAAACGTAACCCCGGAGCAGACTCACCGAACTGGAGACTTTTCCAGCTGATATACTCTTTTCCAGATATAAACATTCATGTGAACAGCAGAGCAAGGCTAAAAAACACATTCCATTCTGGTTACATACAGATAAGAAGATTCACACGGGAAGGTGTATAACAAGATTCACACGGGACCAAGCGACACCTTCCATTTTCGGTTAGAGCAGAGCAAGGCTAAAAAACACATTCCATTCTGGTTACATACAGATAA
This sequence comes from Chiloscyllium plagiosum, assembly GCF_004010195.1. Classification (NCBI taxonomy): domain Eukaryota; kingdom Metazoa; phylum Chordata; class Chondrichthyes; order Orectolobiformes; family Hemiscylliidae; genus Chiloscyllium; species Chiloscyllium plagiosum. The sequence goes on from NC_057736.1 coordinate 24,281,461, forward strand.
GAAGATTCACACGGGAAGGTGTATAACAAGATTCACGATCTCCAGCATCTGCAGACCTCACTTTCTCCATCTTGAATTAAGTCCATTATGCATTCTTAGAGCTTGGTCAAGTGTTCATCATGATGTCACCTGGAAAAACAATTGTCTGGTCATCTGTTCAAATTGCTTCTGAATAATGAACTCGGCTCTCCAAAGTTATGTCAATGCAGCTTACAGGAGGGTTTGTTTAACATTTTATGAGGCTTGAGGTTGTAATAAGTTTTTCTTCCTTGGAGTTTTATTTTCGATTCTTGTTTGTTTTACAGGATGTGAGGAGCATGGGGTCATAAAGGGGCATGGAGATATGGGAAGGTGTAGGGGTGGATGAGGTAGTGTTGACATGATAGAGCTATAGGGCTTAATAATGACCTAATTCTACAACAACGTCTCCAAGAACAGAAGTGGACTAACTGAGCAGGTTGCCACATCACCCTGTTACATTCAGCACTATATCAGGCACGCTTGGGAAGGGGGCAGACTTAGAATTTGCCTGCCCACAGTTCACGGAGATGAAAATTCTGTGGGAATGGGATGGATGATGGGGTCAGGATTGCAATGTCAGAAAATGGCACTACTGCTGCCTGATAGAAATATCATGAATAAAAAGTCATTGGACCAGGTGGGCTATTGCAATGAACGTGACAGAGTCACGTGTGAAATCCAGCAAGACCTGTCTCAGTGTCGAGAACAACTCACGTTTAACTAAACTCTGGGCATCGAGGCAACAATCTTGCCAGGCAGTGGTGAGTTGCTTACAAAGGGGGCTTTCATTGCTTGTTTGTGACCTTATTAACTGCAGTTGTTCCCGCAGTAATATTCAGATTTATATCTGACCATCCATTCTTAGCAAAATAAATATTACAAATTCTTGCTGTGGACCTCAGTGAGTTCCTGGTGGCTTCAGCTCACTGCTTGCACCAAACCTCGATGTTGGATACTGGGCATCAATATCACATGAAATCTGCATTGGCACTGACCACAGACACCACACTTGCATGGACATTGGCATTCAACATGTGCCAGTCTTCAAGAGCTCTCAAGAAACATCTCTGAGCCACTTACAGGATGCTTCAACTTTTCAATGTGGCACCTCTGAGCACAGTGGCAATCCTCACTGTATCGTTGCAGCAAGGACACTGCTCAAGGACATGCACCCAGCCTGTGAACTGAACCAAGCTACATCACAGGGTTGTTCAGTTGCTCTCTTTGTGCTCACTCGCTCTGAGGCTCCCTGGATGGACACAGAATTTCTGCCTTTGTACTACATTGCCTTTTTGTTCTGTGTCCCCTCAGCCAGGCTTGCAGTGCTGTGGTATTACTAGGCTGTTAGTACAGACACAAAGCTTGTTATAGTTGCCCTCAATCAAAAGAGATAGGCAATGCTCAGAAGGTCCCGACTCAGTCAGTCAAGGATACAGTCACTCAGGGAGATCAGAGTTGGGCCCTGCCCGTAAGAGAGGTGAGGAGCCTATTGTCAGACAGTCCACCTCCCATCATGACTCTTTCTGCTCTCTAGTGGACTGTTTTCCTTCTGAAATGAGAGAGAGGCACGTATTGAGGAAGGTGAAAGTGGATGGAACAGTGGTCACTTCCTGTGCAGAGGGCCCACAGGATTAATGAGTTTAGGGGATTGGGTTTGGTGATAGAGACTGAGGACAGATTTTGCAGGCAATCGTGCGACGTGTAGAACCAAAATCAGAAACAGCTGCAAAAACTCAGCAGGTCTGGCAGCATCTGTGGAGAGAAAGCAGAGTTAACATTTCGGGTCCGGCAACCCTTCCTCAGAACATGGAGACTTGTAGACCAAGTGGGAGGTGGGGACAGTAGCAGCGAGAGAATGAACCAGTATGAGATATCAGAGAGAAGATGGTGGCAGTAACACTGGTGGAAGAATGATTGACTTTCTCCCTACGTTGCTGTGCATTCCTCCAGATGGCTGAGACTGCAATGACCTGCAAAGTCACCTTGGAGCAGGCTGGCATTGAGACGTCCTCTGCTAGACCTGGGGGACGAGGATAGTCCTTCACTGCATCAGCCCATCCACCAGGACCTATAGGTTGCTGCCCTGAAAGCAGGCTGAAAGCGGTCCCTTGTCTGCCATGTGTGGGGCAAATGTCAGGAACCATGCAACATAGTTGCAGACTGTTAGTGCTTATCTGGGAGCACAGCTGCCTGTTAAAGGTTTGCAGGATATCCCAGAAGTGGTGAATTGTTCTGGGTGCAGTGAGTGGCAGAATGGAGCTGGAATCAGATAGAGGTGGGTAGGAAGTTAATGAAGCAATTTTGGTAAGGCACAGTGAGAAATCTCTCTCGACCTCAAAACTTCCACAAAACTTGACGAAATTAACATTTAGCCAGAAAAGTAAGAGTCAACCCATCATTTCCTATTCATTTGTTCTATAAAGAAAATTTAATTTCTATGGCGTTATTCACTATTTAATTGCATTTCTTATGGTGTTTTATCTTGTTCAGATTTAAGCAACCTTTCCAATATTTATCTTGTCAAAATTGCAAATGTTATTATTTGCCAAGTTGCAACTAAGAATTATCTGAAAATTTTAACTGGATATTTTCAAATGCTGAAGTTTATTTATTCTATTCACTTTTTTTCTACAAACAATTTAAAAATACACATCCAGACTTCCTCTATTTCATTCCTGGATTTAATAATTACGTTCACTGCTGACAATCCGATTCTCTTTCAACTTCCAAGTTCAGTTATTTTTATTTTATCTTATTCATGATCAGGTCATCAAACTTGTAACTTATCAAAACAAAATCCAGTTCCCATGTCACAGGTGTCATCTGTTTTTATTAGCTAATAAAGCTAATTCAGTTCAATTCAATTGATAAAATTAATCTGAGACCAGAAATTCCCAGTTAAAGGTTTCTGCAGAATTGTGGTTTAATTGATGCAAAAGATGCTGTGCACAATAGCTACCTATTAGGTTAGGAGAAAGTGAGGACTGCAGATGCTGGAGATCAGAGCTTAAAAATGTGTTGCTGGAAAAGCGCAGCAGGTCAGGCAGCATCAAAGGAGCAGGAGAATCGACATTTCGGGCATAAGCTGCCGTTAGAAAATCTTAGCAGCTCTTCTATTTGCTATCAATGGAGCCTGATCTTGGTGTACACTTCAGATTTGGATATCTGCTGCTCTCTGGTGGTAGATCAACTGCCAATAGCTGCAGGGAAAAAGAAATCGAATTAAGTGTGCGCATGATGAGACAAGATTTTTATTAAACAAAGAGTAACAATTTGCAATCTTACGAATTAATAGTTTTTGTTTTAAATGCCAATTGTTGGACAAACCGATTGATTCATATGCAAGCTATCACATTCCAGGTGCCTGATCAAATTGTCAATTATTTGACAATGTATCTCCATTTTACTTCAATACCCTGTATTTGCATGGAGTACAGTTGTAGCTTAAGAAGTTCATGCCTAAACAGAAAATCAATCTGTTCAATTGTAATAGAGTCATACAGCATGGAAACAGACCATTCGGTTCAACCACTCCATGGTGAACATCATCCCAAACTAACCTAGCCCCACCTGCCTGCTCCTGGCCCACATTGCTCCAAACCTTTCCTGTTCAATTACCTTAGTGTCTTCTAAACGTTTGTAACTGTGTCCACATACACTTCATTAGGAAGTTCATTCCACACATGAACCACCCTTTGTGTAAAAGATTGGCCCCTCATTTTGAATTTTAGTATAAACATGTTCCAAAAGATTTTCATTGATGGTTTATAGCGTGTTTAAAGTTGCATGGACCACATACAATTTTTGTATCCTGTATCTTTATTCTGTTGTAGTTAGTGCATCATCTTAATAGACTGTTTTCTTACAGGTATTTTACAATTGAGCTATAACAGTTGTGTCTGATTAAGAAATTTACATAATTTCTTAACAGCGATTTAGTAAAAATCGATACGATTTACAAGTTTATACAGGAAATTATTGACCTATATTCCTAATTTAGTACTTTAACTATTGGATGACACCTGGTTAGAAAGCAACAATCCAAGTACATGTCAAAAGAAATCTTGCAGATATTAGAAATGAAACAGTCTTAAGCTCAGAATATTCAATTGTGCTATTGTGTTTTATTTGTTCATGGGTGTGGGTGTTACTGGCGACACCAGCACTTCCCTAACTGTCCTGGAGGAGATGGTAGTGAGCTGCCTTCTTGAACTACTGCAATCTATATGGGATAGGTGTTCCCATAGTGCTGCTTAAAAAAAAGGAGTTCAAGGCTTTTGACACAATGTCAGTGAAGAAATGGTGACCTTGTTCTGTTGAGATGATGAATGGCTTGGCAGAGTACCTGCAGGTGGTGATGTTTCCATGCGCCTGCTGTCCTAGTCTTTCTAAGGTGGTAGAGATTACAGGTTTGGAAGGTGCTGTCAAATGAGCCATAATGAGTGCATTCTGCAGGTGACACACACTGCTGCCACTGTGAATCCGATGGGAGTGCATGTTTGTGGGTGTGGTGCTGGTCAAGTAAGCTTCTTTGTCCTGGATGGTATTGAGTGTTATTGGGACTGCACTACCCAGGCAAGTAGAAAGGACACTTTCCTGACCTATTACTGACTTATGCTGTGTAGATGTTCGAGAGGCTCTGGGAATCAAGAGATGAACTAGTTGCTGAAGAATTCTCAGACTCTGACCTGCTCTTTTCGCCACAGTATTTTGTGTGCTGATCCAATCAGTTTCTGATCAACGGAAGATGCTACCATATGAATAATGGGGGATTCAGTGATAACAATGCAGTTGAATGTCAAGGGTTATCATTAGATTCTCTTGCTGAAGTAGCCATTGGCTAGCCCTTGTGTGTCTGTTGCTTACCATTTGTTAGCCCAAGGCTGGAAGCCATCCACATCTTACTGTATATAAGCAAAGATGCCTTCAGCATCTAAAGAATCATGAATGATGCTGAACATTGAGAAATCGTCAATGGAATTTGACACTTCTGTCCTTACAATGGAGGGAATGTCATTGTGTGTGTGGTTAAAATGGCTGCAATCACAGACTTTCCATCAGTGGCTAAATAACCTAGCTGAGACTGGAATCAGTTTTACACCACTTCTATGACTTCTACATTGCAGAAAGTAAATTGTGAATATACAGGATTAATCAAGGATGAATCCTGGTTAATAAACACAAAGAAATATATAATAGTGAGAGACTGGGACAGAATTAGCTTTTGAATTTTCCTTGCCCTCTCCAAAGATGGGTGATGTCTTCATTCAGTATTTACCTTACCTTTGAGATTCAAAATCATGTAGTAAATATTTACAAGAATAAATGTAATAGTCAATATACATTAGCACACTTCGTACTTATTCCAGAACTACCTTGAATTTGTCTGGAAGATTTACTTCAGCCTAACAGTAGTTTCTGGGGTGTTAGGATATACTAAAAGAATGGAGTGCCTCAAGTAAGGTCTATGATACATTTCCATTTCATGCGCAATTCCTGTGCATATTCAGAATGTTTCGGGTCTCCCATTTACTTGCTCAATGAATCAAATGTTCCTTTTTGAAACCAGTAAAATATCTAAAACCAAAGCAGGGCTTCTGTCTTAAATACTCAAAGAAAATGGAAAAAGTCAAGTTTTCTTCTCTGCTGTCATAATGTTTCTCCTGGGTTCCTCACTGCAGTATCCAGAAGGTTAAACTTTGCAGATAGGATGGTTACAACCCCAGAATGATGGTTTAGAATTCCAAATCATTTCCATGAGATTCTCCCACGCATATCTCTCTTGAAAGCCCACCACTAAAACTGGGCTATGGGGGTTGTGAGGTCCCAGCATCAAATTGGAGGGTCTGCAAACATCACCAGCAACTTCCTCACAAATCAGCTAAAAAAGGCAAGGTCCATTAGTACTCCAAAGTATGCTCAGACATCCATTGGCTGCTGTTGTCAGGAACCTGCACATATTATAAGCAATGACTTGCAACATTGGCATATTTTCAACCTGCACACTCTTGATTTGAAGGAATGACTCATTTCCAGATGATAAACAGAGCATTCAGAAAGAAACTGAATTTGGACACATTGCCAGCCTCCACTGCTTTCAGACCAGATGCTTGAAGAGAGCACATCATGTAAGTTGAGCTGAGGGGTGATGTGGAAAATTAGATAGGTACTTGTAATTTTCCAGTTTTTGAAAGTATAGAGTCATAGAGATGTACAGCACAGAAACAGACCCCTCGGTCCAACTCATCCATACCGACCAGATATCCTAAATTAATCTATCCCCATTGCCAGCACTTGGTCCATATCCCTCTAAACCCTTTCTATTCATATACCCATCCAATGCCTTTTAAATGTTGTAATTGTACTAGCCTCCACCACTTCCTCTGGCAGCTCATTCCATACCCCCATGATTCCGGGAACAGTGGCATTGTTGATAATTAACGTTTTAAGCTGTTTTAGCTTATTCACTAAGTTCCTGCCACAGTTCTGTAACTGTTCAACTGAGAATGCCCACAAATGCTCAAGAGATTTGCCTTCAAGTTTTTACTCTCTCTGGGCCCAGGTCTAATGGACCAAGTTGATAGGTTATGGTTTTACCTCCAATGTCGTGCACCTGAAATGGCCACTTGTGTGCGCTGGTGAGCCATCTTTTCCTCTGCACAGGCACTGTTTGAGGAAAAGTTTGATAAATTTATTTTATTTTTGTACCTTCTTGTATAAGTGACCCTTTACAACTCAGAAATAAAACAGAAAATGCTGGAGAAACTCAGCAGGTCTGGTGTTATCTGTGGAGAGCGAAACAAAGTTTAATGTTTTGAGTCCAGTTTGACTCATCTTCAGATCTCCTCCACTTGGACCCTGGCTCCTAAGCCACTGCCAATGCTGTTCTACTGGAACTTGTCTGAACACAAGGAATCCGTTAGATCACTTTCCTGCAGTTGTCAGCCCCTCCGTATGGGCAGGTACATCTGCCCTGTTGGTTGGCTGAAATTGTGAAGGCTTTAGAAGAATATTTGTGCAGAATATTAATACACAATATTTTTGACTGGAGTGAATAGATTAAGTAATTTCTCTGTTATTGCTCATTAGATTACCTCAATTTGTGATTGGAAAACTGTCACTAGCCTCAGTTGCAATATGGTGGACTTTATTCAAACCATGGAACCTATGAACAAACAGACTCCGAGGCCTAAGTACAAATTCATTCATCACTTAGCATCAGGAAATTCTGGTATGTAATAGTCAGAATTTTAGTTATAAGTTTATTTTCTGCTTATTGGCCTTGCGTGCACTTAGTGCTCCATGTTTCTGCTAACCCTTTGAGTGAACACATGCTGAAAATTCTCAGGACTAAACCCAATTTGTCATAAGCTGTTCACTTTCGGAAATGTATTTGCTTTTCTTCCCAAATTTAAATGTTCGTTTTTATTAGGTTAAGCCACTTCAAATACTTTCTCATTTTACAAAATCTTTAATGCCCTAACTTCCAAAGACCATAACAAAATGCTTATTTAAAATCTTTAAGAAAAGTAAAAAATTAACGTGTAAAATAAATCTAAATGTCAACAAATCAAAAATTGAAGAACGCCCAAATATCCTCACTCGTGCTTCTTTCTACTTTAAATCTCTGACTAGGCAATACCTTTTGATCATGTAACTTTTTAAGTAAACATTGATAGTGTTTTGGACGATGGTTCTTGGTTATTCTCCTGATTTCTCAATTAACTTATAAGTTAACATGCATCTTCTTTCTTGTGTCGTAGAGTGGTACAGCACAGAAACGGACCCTTTGGTCTAACTCATCCATGTCGATGAGATAGCCGATATCAATCTAGTCCCATTTGCCAGCATTTGGCCCATATCCCTCTGAACTCTTCCTATCTAAACCCTGTGGTTTATTCCCAATATGTATTTTCCACTATCCACATGGGGAAATCTTGTAGGACATTAGGTAGCAACTCAGCCAGAAGTCCTGGTTTTGAGTTCCACTTCAGAATTTGATGGCCAAGGAAGATACATTCACAGTTTTGATCAGAGTGGTGCTGGAAAAGCACAGCAGGTCAGACAGCATCCGAGGAGCAGGATTCCTGATGAAGGGCTTTTGCCCGAAACGTCGATTTTCCTGCTCTTTGGATGCTGCCTGACCTGCTATGCTTTTCCAGCACCACTCTGATCTAAACTCTGGTTTCCAGCATCTGCAGTCCTCACTTTCGCCTCAGGTGCATTCACAACCTAACAGATTGAGTGTCAATCTGCAAATTGTTGCAGCACAAGTGGGCGGTACAGTGGCACAGTGGTTAGCACTGCTGCCTCACAGTGCCAGAGACCTGGGTTCAATTCCCGTCTCAGGCAACTGTCTGTGTGGAGTTTGCACATTCTCCCCATGTCTGCGTGGGTTTCCTCCAGGTGCTCCGGTTTCCTCCCACAGTCTAAAAATGTGCAGGTTAGATGAATTGACAATGCTAAATTGCCTGTAGTGTTAGGTGAAGGGGTAAATGTAGGGGAATGGGTCAGGTGGGTTGCGCTTCGTCGGGTCAGTGTGGACCTGTTGGGCCGAAGGGCCTGTTTCCACACTGTAAGTAAGTAATCTAAAAGCTAAAGGCAGGCAATCACAGCATGGGGAGATTCTGGTCATCTATGTAATGGAAAGAACCCTCTACCCTCACTATCTATAACTCCAGACAATAATGCACAGGTAAAAGTGTGTTTTGCTATATCAACTCCACTTTCTTGAATGAACTGCCACCTTCACCATTGTGCCATATACATATGTTATTATTGGTTAGCTCAGTTGGTTAGATGGCTGATTTATAACGCCAACAATGTGGATTCAATTCTTGCACACCACGAAGGTCCTGCTTTCTCAACATCACCTTTGCCCTGAAGTGTAGTGATCCTCAAATTAAACTCACTATCAATCGTTTTGCTCTAATGAGAGAGCAGCCCCATGGTTTTCTGAAACTATTGATTTCATTTCACCATATGTGATACTACCTTAACATTACTGACAGTACACCATCACAAATAGATTTCCATTCTGTTACTAAAATTTTATGTACACATTTTAAGAACAAAATATACACCACAAAAATATAAAGCAATGATCGCGACAATGAAACAGGTTAAAAAATAATTTCTACTCTCATTTACTTAGTTATGTATGATTAGATTCCCTACAGTGTGGAAACAGGCACTTCGACCCAACAAGTCCACACTGACTCTCCGAAGAGTAACCCCCCCGTCTGACTAATGCACCTAGCACTATGGGCAATTTAGCATGGCTAATTCACCTGACCTGCACATCTTTGGATTGTGGGAGGAAACCGGAGCACCTGGAGGAAATCCACGCAGACATGGGGAGAATGTGCAAACTCCACACAGACAGTTGCCCAAGGCTGGAATCGAACCTGGGACCCTGGTGCTGTGAGGCAGCAGTGCTAACCACTAAACCGCTATAGTTGTTGTAAAACTAAGTCACACTTCCCAAGGGGGTTGAAGCCAGCACCAAATAAAATGTAAAGGATTCTAGGACCAAAGAGGTAGACTTCTAAAGTAGGAAAATAAGTTCTAGAAGAATGTTCTAGAGCATATGTTTTCAGTGCTGAATGATTTTTAATGGCGGACCAGAAACAGTAGGCAGTGAGCAGTGGTCACATCTGAGGAAAAAGAGTGTTAAGTATTCATTCTCTAAAGTTTTCCCACTGAACTTCCCATCTCCACCCCTCACACCTGTTGAACGGAAAAGGTTGAAGTGAGAGCAGTGAACAATTTGAATATGAGGATAAGGATCTTGAACTTATCTGAGACACAGAGACGCACAGGAATTTGATGTGGGTAAAGTGAGGGGTGTGTGGGACTTTGTGTGGAAGATTTACAAAGCAGTGTTCCAAACTGGCTGGAGTTTGTAGGTGGAGATGCAGAGAGTAGAGCACCTGATAATCAATCCTCAAGATAATGAAATTATTTCTCAACAACTGAAGGGCTGGTGCCAGGACTTCACAATGAATATTACCTTGAGGGATTTCTGACAAATGAAGCTTCTCTACATAGCAATCAAAGTTAATGTTGTACAATGGGTGGAGGTGTTCTCATTCTTATGTATGTAATTAAATGACTGATCTGATCGGTGGACCTGCACATAGCCATAAGGTAGAAGTCAGAAACCAAGATCCACCAAAACAATCACTTCAAACTTGTTACATGATTTATCAAGCTTCATCATACTCAAAAAATGCACATCCTAAGTGATTGCTTAATCAACAGACAACCTTAAAACATTCTTGGTATTATGGTCTGTGCAGAAGACTGAAGGAAATCTTCCTTTAGAAAATCTGATATTCATAAAAAATTCATGCTTCATAAGAAGTCCATGCGAGTACATAAAAGCGAATCCCATTTGTACTCACTTCTTCACTTTGCTAGAAATTCAACTAAATCGAGATTGTATTATGCATTCAGAAGTAAATACTTTGCATACCATTAGTGCTCATCTATGCTATTGTGTGTTGCAATATAGGCATACACCATTGCACAGTGCAATGCAGCAGGGCAATTAATTAACCAACTCAGAACCCTGAGGCATCCTCCAAGGTAGTGATAATGAAAACTCTGTTATGGTGAGAATTGTTGTAGATTTGATAAAACGACTATATTGGATTATGTCTGTAGCATTGTTTTACCTTCTCTCACTCTTTGCAAGGGGATCGATGCATGGATTTAATAAAACAAAGAACTGCAAATGTTGCAGATCTGAAACACAAACAAATTAATGGTGAAACACAGCAGGTCTAGCAGTAACCAAGGGGAGAAAGCAGAGGTAATGTTCCAAGTCTGGTGACACTTCTGGACCTGAAATGTTAACTCTGCTTTCTCCCCACAGATGCTGCAGACCTGCTGAGTTTCACCCATAATTTCTGTCCTTGTTTCAAATGAATGGATTTATCTAGTAATCAAAACAGACCAGGAGCGCAAAATCAAGATAGAGGGCAAGGAGATCATAGTCTCCTGAACGCTGTATGGTTCCTTGGCAACTAATGCTTGAGTAACCTCGCTATTTTCCGATCAAAATTAGATTTCCCTCTTTATATTCTGGTGGGTCAGGGATTTTGCCCACCTCAAATTTCTGGGCTGAAGATCATTTCACCTGGTAAGCTGCCATTGAGACAAAGCCAGTGAATGCAACCGGGAAAGTTTGAGTGGAACAGCAGCAAGGATGACGCTGTTGTAATCAGAGACAGGTATGAGGCCTTAAAGGGGAGCAGAGTCAAAACATATAGCACTGGAAAAGCACAACAGGTCAGGCAGCATCTGAGGACCAGGCGAATCGATGTTCTGGACATAAGCCCTTCACCTTAATGGGGAAAAGGTCCAACTTTAAACAAGTGAGACTTTTGGGGCAGAAACCGAGTGAGGATATTTACACTAGCCTTCTCCATCCTTTTAAATAACTTTAGGTTCCCCAGGCTCACAAGGCAGTGCATGCAAGCATCAATAACTAGTGCATTAGGATGGCCATTGACTGAGTGCATGACCTCTGTCCTCACCATTACGTCCCACTAACAAGTAACCAGAGGCAGTCCAAGGGCACAAAGACAGAGACAAATCAATACTGGCAACAGTATTGAGTCCCACTGCTCCATTCTCCTGCAGGCTTTACAGAAATCCTATGGGATTAGACAGGCACATCCAACCTCTAATTATATAAAGTTATTGAATGATCATTCAATCAAAATAAAATTGTAAATCACTTGTTAAGACACATCAGTTGCTCAACCAGTCTGAAGAAATCAATCAACCCAGATTTAAATTAAGACTTAGTTTTACATTTTAAGATCAATTTGACATGAAAGTGTGAATAAATCTGATAGCACTGGATTCAAATTGTTTGACGTGTTTTGATGAGGATTGCATTAATACATCAGATGTGCCAGCAGAATTTTCATTTTTAGGCATGTATTTGGCATTTGACTTGCAATTTATAGTTGATGATATGCAATTAGACCAGGATAATTGTGAAAGCAGCACAGAGCACTTGCTATAACCATTCCACATCTCCATCAATAAACAAATAATCCAGAAGTGAGGTGCCTATCCCATGATCACCCAAGACGTTGATAATAAATCTTTATTTCTTGTTATGTTTTGCTAACTGGTGCATGGACTAGCTTTTCTAACCTCTATATCTAATACTATTACTGTTCTGTTGCTGTTGCACTGCAGGGTTGAGCGCATCAATTTCCCCTGCTACAATACCAAGCAAGTATCAAACTGTGAGGTTTGAAATTCCTGAGAGGAAGGGGTTTGGTTCACAAACAAGAAGGTTTGATGATGATTTCCAGGTAATATTTCTTCATTGTCCACTAAATGGTGATAACTATAAGCACTTTTTTTTTCAGTTATTAATTAGAAAATGTATACTGTCCATGTAAACGCCCTATGCAAAAATGGTAAATTTCCTTGCAAGATGAAGGCCTGAAAAATGGAACATTGCTTTACATGGCTTAAACATGAGACACTTTTAGTTCAGGTTGAGTAATTCAGAGTAATGGCCCCAAAATTTCTTTAGCTGCTTTACTACACTCCCTCTGAGAGACAGACAGAGGCCACTGTACAAGGACATGGATCCAGTTGCAGAGTTTATCTGGCATGCAGGGAACCAAAATTCTGACCTCCTCTTGCAAGCCAACTGCTTGTCGAGGTTTACTCCAGTACACTATCCCATGCCCCCAACTCATTCAGATTCCAGCATAGCACTGGAGGTCTGTGTGCTAGGTGAGATGAGAAGAATGACTTTGAGCTAGCTATGTGGGTTCCAATGGAGGGTGCGCGTCAATCCAGGCATGGGAAGCAGGCTGGACTTCAAAGTCTTTTTTTAAATCAGGGTGCTGTAAAGGAGCCAAAAGAACGTTTGATTGAAGTGGACATAAGGTCCGAGCAATCTCCCAATCATGGTATCTGATTTCTTTCAGTTTAATTGGGGATATCTGCATTGACATGGATGGCACAGTGCCTTTCGTAAATTAATGCACTGGTAGACACGGGTAGATCATTGACCAGTAAGATTATGACCTGCAAATTTACGGAAACTAGTTCTTAGTGCAAATGCTGTGATTTAGCATTTACTGTGGTTTAAAGTCATCAATTTCTTTTTCAAAGAGAAAAAATTGAGTTATTCTGGGTGTCCTGGAGAATATTTATCGCACAAGCAGCATCACAAAAACTAGTCATTTTTGATATAACAAAGAACTGCAGCTGCTGGAAATCTGAAATGCAAAGAGAAATTCTTTCATCATCCTTTGTCATCCAACCTAAATCAAATCATCTACTCCTGCTGTGAATTCAGAATCAGCATCAACCATAGAATTGAACACATTTCAATATTTCAGTGGGACTATGGGGAACATTTTACATGGAACACCATTCACCTCCAAGTTCCCCTTCAAGTCACACATCCTCCTGATGTGGGCATGCCTTTACCACATGGACTGGAATGGATCAGGAGGGCAGCTCTCCATCGTCCCCTCAAGGCAATTGGTGATGAGCAGTGGAGTCTAGTCCTTAATTGCACGTCCAACAAATAAAGCAATAAAAAGGTCCAGCAGACAGAGCAATCTTCATTACAAACCACTGTGCTATATGAGGCTCAGCATTGTTGTTCACCATGCGAATAAGTTTATTGCCACCATCCTCTTTTAGAGTAAGGATCTATAGGGCCTACTTGATCTGATATGGTGGAGGAAAACCACTTGCTAGTCTAAAGAGAAAAGGTTGTTTATTCCTTAAACACAATGGAGTATGTTACACTGATATGATAGGCATTGTTACAGTGACTGTGAGGGAGACCTGGATGGTAAGTCTCCTTTGAATTCCTAAGCTGTTCTTTTACAAGTCCTTATGACCCATGTTGGGTAGTGCTTAAGGCATTCCTCAGTATTAACCCTTTTAGACTGTTAACCCTCAATCAAAACAAAGGACTTTTAGCTCTCCGCTTTCCACTAATACAATAATGCTTGCACTTTCCATTGGCTGTGAAACACTTTGGCATCTCCTAAGGTCAAGAAAGGTACAATAGAAAAACGCGTTTTATTTTTGTTTTCTAACCTTGCTTCCAGAAAAGAAACAAACGGGCAGAATCATAATACCATAAAATATCAGTGTAGAATTAAGCCATTTGACCCATCAAGTCTGCTCCATCATGGCTGATATGCTTCCCAAACCCATTCTTCTGCCTTCTTTGTGCAGCACTTGATCTCCTTGTCAATCAAGTAACTATCTATCTGTGTCTTAAATACACCCACTAACCTGGCCTCCACAGCCCTCTGCTGCAATGAATTTCACTGATTAACCATCCTCTGGCTGAAGAAATTCTTCCTTTGCATCTCACAGAATTGGAGCTGGAATCCTGTTCTTAGGAAGGCAATGGTCTAGTGGTATTATTGCTGGACTATTAATGCAGAGACCCAGCTAATTTCTGGGACCCAGGTTCAAATTCACCATGTAAGACGATGAAATTTAAATTCGATAAGTATCTCGAATTAAGACTCTAATAATGACCTTGAATCCATTGTTGATTATAGGAAAAAACCCATCTGGTTCACTAATATCCTTCAGGGGAGGAAATTGCCATCCTTACCTGGTCTAGCCTACGTGTGATTCCAGACCCGCAGCAATGTGGTTGACTCTTAACTGCCCTCTGGGCAATAGGGATGGACAATGAATGCTAGTCTTCTCAGTGATGCCATCATCCTGTGAATGAATAAAAAAACAAAATTCTCCTCATCTCAGTTCTAAAGGGTTGTCCCTTCACTCTGAGGCTGTGCCCTTGGGTCCCAATCTCTCCTACTAGCAGAAACGTCTTCTCCACATCTACTCTATCCAGGCCTTTCTTTATTGTGTTAGTTTCAATAAACTCCCTCCTTATCCTTCTAAATTCCATCAAGTACAGACCAGAGTTCTCAACCATTCCTCATGACGAGCCTTTCGTCCTCTTGATCATTCTTGTGAACCCCTTCTGGGCCCCATCCAATGCTAGCACATCCTTTCTTACAGACGAGGCCCAGAACTGCTAGCAATTTTCCAAATGTAGTTTGACCTGACTGCAGACTCTTTGGCACTTATAACATTTTCTGAAAAAAGGACCATTCCTGGGTTCCTACTCCACTTGGGTCAGGGAGGCTTTGCAGGAGGTAATCATTTAACAGGCTGCCTCCATGGTTGTTGTCGATTTGAGGGTCTCGAGTGTAACAGGAACCTGGGAGTGCCAATGGGAGATCTCACCGGAAAGTCCAGCCAGCAGCTCCACTTCAAGAGGTGACTGCTGCTGACGTAGAGGGAGATCTAGGAGCAATTTCAAAATAGAGACACACACAAAGTTCCAAAGACAGTTTTAAAAATAACAGGGCCCAAAACTGTGAGCACCCTCAAGGTGGACATGTTGCATCTGCCCAATAATTCCTGTGCCTGTTCTTTAGGTATTACAGCTTGCTGCCAGCAAATAATACAATATCCCTGCATGATCTTCACAGATTTCAGACATAGAAGCTTTCTATTTAAACACTTGATTGTCATTGTGTATTTTTGTCTTACAATTTTCTTATTTTTAACAACCTGAAAACCTTGCCAGACAAACTCTGTTGAACTCTCTATTTTAGGAATGTTGTGAGAAAACAAGATTGAGATGGGAGCTTGTCTATGATATAGTAGAAAGGTAATGAGGGGCTGAATAGTCTTTTCTTCCTCCCATTTCCAATGATCTCAGTTTTTAACCATTTTTTAAAAGCTCAGTTTTTATTAAAATGGTGTGAAAATTTCGGTAAATGTATAACTTTTTTCCAAATCAGCTGGTTAAACCAAAGTCAGCATCTGTCTCTGGATGAGATTTCAGGATTCTCTCGAAATGGTGTAATTTTTTTTAACATGAGTGAACAGCCAGTTAAGTGGGCCTACAATAATTTAAGTCAAACCTTCTCCTTGTGGCCTAAATGTCTTCACAATCATCATTATTGAGCTTGTTGCTTCTTGCCCTTGTTTGTGGTGCCTGGTGGTGAAGTGGTTGTTGATATGCAGATGGGTGGAATAACTAAAAGATTATTCTGCCATCGGGATGTGGAGGAGGAGGTGGAGGGAAATGAGCAGTTACCAAGAGGGACGGAAGGTGTGGGTTGGAATTTATGGCTGGAAGAGATTACTGGGTGAGGCTGGGGAAACCATTCAAAATAAAGATGGAGGATTGAGAAGTTAATTTGGTGATACTGAACATGAGGGATTAAAAGGAAAACCGAGCTTGATGTGGAATGGGACTTGGCTGCAAAATTCTAGATCAGTTGAAGTTTGTAAAAGCGAAAAGCTGAAAAGGAAAACATTTCAGAAGTTGCATTTTGAAGTGTAAGAGTAAGTTTTAGCACCGGTGGCAGAGAGCTAAACAGTGAGTGGACAAGCATTTGAGGCCTCAGGTCAAGGTGAAATGAGCATCCAATGCAAACACCGTTGGACTAAACCTATCCAAGCATCAGAGTATTGATAGAGGCCGACAGATACTCTGAAGATTTCAGAACTGGATGACCTCAACTTTGCCGTCATTTGACCTTTATAAATTTATAACTCATCCAGAACTTAATACCACATATACAAACGGTTCCCAGCTCTGTAAATGAGCTCTGTTTCGGAGTCCGATTGCAAGTCGATTTGTATACAAGTTGGAACACAACACAGGACAATATATAAGAACCATACATAAGTACTCAAAATTTTTGTATGTCAGATCTTTAAAATTATACCCCTGTTTAAGATCACATTCCTAAGGCTAAGTGTTTGGAAGTCAGACATTAGTAATTTGGGGTCCCCTGTAATGAGTGTATTTCTGTTTATAATACTGCTGCCAGAGTTACTAAGGTGGTAGAGAGGTGGAATTGAATGTGAGTAGTGTTCATGTATACCTCATTCCTGAAGAAGGGCTTATGCCCGAAACGTCGATTCTCCTGTTCCCTGGATGCTGCCTGACCTGCTGCGCTTTTCCAGCAACACATTTCCGGCTCTGATCTCCAGCATCTGCAGACCTCACTTTCTCCTCAAAGTGTTCATGTATAAGCCAACTACGTGTAAATGGTGTTATTGATGGTAGCAGTACATGGGTAACAACAAACAGGGGACCAAGATTGGAATCCAGGGCACACCAAAGATGACCTTGAGACAAGGGGAAGAGAAAGGATTTGAAAATGTCCAAATTAAGTGTTAACAGCAGAAGAATATTAGTCACAATGTGCAAATAGTCTTGACAGTTACAAAATGTATTTTTACTTGCTGCTGAATAAATGCCTTGTTCAAAATTTTGAAATTTAATGAGTCTTATTGTCACAATAAGTCTTATTGTCCCACAATAGTATTGTCACAGCTTTTTCTTAAAGCTGTTCCTTTTCTTAAGGAACACTGTGTCCTTGGTTTTTCTCAGAGGGATCGTAAACAGCTCCCAGTTTGGTACAGAGATTAAAGAGTATTGAGAGGCTTTTTTATTTATGTGTAAACAGATGAAACTTCAGGCCAAAGTGGTCATGTTTTAGAAGTGACCTGTATAATGCAAGAGGCGTGGTCTGCTCTCTAGCTGAGCAGTTCAGACCAGAACTAGTGAGGAGTTCAACAATGAGCTGTATGAACAGACTGCAAACCCTCTCTCTTTTTCTGCCCTTCTAACTTCAACCTGTAAGCATTTGTTCCATTTTTACTTTTTTTTTAAAGAGGGTTTGTTTATTGAGACTGTTGTGTATATTCAGAACAGCATAATTAAGTCTAATTTGGGTAGACTGAGTTCTGTAAGGGTAATTTATTCTGTTCTTTGTGTTTCGTTGTGTAATTTTGTGAATAAATTTTTGTCTGTTTTAAAACCTGGTAGTCAACCCAGCTAACTTACTCTGGGTAATTTTCACTGTGCACTTATCAAAACAAATTGCAATGTTATGGTCTGGTCTGCTTGCTTAATAATGATTTGAGTGGTCTGGCCTAGTCCATAACAGACTGGGGCTCTTTGCAGGATTTTAAACAGCAAGTGGTAGGTGCTAGTGTCTTTATTTCAGGTGTTGGTTTGGTTGGGTAGACAAAGCTTGGGATAATAATGGCTCTTTCTGTCACCAGGGGTTTTCTGGAAATGGATTGGGTGACTTTGGAAGTTTTGCAAAAGGTGAATAAGACCAAACTGCAGGAATTAGCAGACCAGTTAGGATTAGACCTGCCCGCTTCTGTGTGGAAAAGAAATAATTACAGCAGTAGCTCAGCATTTAAACTTGCTGGAGAAACTATCAGAATGTATAGAGATGGCAAGAATTCAATTGCAAATGAAACCGCTTGAGTTAGAGGCGAGTGATAAGCAAAGGGCAGCAGAAATGAGACAGTTTGAGTTACGATTAAAAGCAGAAGAGAGAGAAGAAGAGAGAGCAGCAGAACAGAGAGAAACAGAGAGCACATTTGAACTTCAGAACTTGACCGTTAAATAGGAAAGTCAGCTTAAAATGCTGGAGATAAAGGCTGAAGGTAACCTTAGCGAGGAAGTAGTGCAAACTCGTGGAAGAGCAGAGACTTAGTATGGCAAGGTTAGCAGCTGAAGTGGCTGATGATTATGAACTGGTCCATAAAACTCGGTTTGGCTTCCAGAATCTATTTCAGTCCATGAGGTATAGAAATTGGGGCAAAGAGAAATCCTCACGTGAAAAGGGAAAGGTAGAGCTCAGGGAAGATCGTAGCGATAACTTAGCACAGGTGAAAAAGAAACCCTTGACGGGGACAAAGAAGTTAAAATTCTGCAGTGTTTTCATTGTAATAAAGTGAGCCACATGAAAACAGTGTTGGTGGGCGTGGAGAAAGCCAGATGTAGGAAAACCGGGCAACCCTGGAAGTTTTGTTGGACTAATAACAAAATGCACAAGGGAAGTTAGACAACTGCCTCAGAGTGTACACGATGATCAGAGGTTGATTAAGAAGGAAGTGTCAGATCTGCTTAAAAAATATACATGCAAGAGTAAAGTTTATTCACATAGGCCAGAAGGAGTAGGTAAAGAGGTTACAATATTAAAGGACACAGGATCCTCTCAGTCTGTAATGCTGAAGGATGAAGAGTTATGCAGTACTGAGGGTTTATTCCAGAGAAAGTACTGGTAACAGGAATTCATGGTGAGACAAAAAGTGCTTAATTATGTAAAGTGAGGCTGGAGAGTCCAGAGAAGAGTGGAGAATTTGTGGTAGGAGTACTGGACAAATTGTCAGCTCCAGGAATATCATTTGTCCTTGAAAATGATATAGCTGATTCACCGGGACGCATGCTGCCTACTCTAGTTGAAAAACCACTGGAGACACGGGAAACTGAAGAAATGAAGAATGTTTATCCAGGAATTTTCCCAGATTGTGTGATCACAAAATCACAGAGGCACAAGGTGAAGCAGGAGAGATCAAAAGGCACAGGTCAGGAAGCTGAAGTAGCTTTATGTGAGACTTTTTTGATCAGATAAGTAGGACAGAGCAGGAACAAATAGGTAAACATGTAAGTATCTTTAGCTCTGCCAAGCTGATCGAGTTACAGCAGAAAGGTGAGAATTTAAAACAGTTAAATAAAAGGCATTTACAGAGAAGAAGAGTGAATGCATTCTTGTGTGTTATTACTTGACAAATGATGTCTTCATGAAGAAATGGAGACCATCACACAGTCAAGCAGGTGAGAAATGGCCAGAGATTCATCAAATTGTTTTGCCAGGAGGATATGGAAAGGAGGTACTGCAGGTGGTGCATGAACTACCACTTGGAGGTCATTTAGGGGTGAGGAAAACACAAGCTAAAATACGAAGACATTTTTACTGGCCTGGACTACACAAAGATGTAGTTGAATTTTGTCAGACGTGTCATACATGTCAGCTAATCGGAAAGCCACAGGCAGTAATGAAACCTGCTCCTTTAATACCTATTTCAGCATTTGAGGAACATTCCACAAGAGTCTTGATTTGATTGCGTAGGTCCCCTACCTCAAACAAAAAGTGGGAATATGTATTTATTAACAATAGTGGATGTGTCAACTAGATTTCCAGAGGCAATTCCATTACGCAACATCACAGCCAAAAGGGTTGTAGGAAAATTATTTAATTTTTTTACTCGATGTGGATTACCAATAGAGATCCAGTCAGATCAAGGATCAAACTTCACATCCAAACTATTCAAAGAGGTGATGGATAACTTGGGAATAAAGCAATTCAAATCTACTGCGTACCATCCAGAATCACAGGGAGTGTAAGCGAGATGGCATCAAACACTAAAGACCTTGTTGAGGGCTTATAGTCAGGATTACCCAGATGATTGGGATAAGGGAATTCTGTTTGTACTTTTTGCGATCAGAAATGCACCGAATGACTCGACCAAATTCAGTCCATTTGAATTAATCTTTGGGCACGATGTAAGGGGACCATTAAAATTGATGACGGAGAAATTACTAAGTCAGAATTTAGAGACCACCCATTTGGACAATGTGTAAAATTTTAGAGAATGATTAAATAGAGCTGGTGAGTTGGCTAGACAGCATTTAAAAGTATCACAGCATTCAATGAAACAGGAAGCGGATAAGAAATCACAAATTCGCAGTTTTGGAATTGCGGATAAGGTATTGGTGTTACTTCCAGTAACAGGTGAGCCTTTAAAAGCAAGGTTTAGTGGACCGTATCAACTCGAGAGGAAATTGAGTGAGGTGAACTACTTGATAAGGACTCCAGACAGGAAGAAATCCCACAGAGTGTGTCATGTGAATATGCTCAAAAGGTATTTTGATAGGGAAGGAAAGCAAGAGGAGAAGGTGTTAATAATTACAGCACAGAAGGAAGAACCAAGCTCAGAGGATTCTGAATTGGACATTCCTCAAATCAAATTGGACAATGAGGAAGTTGTCAACAATTGGGATAAATTATTGATTTACCTTCCAGAGGAAAATTGAAATGACTTGAAAGAATTATTACAATCATGTGGGGAGATATCGGGAAATAAGCTGGGAAGTACTAACCTTATTGTGCATGACGTAGAGATAGGAGATGCTATTCCGATTAAGAATAACCCTCTAACGTTGACACAAGTTCAGATAAGTTAGAGCACATGCTCCAAGATGGCATAATTGAAGTGAGTTACAGTGATTGGAGCAGACCCATAGTCATGGTGCCAAAGCCAAATGGTACCCAACAATTAAGTGTGGACTATCGCAAAGGCAACGCCGTTACAAAGACTGATGCATATCCAATTCCACAGTTGGACGACTGTGTCAAAAAAGTGAGATAAGCAACTCGTATTTCTAAGTTGGTCTTGCTCAGAAGCTACTGGCAAGTACCTCTGTCAGAGAGAGCAAAGGCAATTTCGGTTTTCCTAACGCCAAATGGACTATATCAGTTCAAAGTCATGCCATTCGGTATGAAAAATGCTCCAGCCACATTTCAGAGACTGACTAATAAGGTCATTGCTGGATTACCCAACTGTGTGGTGTATATTGATGACCTGGTGATTTTTAATCAATTATTGAAGGAACATTTACAGCATTTATTGGACTTGGTCGATTGACTTCGGAAGGCTGGTTTGGTGGTGAAACTGAGCTAAAAGTGATTTTGCTAAAGCCTAAATCACCTTCCTCGACCATGTTATTGGGCATAGACAAATGGCCCCACGGGATGCGAAAATGAAAGTAATTGGGGAATTTCCCACACCGTCAATGATAAAAGCAGTACTATGGTTCCTGGGATTGAGTGGATTTTATCAAAAGTTTGTGCCAAACTTTAGCAGTGTGGCTGCACCCCTCACTGAATTGTTAAAAAAGGGCAAGAAGTTTCAGTGGACAGCAGACTGTCAAAAAGCATTTGACAGCCTAAACTCTGTTAACCACTGCCCTAGTATTAACCATACCGATTACACCAAGCCTTTCAAGGTGGCTATCAATTCCAGTGATGTGGGTGTCGGAGCGGTGCTCCTGCAGGAGGATGACGAAGGAATAGAAAGACCCATTGGATATTTTTCCAGGAAGTTAAACGTTCATCAACAGAAATAATCAACGGTGGAGAAAGAGACTTTAAGCTTGGTGCTGGCCTTACAACATTTCAGTGTTTATATTCCCAGCAATGTATCTGAGACAATCGTATACACTGATCACAGCCCATTGACATTTGTGGGAAAATTTGAGTGCAAAATTGCCAGGCTGTTTAGATGGGGCTTGTTGTTGCAGCTATTCAATTTGACAATTGTGCAGGTGGCAGGTTGCAAAAACGTGATTGCTGACGTGGTATCGAGACTTGAATGAGATACAGAGGCGTTCGGTGGCTGGTGTGCCACAGCTTGAATTTGCATGTGGTTGTGCATATTTGCATGTTTATAGTTAGTATAATGTATAGACTACTAAACAGCTTGTTTTTAAAGGGTCTTAAAAACAAAACCATCTTTTGATATCAATGGTTTTGCTTTTAAGGAGGAAGGTGTCACAAAGCTGCTCACATTTTTCTAAAAGCTGTTCCTTTTCTCTTTTTTTTCAGAGAGGTCGTAAACAGCTCCCTGTTCTGATTAGACTGGTTTAGTACAGAGATTAAAGAGTATTGACAGTCCTTTTTGTTTATATGTAAATAGATGAAACTTCAGGCCAGAGTGGTCATGTTTTAGAAGTGACCTGAATAATGAAAGGGAAGTGGTCAGCTCTCTAGATGAGCAGATCAGACCAGAACTAGTGAGAATTTAACAGTGAGCTATGTGTGGACAGCCTGCAAAAACTCTCACCTTCGGCCCTTCTAACTTCAACCCATTTTTACTGTTTTCTTTTAAGGGGGTTTGCTTATTGGGACTGTTGTGTATATTTGGAACAGCATAATTAAGTCCAGTTTGGATAGAATGAGTTCTGTAGGGGTTCTTTATTCTGTTCTTTGTGTTTCATTGTGTAATTTTGTGAATAAATTTTTGTCTGTTTTAAAACCTGGTAGCCAACCCAGCTAACTTACTCTGGGTAATTTTTACTATACTCTGACCGAAACAAATTACAAAGTTATGGTCTGGGCTGCGTGTTTAAGAATGCTTTGAGTGGTCTGGCCTAGTCCATAACACTGCGATAAACCACTGGATGGCAAAACCAACCACAGGTGGAACGAAGGAAGGGAACATATTTTTTTGATATAGTTTGTGATCCTGTGAGCTATCCAGACTGGGAGCAGGCAGTGTTTGCAAGTGAAAGAGAAAACTCTGCTCCTAAATATGCTAAGCTTTTGCTGAAAATGTTATGTATTCCTCTATTCAGTTTGCCAGTTTTCCATTTGCTGTCCTTCCTTCCTTTTAGCTCACACGTCCTGTCTGCTGTCTCTCCCTCCCACTGAGATTTCCTACTAGCCTCACTCTACCCTCCTCTGTTTGGTTCTACCAGTTTCCACTGCTCTGTTAGGTACCATGGGTGTGATGTCCTCAACTTTGTAGTCCAAACAGGCAGAAAACTAGCCACCAGGATACATGAACATCAACTCCCCAGAAAACGACATGATTCTCTCTCACTAGTATCCTTAAATACAGATGAAGAAGGACACCACTTCGACTGGGACAACACATCCATTCTAGGACAAGCCAAACAGAGACATGCACGCAAATACCTAGAAGCATAGCATTCCAACCGGATGTCTATCAACAAACACATTGACTTGGACCTGATTTTCCACCCCCTGAGAAAAAGAACAGGAAATGACATCTCCATAGAAACCACAG
Source organism: Chiloscyllium plagiosum (assembly GCF_004010195.1). Classification (NCBI taxonomy): domain Eukaryota; kingdom Metazoa; phylum Chordata; class Chondrichthyes; order Orectolobiformes; family Hemiscylliidae; genus Chiloscyllium; species Chiloscyllium plagiosum. The sequence continues at coordinate 24,305,209 of NC_057736.1, forward strand.
GAAATGACATAATCAACCCAAAGAAACCCAAACATATAACTGGAAAGCAGAAATCATCAGTGCTTCATCCAGAGGCTCACTGAAGATGTTACCTTGTATGGTGTTGAAATGTCTGAAAATGAGCCTTCCAGCTCAGCGAGCAAACCTACATCCACGGCACTATGTTTGCAAATTAGCACCAAACTGGCAGCCTTTATTATATATGGTGGAATTTAAATAGTGTTTATGTATCAGTCGTCCATGGTGTTACTGAGGGTGGCGGTATGTGGATAAGAAAAGCAGGGAACCAAGTTTGGAATGTAGGGCACACCAAAGATGACCCTGTGACCTGAAGAGAGAAATTATTTAAAAATGGTGTAACTGATGTTATATTGACCGCTAAAGTTGCTGTCAGATTTTGTTAAATAAGCCATTTCAGAGTCAGTAAAGATCACTGAGAATCCAGAGTCACATGTAGGCCAGGCAAGGCAATGATTATAGATTTTCTTTCCTAAACGACATGAGTGTAAGAGATGGGTTTTTATGACAATTTGTGAGAATTTTGTGGTCACCATAATAGACGTTGCCTTTCAGTATCAATTTTGTTAAATAGATTTAAATTCCACCACTTGTTGGGATGGGATTTGAACCCATTTCTTCAGAAATTACTAATGTAGTGACATCCACCCTCATCCCTGAAATATTGCTATGGGATCTTTTAAGTCTACCTGATTGGGAAGATAGAAGATGGTAACTCCAACATTGCACTCCTTCCCCCCATTCTGCACTGTTAATGCCAGACTTGATTTTTTGTACTCATATCCTGCATTGGGACTTGAACCTGGAGCCTTGTGATATGCAAGTGAGTGTGTTACTGATAGAGGTACATTATTCTGTACAATTGTGGCAACCATGGCTACAGTGGATATCCCTGGTTCCATTGAATCCAATATTTCAGTTTGTCTAATCCTGCAAATAATATTACCAAAACTTAATCACTCAAAATGATTATTTTCAGGGCAGCACACATTTGTTTATATAATTCAATCTTTGTATACCATAAGACCAGAAGACGTGGGAGCAGAAATTAAGTGATTCAGCCCATCGAATCTGCTCCATCTTTCAACCATGGCTGATAAGTTTCTCAAACTGATTCTCCCACTTTCTCCCCATAAACCTTGATCCTCAACAACCTATTTATCTCAGTCTTAAAATTAAAATTACTCAGTTACCAGGCTTCTGTGGCAATGAATTTCATAGATTCACCACTCTCTGGCTGAAGAAATTTCTCCTTATATCCATTCTAAAAGGTCTTCCCTTTACTCTAAGGCTGTGCCATCGAGTCCTATTATCTCCTACCAAAGGAAACATCTTCCCAAAATCTACTCTGTCCAGGCCATTCACTGTTCAGTTGTCCAAGATTAAACTTAAAAGCTTCCCATATGTAATGAGACATGCAGCAGACAATGGACATCTGGCCACTATTTGTATAACTTGTTTTTCCCCTGGAACATATTGATAGCTTGTCACCAAATGCATTAACTTGGGCAGTGCCAATAAATATTAAGCAGTTCTGACCAGTAGACTCTCGCATTCATATCACCAAGCATGTACAAGTTGATAGCTTACTTGGCCACATTATTAACACAATTTCTATGACTGTCGGGTCTTATAGTGGGTATTAAACTGAAACTTCAGGGTCAGAAGCAGAGGCACTACCAGCTGTGTCACAAGACCACCTTCCCTTGTCCACAACTGCTGGAATATGAATATGGAATGCTTTTCTATTCATTGAAGCCGTGAAATTATGATCAAGGGCAAAGTTGACCAAATCAAAGCCATGAGATTATGGTTAAGGGCAAAGTTGACCAAATCAATCTACTTTCAAATTGTTATTGGTAAACGTTCTCTGACTTCTTGTGTTAATGTATACTTTCAGAGGTCATTACATTCTCTACTAAACAATGCTGCTATCATGTATTGAATATATTCGTACACAGAGAACTGGCTAAATTAGCAAATGTCTTCATGGTGACATGAAGGGATAGTGGAATGAAAATGCAATTCAGTGGTGAGGTAATATTTGCAAAGCTGTTCTATGCTGTAATTTGTCTAGAAGCTGTAGGAGACAGCACCTCTATGACAGCCACACTTATGAAACATAAATGACTAAGCTTTCTTCAGAAATACCCAAGTAGGTGTGCCTAGACATTACATACAGCTCCTTGATCATGTATGGGTGGATACCAAATGCCTGAGGTTGTGATTGTACATGCCTTTGTTCCATCCACATGAATTCCCAATCCTCCTCCAAATCAATGATGTCCACAGGAGTATTCAAAAAAATATCCAGACTGGGCAGTTTGGTTACTGCTAGTAATTAACTCACATTCTGACTTTCCAACATTCTTCAACCACCTATAAGTTACAACCGCGGTGGCACAGTGGTTAGCACTGCTGCCTCACAGCGCCAGAGACCTGGGTTCAATTCCCGACTCAGGTGACTGACTGTGTGGAGTTTGCACGTTCTCCCCGTGTCTGCATGGGTTTCCTCCGGGTGCTCCGGTTTCCTCCCACAGTCCAAAGATGTGCAGGTGAGGTGAATTGGCCATGCTAAATTGCCATAGTGTTAGGTAAAAGGGGTAAATGTAGGGGAATGGGAGGGTTGCACTTCAGCGGGTCGGTGTGGACTTGTTGGGCCGAAGGGCCTGTTTCCACACTGCAAGTAATCTAATCTAATCTAATCTAATGTAATAGAATATTTGCCACTTGTCTGCTTTGCTTCTCCAACAACATGCTTGGCATAGGGCAGGAAATAGAATAAGCCTGGGGAGGCTATAAACCAATTAACTTTGTGATCAGCTGCACAAAGTTAACATAATTGTTACTCAAAGTGTAATAGAAAAATGTAGAAACCAAAAAATAAAGCAAATACCAAAAAGGAAGGTTTTGTGTAATCAACATTATTGAATTATTTGCATAACTAACCAAAAGGAGAGATTAAGGTAGTGTAGTTGATGATATGTATTTGGATTTTTAAAAGGCCTTTCATAACTTGCTACATTAGTGGACTAAGGACTAAGATACGAACAAATGGAGTTGGGTGACAACTAATGGAATGGATAGCAAGTTCACTGCAAAAGAGAAAACACAGAATAAGATAGTTCCTCAGACAGGGAAAATGTTAGAAAATGGAGAAATGCAATGTTGATGCTGGGACCATGATTGTTCAATATTAATTGAAATGTTTTGGACCTGAGAATTGAAATTCCAAATTTTGCATATGACTGTACTTAATCTAGAGGGGAATTTCAATGAATTCTTTGAAGAGATTAAGAAACTTGCAGAATGGATGTGTCCTTGATAAATTAACTTCAAAATAAACATGTGCACGCTAGGAACGGTAAGGTGACCATGTACTCCCTTGTAGCTAAAGTGACTAACTGTGGGAGGGAAACTGAGGGATCTGAGAGCACTGATGTAGCAATCACTAAAGGTAGTGGTGGAGGATGTATAAAAAGGGTAGAGTTAGAGGACTAAAGGATATCAGGAGGAATATAAGACTGTGAGAGGTTAGATACCTAGGATGGAATATATTAAAAATACTTAAGAGTTGCAACTATTGACAGATTCAAACTCCATACTTGGTGTCATTATGCCAGTCTGGGACATCTTTTGAGAAGTGACCCATTCAAGGCCAGCTCTGGGCCCACCACCCAATTAAGAACAGTAAGTTTCTTCCAATGAGAAGGCCTGCAGCCTTGGAAGGACACAAGTCACTGCTGGAAGTGGGCAATGCTGCTGCAGGAGGGAGCAGGAGCCTCCAGTACAACTCATCCAGGCACATGCCAGATGGCATGAGATGTTGTAAGATCCTCATGGTATTTCCAGTCAGCCCATAAATGGGCAGCTAAATTTGTTAATTGGCTACCTGCTACTGTTTGATGGTTAGCTTCTGCCAGTGATGACCCACCTCTGGGAAAATCGCTCAGAATTGAGAATGCGATGGCCTACTGCCCTAGCATTAATATTTCATACCTGCCTCTTCCTGGCTTCATATCCACCCCCTTAGGATTGGGAAGTATCCACTAATAGCGATGGAAAGGCCATGAAGAAATTGTAATGCAAAGATAAAAAAAAGTTGTGACAGGAAACATAGATTAGTGAAGATGATAATGCTAGCCAGCACAATTCATTTTGGGCCAGGATTTAGGTAGCTTCCTTTTGAACTAATTTGAATTTGTAGAGGTTCAGAGTCAATAAGGGGAACATTCAAAGAATGGAGTCGAGACATTCCTGGGCAATTTTTCACATTGTCGGACAGATACCAATATTGTCACTGCACTGGATTAGCTTTGTTAATGGAGTAATTAGTTATTCAGTAGAGATCTTCAGCACTATGACCCAGATGTTTTCAGAACCTTTGCTGTATTCCATGCTCTCAACTATTTTTTGACATGTGTGCATTAAAATAAATCAGTTAATGTAAAATACTTGCTTTTAATCAGTCCTCTATTTGTTACTTTTCATTTCTGTTGCAGATTACTTTTAGTTTTCAGCTGCTGCTTTTGTCATTGTGATTTACAACTTTGAAAAATTGCTGCACTGTCTTATTGTTTAATCAACCTGGTGGGACATGTTGCAAACCAGCTTTGGGGCAAGTGGGATTTGAACACAGATTTTCTAGCCCAGACGCAGGTCCACTACCACTGTACCATAAGTCCCTTGCATCATCTCATAGATGCTATCTAAGAAATTATTTTTATTTTTTGATAAAGTCCTGTCGGAAGTTAACTAATCAAATGAAGGCATATTTCATTTCACCTGATTGTTCATCAGCTGTAAATATCAACATTTTTAGTAAAGAGCAATTCTCTTTATTCATTTCTATGTTTGAGAGCATTGCACACCTTTTTATATTCTGCCATGGGATGTGGGTGTCCCTGGGAAGGCCAAGTTTTGTTTCTGATCTCTGATTACCCTTGAACTGAGTGGTCCGCTAGGCTTTTTCATAAGGCAATTAAAAGTCAATCATATTGCTATGGGTCTGCAATCATACGTAGGCCAGTCTAGGTAAGGACGGCAGATTTCCCTCCCTAAAGTGAACAAAGTGATCTTTTTGTACAACAATCGATGGTACTTTCATGGCACCTTTACTGAGATTAGCTTTACATGCCAGATTTATTGACTGAATGTAAATTTCACCAACTGCAATGTTAGGACTGAACTTGTGTCTTGTCCAGGCTTTATATTTGAAAGCACAAACTGAGAAAAAAATGAAGTTCTGACATCTTACAGAGAATGAACTCTTTTTTAACAGCTCAGAGATTAAAGGTGGAACTGTATGGTGTTCCCTTATTGGTTATATGATGAAATGTAACTTGTAGAGAAACAGGATGTTTTGCTTTTGTGACATCAGGTGCCTTTCATTTGAAAAGGAAACTGTATACCAACAGACTTTTTAAAGTGGCAGTTTGTCACAGAATGTGAGAAGGCAGTTGCATGAAGACCTTCAGAAAACCTGCAAGCAAACACAAGTCTCTCTCTCTCTCACACACACCACACACTCCTCACTCTGACTCTCACTCTCCCTGTGACCCCCCATAAGTAGAGGAAAACCTCCACCCAGTTATACTCTCTTCCAAATTCAGGCAGAAGATACAAAAGCTTAAACACACGTACCAATAAGTTCACAAACAGCTTCTTCCCCACTGTTATTAGATTTCTGAATGGACCTCTCAAATTTCAAACCCAATGTTGATCTTGTTTTTGTGAACCTTCTTTGCAGCTGTAACTTTGTATTCCTCCCTCTGTTCAAGCAAAATGTTTCACTGTACTTAGGTACATGTGACAATTATAATAAATCAGTCAAGTCAAATCAAAAAGAAAAACTTGTCTGTCAAATGAGGCCTAGGTCCAACTAACCAACCATGAAATAAAGAATTTTCTACAGTTGACAACAATGTGATAGCGTCAGCTAAAAACATAAGAGCTGTGAGCAAATCACATAATTTCACCATTTTGATTTGGACTCTTAATTCACAGAGTATCATGGGTGAAAAAGTCACAAATTCTGTCAATTCAGAGTACAAGCCACCAGAGTGAAGTTATGTGATTTTTCTGATCTTGTCTGCCCTATTTGTGAATGAATGTGGTGTGTTTGGATACAGTAAGTACTGACTAAGTTTTTATAGCAGCAATTAATAATCCATTTTGCTACATATTAAGGAATGAGTTTGTTTATAATTTTTGTTTTCTTGTTTATTAATGGAAGCTATTAAGTGAGTTCCTTTTCCCTTCGAGAGCAGTAAAAGTCAGGCAACTTAACCATCTTGGTAATTCAGTTGATCATTTATGCATTTGTGGTGGATCAAGGAATAATGGGACTTGCTTACCAGTGTACTCTTCCCTTTAAGGTCATGAGCTGTGGGTTATGAATCTGCTGACATAACCACCACACCATCATCTCTGACAATATTTTTCCATTTGCTTCCACTTCACCTGAAATCATCAATTTAATAAGCGGTTCATGGATGCTCAGTTTCAGTTCTGCCAGAATTGTGTGGTGCCAAATACCATGGTAACTTTAGTCCAAATTTGGACTAATGTGATAAATTTTAGAGAAGAAGTGAGAATGACTTGGCATTGAGGCAGCATTTCATGTGGTATGAAGGACTAATACAGCCAAGAAATGTGAATGCTGGAGATCTGGAACATAATCAAAAATTGCTAGGGAAACCAAGCAGGTTAGGCAGCAACCAAGAACAGAAAGCAGAGTTAATATTTCAATGACCCTTCTTCAGGACTGGTATTATAGGAGAAGGAGCCTTGGGAAAATTTAAGTCAATGTGACACAAGGGGAAAACTCTCCATTAGTTGGAATCATACCTAGCACAAAGATGGTTGTGGTTGACAGAGGCCTATCATCTCAACCCTAAGACATCACTGCAGGAGTTCCTTAGGTTAATGTCCTAGGCCCAAACATCTCCAGCTGCTTTATCAACAACATGTCTTCCATCATAAACACCGAAATGAGGATGTTTGTTGATTTTTGCACAGTGTTCAGCATCATTCACAATACATTGGTCCACACCTGCATACAACAAGAGTTGGACACTATTTAGGTCTGGGTTAATAAGTCTCAGGTAACCTTCATGCCAGATAATTTCCAGGTGTTGACAGTCTCCGACAATAGAGCGTCTTTGACATTCGGTGGTATTGGCATTGGTGAAACGCCACTAGCAATATCCTAGGAATCACCACTGACCGTAAACTGATTGAGTCAGCCATATAAATATTTTAGTTACAGGGCATGCCTGAAACTAGTAATTCCATGGTGAGCAACTCACCTGTTGACTCCTCAAAGTCTGTCCTCTATCTACAGGCATATACCAGAAGTTTGATTTATCCAGGAGCTGGATAAGCACAGCTCAATTGACACAAGAAGTTCAACACCATCCAGAATAAAATAGTACTTGATGTGCAGACTATCACCAACCTTAAACACTCACGTGCCCCACCACCAGCACACCGTGGTTGAATCATATATCATTTATAAGATTCACTGCCGCATCTCACCAAGGCTTCAGCAACGGCAGCTTTCAAACCTGTAATCTCCATCAAATAGTTGGACAAGGGCAGTATGTCATGTGAGAATAATCTCTTCTCCAATTTCTATCCATGTCACCAGTCAACCTGGCATAAGAGGATTGTCAGTGAGTCAAATTTCTAGAATTTCCTCTCTCCAAGACTGCTGCTGTTCACAAAGGCAGCTCACCAGTTAGGGATGGGGAATAAGTGCCCATATCTCATGAATGAATTAAAGAAATCCCTGTCATGGTGGTGATTATCAATGAATGCAGTAATAACATGTCCTTTTGTTTGGATCAGTAAGTATTTACACAGACTTTCTTTTACAGAGTGAAAACCCAGGACCAGGTTCCTATGATTACATTCATAAATCAATCGAAACTTTCAGCACCTCAGTCTCCAAAAGAGGAATGGGTGGACTTGCAGCCAAAGTGAGTTATTGCATTTTCTCCTCATAATGTAATTCTAAAATCAACGGAAATGTTCACTCCTTGTTTGGTGATTGCTACTTGTTCTATAAATGGCTAAATCTTCATGCAAACAGCCTCTGTAAAGCAGAAAAATAACATAAACTGTATTAATATATCATCCAAGGTTTGTGTATTGGAAATGATAAGTAATTCCAGATTAATCTAAATGTAATTTTTAGAGCCTGAAATGAGCTGACACATTTTGATATTATTCTTTTTTTTCCATGATTGTTCCAATAATTAGATCTCTTCATCTTTTCCCTCTGTTTAGGCATCCCGTCAAGGACGGAAAAGCATTTCTCAGACACCAGGAGCAAATGCTTACAATATTCCATCTCGATTTTTATCGAAGGTCGATTATCATCAGGGGAACAGCAGTATGTTCCAGCGTCCCATTGCTATGAAAGTGGATGATCTTAAAAACGTTACACCAGGTCCCAATGAGTATAATGTGAGTAAGGCAACTCAACATCTTTGAAAGGTTACTGCAGTTGGAGCAATCATCAGCAAGCTACCACTTGAGTGAAGCATCTTCTACTTTGTTACAATGCACCCCAAATGGAGGTGTCAAATAATCCAGTCTTCATCATTTCTTTGAGGTTTGCTTCAGTGTTCCTTTTGAATATTTATCACATGAGTGTGTAAAACATTGTGTTGACAACAACAACAAGTAATATTTTTGTTCAAGTAAAGATGTTGTTTAGCTTTACAGCCATATAGATAGAAATGCTTTAAGAGATACAAGTGTGTTTACAATATCTAACTTGGGAGTATCACTTTTACAATTATTATACTGCTGCCTCACAGCGCGAAGGACCAGGGTTTGATTCCAGGCTCAGGCAACTGTCTGTGTGGAGTTTGCACATTCTCCCCATGTCTGCATGGGTTTCCTCCCAGTGTTCCAGTTTCCTCCCACAATCTAAAGATGTGCAGATTAGGCGGATTGGCCATGCTAAATTGCCCATAGTATTTAGAGATGTATAGGTTAGGTGCATTAGTCAAGGGTAAATGTCGGGTAATAAGGTAGGGGAATGGATTTAGATGGGTTCCTCTTCAGAGGGTCAGTCTGGATTTGTTGGACCAAATGGCCTGTTTCCACACTGTAAGGATTCTATGATTTCTTCTATGAAGTAAGGCCAAAGGACCAGGTCAGTACATTATGGTACACTGTTGGAATGATCATGAATGATCATTGAATCATATTAACAAGACAGGGCATTGATGAGCATGTAGCATCACATGGAGAGGTACAACTGATGTTCAACACTTATTTCAATGTTTGTAGAAATGTAATTATTGAATAGGCAAAGTTTAATAGAAGGAAAGAGAGGCCAGAGAAAGAGAGATCCATACTTTATATGCTGACAGAGCATTGCTCTTATGAAGAGTGAAAGACAGAATTGATTCAAGAACAACTTCATATTTAGGATGGTAAACAAGACTTCAAAAACAGAACTGGCTGATCTTTCAAGAGAAACTGTTGTGCCACGGTAAAAATTGAATGGGGTAACTCAGTTCACAGGCTGCAAAGAAGAAAGCAAACAAAAACCATATTCCACCAAAATGGAAAAGAAGCAATTAACCATACTTTGAAATGTTTTCAGTGTAAAGGTAACAAGCTGTACAAATGAGAAGAATATCTACATTGCCAAATTCTGGAAAATTATTAAATTACCCTGTCATTTTAAACTGTAGAAACTTGGAAAACAATGGGATTTTGAAAACCAGCAAGGTCAGAAAGAAAAATTGGGAGAAACCAAAGATTCTGAAAATAAATCCTGGAGTGTCAAATTTGGAGACAAATCGATATCCCACAGAGTTCAAACTAAATATAGGAGTTGGCATTTTGGTATTATTGGATAAATTTAAATGGCTTAAACAAATGAAATAATAATCATTGTCATGAGATTACAAGGTCTTTGATGACCACCATTGAAAGTTGAAGACCAGCTAACAATGAGAGTCACATAAATGGAAAGAGAAATCATGGAATTGGAATCCAGAATATGCTCTGTGAAGTAGTAAGAAGTGCTTAAAGCTGAGATTAATTTGTAACGTTAATGAGATTGCTGATGCAAAGTAAGCACATTCATTTCATGATGACTCCCTAAACCTTTCCTCCAACTTTGGAAATTAAAGATAGAATACCACACCACCCTGTGAGATAATACTCACTCAACTTGCTATACAAGTCGAGGAGAGGAGAGTATCTCATTCACTCTTGGAAAAGGTTAAAGAAGAAATAAAAATATATGCTAAGAGTATTTCACTGACTCAATGAGATGCTATTCAGATTAGGTTATGATTCCAAAACCAAATGGTTTGAAAAGAATCTGTCTGGATTAACTCAGTTAAACCAAGTACCAAAATTGAGATTTACCCAAAAACTAACTGAGAGCACCTTATTCACCAAACTGGATGTAAACGATGGATTGTGGCTATTACTTCTGGATGAAGATTCTAAAATATAACCATACTTATCACACCTTTTGAGTGTTATTGTTTTAATTGTTGACATTTGGAATCATGTCTGCTGCAGTCGTGCTTTAGGGAACAATGTCTAACACAAAGCCGCAACACATTTACGAACCCCTCCACACATCCACACCGCCCCCCCGCCCCCCTACCCAACAGCAGTGTGTCCAATCTGCAAAGTGCAGCAATTCACCAAGCTCCTTAGCCAACACTTTCCATACGGCCACCATCTTGAGAAGGATAAGGGCAACTGATGCATGGGAGCACCACCACCTGGATGTTTCTCTCCACTCATCATTCTGACTTGGAAATATATCAGCATTTCTTCACTGTCGCTGCGTCAAAATCCTAGGACTCCCTCCCTCATGGCATTGTGGATCTACCTGTAGCGGTTCAAGATGGCAAAGGCGACTAGCAATGAATGTTGACTGAGCCAGGAAAATTAGAAGGCATTATGTCAGAGTCACATCATTAAATTTTGAAGGCTGGAAGACAGCTGATGCTCTCACTCAATGCAAAAATAATGGCCTGACTTTCCCCAAAAGTCAGACAGTTATTTCTGCAGCGATGAGTATGGGGATTTTCTAGAATCTCCAACTTGGCTGACTCAATGAGAAATTGAACGTTTATCCATTTAAATGAGAATTCAGAGGGCTCCACTGCAGTTAGGAAATATTCAGCAAAAGGTGGCCTACTGATCTAATCCCTGAAGGACTATTCAACTGAGACTTACCCCACACAGACACGCAGACACACACACACACTCTCAGCTACACCTTTGGTAGAAGCAACCGCCCCCCACCCCTGGAGTTTGACCTAACAGCTCGGCCTCACCCTAGGATCAGAAACTCCCTACTGTCAGAATTCACCTCCTCCTACAACCTGACCGCCACCCCTCCCATCTTTCCCTGCCACCAGGTCTGAGGTGCCCTTTCCACCACCACTGCACCTGACCACCAAACCCCAACACTCTCGCACCCGACCCACAGGATCTGGCACCTCCTCTACTACTGAACCCGATGATCCTCCCATCCTGATCCAGTCCCATGTCTGATTGTCACACCTTAGAAAATCTGGCCCATCGTGTGTCTCCATCGGTAAACAGAAATTTCCACAGAATCGAGCAGCATTCTTTTGACAGACTGAACAGAGTCAGGCTCTGCACAGAAAAAAACAGATTGCAAAGTCAATTGGAATGTTCCAAGAATGTGGCAAATATTGGATTAAAGTAAAGGCAAGGGGTCAGTCATTCTATATACGCAACTTTGTAACATGCAACCTGAACAGCTCTAGGTGACCATGTTTACTTAATAAAAACTTGACTGAACTACTGTCCCAGCGAAGGTGTTATTTTTACAGAAAAAATTAGCACAATGCCATAAAACAAAGATAGTGAAGAATGATTCACTGCAATTATTTTGCCGTAATAGATAAATGTAAAGTGTATGTCGATGTTGTTTCCATTAGTGCCTTTAACAACTTTTAATGTGTTAACTGTTGAAAATTCCATTCGGCCTTACCTATGCTCATAATAATAGATGGAGGAGTTGATAGATGTGTCATTTGATACGTGCAGAAGGATTTCAATCTACTATTTGCAAATCTTTGCACAGGTTTCTAATGTTTATCTTGGGAAAACTAACAATGTCTCTGCTGAATCAGCATTTTTATCACGAACCAGACGAGACCTGATTCCACCAGGCAAACTGAAAGGACCCTCCCCATGTAAGTATATACATTTTATGAATACAAGGAAATAGTCTATGCTTAATTGTTCCACATATAAACATGAGAAGACTGCATTGTTCTGAAAAGAGGTGGGCCATTGACAAAGGATACTTAATGTTTGATCACTTAAGCTGCGGGTGTTTGGTCACAGAATCATAGAATCCCTACAATGTGGAAGCAGACCATTTAGCCCATCGAGTGCATACTAAAGAGCATCCCACCCAGTTCCCCCACCCTTACTCTATCCCTGTAAGCCTGCATTTCCTATGACTATCCATCTAACCTGCATAACTTTTGGACTGTGGGGGGAAACCAGAGCACCTGGAGGAAACCCATTCAGACATGGGGAGAATGTGCAAATTCCACACAGTCACCTAAGGGTGGAATCAAATCCAGGCCTCTGACCTTGTGAGGCGACAGTTGTGTCACCCTCGTCATAGATCCTAATCATAGATCACGTATAAACTTTTTTTTATTGTTTTGGCTTCTTTCCACTGAGGAAATAAAATTCACTATAAATTTCCAAACAAAAAACATCTGCATAAAACATATTTTAAAGGTGATCAGCATAATGAAATGAGTTCAACAACTTTGTTTTCATACCAAGGTCCTCAGTAAAAATCCAAACCCCATTTACTAGACACCACGTCGTTTCTGCTAATGTTGCTTTGTTCAGTTTCAAACCGGTTTTTGTTTTGTGAGTAGAAGCCAATGTTGCCTGTAATTTTGTGCAAAGTGATACTAAATTAGCTGTTGTATATCTGACTCATCATTTATTTCAAAAACTGAGGAGGGGGATCTCCTAGTAACCTATAAAATTATAACAGAACTGGATTGGGTAAACTCAGGAAGGATGTTCCTTATTACTCGGGAGTACAGAACCAAGAGTCACTGTCTAAGGATATAGGGTAGACCATTACTGACTGAGATGAGGAGAAATTTCCTCACTCAGAAAGTGATAAGCCGCTAGAATTGTCTTTCACAGAAAACAGTTGAAGCATTGAATATTTTCAGGAAGGAGTTATATATAATTCTTAGGTTTGAAGGGCTCAAAGTGTATAGGGAGACAGTAGGAACAGGAAACTGAGTTGGATGATTGGACTGAATGGTGGAGCATACTCAAAAGACAGAACAAAATATTTGTGTTCATGTTTTTTATGGTTTTATGTATGCTGCTGGGCTGTTTACCTACTGATTGTAGTGCTTCATCTCTCTTATTAGAAGGTCAATAAAATACCTCAGCAACTGTTTTTGTTTTTGTTTTGAGATGAAGAAGAGGAGAAGTGCCGTGTCTATATTTAATACTTTTGTGTCAATGATGCAATGCAGTTGTTGAGCAGAGAAATCTACTTCTGGTCTCTTAATGTAAGAAAGCATTGTAATAGGCAAAAGAGTTTTCCTAGTTTTGGAATACATCTCTGTGCATGCAACAAGGCTCTTTTGCTGCAGTTGTCCAGGGTTAATAAATAGTGAAGATTATCTGTTTGTAAATGTGTGAACTGTATCATTACTGCTAACGTGTCTGCTTGAAATTCCTTTCCAGGTCAATACAAAGTCAACCATTCTCTGACAAAGGAGTCACCAAAATCCATAGTCTCTTCTTTTAGATCCAAGACAATTCGCCTGAAATATCCAAAAGACTCAAACCCAGGACCAGCAACTTATCAACCTTATAAATCGATGGGACAGGAGCAGGTGCAATATGCACATTTGCATCCGTGGTATGTGTAACAGGGTCCATTTGAATGGTAGCTACATTGCCAAATCCAGTAAATCATATTTTCTCAAAGATCTGGTTGTGGAGAAAAGTTGACTGCAGATTCCGAGCTTTCAGAAGATGCAACATTTGGATTGTCTGAGTGTCAAATGAGGACATTGAGGGGAAGGAAGGGAAGTGGCATAGTAAGTTCCCCTGTGTGGATCATTTTTTGGTTTCTGGTACTGCCATGAACATGTAATTTTAATGTTTTGTAAAGAAAGCTAATCTGCCTTTAAAATGGTCGTGGATGGCATCTTACAGGAATGTGGTTCCTGGAAGCCAAAAACCGAAATTGCTGGACCATCTCAGCATCTGGCTGCATCTGTTCTGCAGCATCTTCTGAAGAAGGGTCACTGGACCCAAAACATTAACAGATGCTGCGAGACTTGCTGAGTTTTTCCAGCAAATTTAGTTTTTGTTTCTGATTTCCAGCATTTGCAGTTCTTTGCTTTGTTTTTTGTTGTGGTTTATAGAGAGATTTTTGAAGAATCAGCAAGCCCCATCTCAATGTCAGGAGCATCTCGCTGCATCTTTTATGCTTTGGCAGAGTGCACCGTGAGTCTCTCAATCGACAGTGACGAGATGCCAATTATGGGGTATCATTGCTCAGTCACTTGTTGACAGCCCAGCTCTCCTCATCAGTAATCAGCTCTCTATCTCACCAAACTCACCAACATGATAGATGTTGAGAAAACTCAACATGAAAATCAGAGCGGGTACCTGGTGATTTCAGCTTACCGGCTGCTCTGAAGCAGCTCCATAGTTTGATACAGGGCAGCAAAATCTCAGGCCACTGCTCCAAGGGCACCCAATCACATGCACACCCTATCCACAGATGTTAGTATTCCAGTTGTACCCTCGGGGCACATCCCCAGCTGATGAGTTGGACCAGGCTGCATCTCTGGAGTCTTTGTTCGCTGTCATTGCCTTCACTCACTCTGAGCCTCTCTGGATTCTCATAACATCCCTGACTTACATTGCACTTAGCTCCTCAGCCTGAGTCACCTGGCTCATGTTACTTCTATCCTGCCTTGCTCTTTAGCATAGATACAAAGTTAGGAAGCTTGACAAGGTTGTCAGTGAGGTTGGTAGAGCCTTGGTGGGCAGCAGGTACGGTAGCACAGATAGAGTGAGTATGAGGTAACGGACAGAAGAAGGGGGCACCTAAACTGACAGTTTGGAGAAGTAGGTTGGTCCAATGCCTACAATGCTGGGCATATTTCCAGATGGCTGAGACGTCTTTAACCTGATGGTAATCTTGCACCAGGATGGCATGGTCTGGTGTCTGGTCTCCACTATTGGTCCTGAGGGAAGAGAAAAGCCTGCATGTGTGTCACTCCAGCCAGCAGGACCCCCAGTCCCTGACCATTAAAGGGACTGAAAATGTGTTGCTGGAAAGGCGCAGCAGGTAAGGCAGCATCCAAGGAGTAGGAGAATCGACATTTCGGGCATGAGCCCTTCAGGAATGAGGAAAGTGTGCCAAGCAGGCTAAGATAAAAGGTAGGGAGGAGGGACTTGGGAGAGGGGCATTGGAAATGCGATAGGTGGAAGGAGGTGAAGGTGAGGGTGATAGGCCGGAGTGGGGGTGGGGGCGGAGAGGTCAGGAAGAAGATTGCAGGTTAGGAAGGTGGTGCTGAGTTCGAGGGTTGGGACTGAGACAAGGTGGGGGGAGGGGAAATGAGGAAACTGGAGAAGTCTGAGTTCATCCCTTGTGGTTGGAGGGTTCCTAGGTGGAAGATGAGGCGCTCTTCCTCCAGCCGTCATGTTGCTATGGTCTGGCGATGGAGGAATCCAAGGACCTGCATGTCCTTGGTGGAGTGGGAGGGGGAGTTGAAGTGTTGAGCCACGGGGGGTTGGATTGGTTGGTCCGGGTGTCCCAGAGGTGTTCTCTGAAACGTTCTGCAAGTAGGCGGCCTGTCTCCCCAATATAGAGGAGGCCACATTGGGTGCAGTGGATGCAGTAAATGATGTGTATGGAGGTGCAGGTGAATTTGTGGCGGATATGGAAATATCCCTTGGGGCCTTGGAGGAAAGTAAGGGGGGAGGTGTGGGCGCAAGTTTTGCATTTCTTGCAGTTCTGGCGATAGACGAGTCCAAGGACCTGCATGTCCTTGGTAGAGTGGGAGGGGGAGTTGAAGTGTTGAGTCCCGCGGTGGTTGGGTTGGTTGGTCCGGGTGTCCCAGAGGTGTTCTCTGAAACGTTCCGCAGGTAGGCGGCCTGTCTGCCACCCCCCCACCAACCCAACCTCCATTCCCAGCCACCCCCTCCACAACCCAACCTCCACTCCCAGCACCTTCCCCTGCAACAGCAATTCTCATCTGAATAAACCGTGAACAGCTTTTGAGAGTTGTGTTTTCTGTCTTGCTGGCAGAACCAATAATGTAAAGGGCCTAAAGTTTAGGGAGGGGTGCACTGATATTCTAGGCAACATTAATATTACTAATATCTTAGTATCTTAATATCTTCAAAGGAGGCAAAGGAGAAGATTGCTAAGGCCTTGACAAAGATTTTTGTATTCTCTTTAGCTGCAGACGAGGACCCAGAAGACTGGAAAATAGCCAAAGTTGTTTCATTATTCAAGAAGGGCAACAGGGATAATCCAGGAAATTGTAGGTCGGTGAGCTTTCCATCAGTGATGGGAAATTATTGCAGAAGATTTTTTAGGGACAGGGTTTACTTGCATTGGAGTTATTAGGGATGGTCAGCATGCCTTTATGCAGGGGAAGTCTTGTCTCACAAACTCTCTTGATTTTTTTTGAGAAAAGACAAAAAAGATTGGTAAGTGTAAAGCAACAGATGTTGACTGCATGGACTTTATTAAAGCAGTTGACAAAAAGTTGACTCATCCGGAAGATGAAATTGCATGGAATCTGTGGTGAGTTGAATACAAACTTGACTTGGCCAAAGAAGACAGAGGGTAGTTGTAGAGAGGTATTTTTCTGTGAGGTCTGTGAAAGTGGTGTTCCAAGAGGGTCAGTGCTCGGACCACTGTTGTTTGTAATTTATTAAAATGATTTTGATGAACATTTTGGTGGTCTGATCAATAAGTTTGTAGACCACATGAAAATTGGTGGAGCTGTGGATAGTGAGGAAGGTTATCAAAGGATGCAGCACGATACAGATTTACTGGAAAATTGAGTGGAGAAATAACAGATGAAGTGTAATCTGGACTAGTGTGGGGTAATGAATTTTGGCGCGTGAAATGTAAAGGAAAGTATATAGTAAAGTATATAATTACTGGCAATTCTTAGGAACATTGATTTACAGAGGGATCTTGGGTGCAAATCCAAAGTTCCTTGAAAGTGGCAACAAAAGTTGATAAGCTGGTAAAGAAGGCATTCAGCATGTTGGCCTTCATCGGTCAGGTCATTGATTAGATTCCCCACAGTGTGGAAACAGGCCCTTCGGCCCAACAAGTCCACACCGACTCTCTGAAGAGCAATCACCCATACCCCTTTTCCCTCTGACTAACACACCTAACACTACGGGCAATTCAGCATGGCCAATTCACTTAACCTGCATATCTTTGAACTGTGGGAGGAAACTGGAGCACCCGGAGGAAACCCACACAGACACTGGGAGAATGTGCAAACTCCACAGAGACAGTCACCTGTGGTTGGAATCGAACCTGGGACCCTGGTGCTGTGAGGCAGCAGTGCTAACCACTGAGCCACCATGCCGCCCTAAAGTGAGTATAAAAGTTGCATATTTCAATTGGATAAGACTTTGGTCAGTCCACATTTTGCGTACTGTGCGTAGCTCTGGCCACTACACTTTATGTGGAGCTTTGGAGAAGGTGCAGAAGAAGTTTACCAGGATGTTACCTGGATTTGAGAGTATTGGCTATAAGGAGAGGTCACAAACTTAGATTGGTTTTCACTAAAGCATCAGAGGCAGAGAAGCAACATGAAGTCTATAAAATTATGAAGAGTATGGCTAGGGTGGATAGTTAGAGCCTCTTTCCCAGCTGGAAACATCAAATACTCAGAGGCATTGGTTTAATGTGAGAGGAGGAAACTTTAAAGCAGATGTGCGAGGTAAGTTTTTTACATAGAGGTGAATAAGTGCCTGGAGTGTGCTGCCAGGGGAGGTGGTAGAAGCAGATATTAAGAGTAAAGTTTAAGAGCCATTAAAACTGCAGAGCATAGAGGGAAATGGACCACGTGCAGACAAATGGGATCAGTTTAGAATAACATCATGGTTAGCACAGATATGGTGGGCTGAAGGGCCTGTTCCTGTGCTGTACTGTTCTATTTGGACCAATGAGGAAGCAGACCTATAGTGGATGGTGTCCAAAGAGGTGTACTTGGTACCTGAGAAAAGCAAATCAGAAGACTTTCTTAACAAGAAGAAAATAGGAGTTGTGGAAGTGAAAAGGTGTTTTGGAGGCTGTAAAGGCCTTGATTGCTTGCTGCAGTAAATGGAGCTAGTTATTCCCCAGCCAGCCAATCAGAAAGGGATAAACTACATTCTTTCATTTAAATTTTGAATCTCCTGCCGCTTACCATCGCAACATGGTACGTGCTGGTGTTCATTTGTCCAGTGTTGTATTGTCAGATCTTCCCATCATTACAGTATTATGAACTTATCACAACTCTGCTTGAAGGCAGGTCTGGCTGACAGTGCCACAAACTCCGTCACGGGTAAGGCAAGGAGCTAAACCCCGAATCCATTGCAGCCAGGATGTGATTGAACCTATGCTGTTGGCACCAATCTGAACCACACCAACCTTCCAGCCAACTGAGCCAACTCCAAGACCTGATGTGGCCACATGTATTTTTACCTCAGTGTTGTATTCAGGAGTTTGGAAATTGGCACTAGAGGCTCCAGTTTTCTTTCAATCACATAGATCACCAGAAATCTCTCCTGATCTTATTGTCTGCTATTTGCGTGTGCTGTGAGAATTTACAGTTTGACACTCAAACTGTTTAGTTTCATTCAAAAGACACCTGCTTTATTAATGACATCCTGACTTTGACCCCGTTTCTGATTCTGAGGCTGTTCACTGTGCCAAAAGGCCTTTACCTTTCAATATGCCCTCCCATATTTGGGAAATATATTCAATAGTTTGTCATTACTTTAATTGAAAGTAAGCAAGATGCAATGGAGCCTGCTGAACGGCTCCCTGCAGAATTTCTCATCCTCGCCTGACTCAGTTGGAAATGATGCCATAAAGAAAAATCCAGAGCCGAACTTTAGAGTAATTCTCTCTCATGAAGTGGTGCTTACAAGCACTGCGCACACACCATTGGAGCAAAGTTCTACATTGATGGGGCTTATTGTTTGTTGATGAATGATCTCCAAAATTGTGGTCTTAAGCATCTTTCAGAAATCAGTTCACTGCATGCAGACTCTATCAATGGTTTCACTTTAAAGACCAATACAAACATTCAGTCCAATGAAATGAACACGCTTTTAAAGTGTATGATGTCATTTGCCTTCAGGATATCTATATGTCGTACTTCTCCCAATTTTATTCTTTAATTTGTAAGTCCCAGGATGAACAACTGATTCCAGGCTGCTGACAATGTCCCTTTCTTTTGTGACAGCAGTTGATTAAAGACACCATGACTGAATTACTTTCCCACAACAGAAACATACTTGTGAAGTTTCCGGAATGCAATCTTGGTAGTTAGTCTGGATTATGCCTATTGGTGTCATACAACACAAGACCCATGAATGGTTTATGTGGTTCATGGGAAGCCATCTGGTTTAGTTGGGGCTGACAGGTATAAATGCCCATGAATGATCCAACTCCGATTTCCGCCTGACCCATTAGGCCAGGTATTCTGGTGTCTGCCCTACATGGAGGATAGTTCCCAGCCCTCCAACCCCAGTCATGCCTCCTTGAAAAAGGGGGGTAGTCACAAAAATGTTGAGAAAAGAAACTATCCTTTTTTAATCTAGATCATCTTCACAGTTTGGGTTCCACTAATGGGCCCTACTTTTACTTATCTTATTACCTTTGACATCCAGCCATACGACAAATCTAGACTGGTCTAGCAAAAATGGTCTTCATGTGACAGTGCAAAGTGAAAGGAAAGGTTTTGCACTTTTAAAACATGTGAGAAACATCTTAATATAGTGGATGTACAGCTCAAGCAACATGCTGTCAGCAAAACAAATCATGCTATTCATGGATTTTCAAGGTATGGAGCTGTGCTTGACAAGTTTCTAAAGCAGGAAAAAGTGAGGACTGCAGGTGCTGGAGATCAGAGTCAAGAATGTGTTGCTGGAAAAGCACAGCAGGTCAGTCAGCATCCGAGGAGCAGGAGAATTGATGTTTTGAGCAAAGCCTTCCTGATGAAGGGCTTATGCCCGAAACGTCGATTCTCCTGCTCCTTGGATGCTGCGTGACCTGCTGTGCTTTTCCAGCAACACACTCTGGACCAAGTTCCTAAAGCAGCTTGGTTGAAACCAGAAACTCAGTGGAGTGGAGGATTTAAGTAGTTTGTTGACCAACTAACAATTAACAATATAATTAATGTATCACAAGATTATATTGTGCATTTGCAAATCATAATTTTGTATCTTCTGGAGAACATTTCAAGGCTTGGCTGAATATATTGCTGAAACAAGAGACCGGTTGCCAGCACCTTTCATTTTGCAGTATCAGAACAAATACAAGAATACCAAATTCAAACGGTCACAACAATTTATATTACAGTAGGAAAGGAAGGAGATTGATAGGCAAATTGACTCTGATTGAGTGAAAGGCATTCCAGTAATTTCACAACTGAGGTTGAATAAATAGCTAAAACACTATAAAATTACATATATTCAGTATAGTACACAAAACATTAGGGCTGATTTGCTGTTGTTACGACATAGACTTATTGTCTTTTAACAAAATGTTCATTACATCTCATATTGTTCTGTTGTCATTTATCTTTTCTAGGAAGAAACATTATATGTGCATTTCTGCTCCTCCCTTCCCAGTACACAAAAACCCGACTCCTCCTGGTCCAGGCTATTATGACGTTGTTGATTTTCATGATCCACCCAAGCACTATATGTCCAATGCTGTATTTGTATCTAACACTAGCCGATGGACTGGGAATGCTCAAAACAAAGATGCTCCTGGGCCAGGTAGGGCGTTCTGATGGTTAGACATCAGGAACAGAATAAGCAAAATATTATAACTGTAAAAATGGATGATTGCCTTTGGTTTTGAAGGTTTGCAAGGCACACAAGAATATGGAAATTATGTCAGAGACAACTATCCTTGTTACAATCAGGTGAAACGTAAGAATCATCTTTCTTTTTAACCCTCGCACAATCGGTCACGGCAAATACTTTTTGCTTTCTTTTTGGCACATTGCTATCACACTTCAATTCAAACATAATTTGCCAGAAAATGACAAAGCCAATTACCAAGGTTTTCTTGAGCAAAAGGAAGAGGAATTTAATTGCCTGTGAACTCCAAGAGAAACCGGCACAAACACAGTGAATACGTTTAAAACAAGAAGTGACTAAGATAGAATGGAAGGTCAAAGCTGATGCAACTTTAAGTCCTTAGAGTCTTTGAGATGTGAGAGTGAAACAGAGTCCACAACTGTTTAGCTGTTGACTTATTTCCTCAGCAGTACTAAAATTTATAAAATTCTGAAGTTCTCAGTGATTGGCTGTTTTCCCAAGTTGCTTTGACACTGGTCACTGACTTCATATACTGAGAGAGAGATTCATCTGTAAGTTCTGTTGCTATGAATCCATATTCTTCCTCCCTCTCTACTCTGTCAAACAAACTACTCAAATATTGTTCATTTGCTTATTCCCAAATCGAGCTCCTTTGTCTTTTGAATCTGAATACTCTTAGCAATCTTTCATCTCCCAGTATGTGAACTTATTGTGCAAATGAGAATTATCCAGGAGATGTGAATTTCTTGACACTGACTTAGCTGCCTTATTTCACAGTCTTTAGATGAAATGACAATTACATTGTAGCCAATTTATTGTATTCTGTACAGGTCCCCTCAGCGTGCCTCATTCTGTAGTCTCAAAACAGCCAATTAAGATCAATATTTGTCCAGTTTAAAAATCTCTTTATTCCATGAAGATTGCAAATATTAACATCAGATGATGCTACTTTAGTATCGATAGTCCTTTGTCAATACACCAGGCATTGTTTACTGTTTACATTGTTTGCTGCTGATTCTAGGAATATTGGTCAGCTCAATAAGAGATTGACCTAAACCCATCCTAAATTATATTAGATTAGATTACTTACAGTGTGGAAACAGGCCCTTCGGCCCAACAAGTCCACGCTGACCTTCCGAAGAGCAACCCACCCAAACCCATTCCCCTACTTTTACCCCTTCACCTAACACTACGGGTAATTTACCTGCACATTTTTTAACTGTGGGAAGAAACCGGAGAATCCAGAGGAAACCCACGTTCTCACAGGGAGAGTGTGCAAACTCCACACAGACAATCGCCTGAGGCGGGAATTGAACCCAGGTCTCTGGCACAGTGAGGCAGCAGTGCTAACCACCGTGCCGCCCATAAATGGACAATACAATAAATATTTTCCACTCCTGACTCAAGCAGAGCTCAGTTAATGACTGATGGCCAGCACATTGAGTCAGATGATGCATACCAGCCTCCAAACAGGAGCAAAAGAGGTTTGAGAGGAGATTTTATCAAGATATTCGGCAGTGCAGTGAGAGAGAAACTGTTCCCTTTGGTAGAGCTGTTGAGAACCAGAGTATATGGATTTGAGGTGTTTTGCGTAAGAATCAAACGCACTGAGGGAGGGAGGGAGGGAGGGAGGGAAGGGAAGTTGGTGGTGGTGGAGACAGGTTCCATTGTCAATTTCAAAAGGGAACTGAATAAGTTCCTGAAGATTAAAAAGTAATTGCAGTATCATGGGAGAAACAAAAGGCAACTTGAAAGGTTGAGCTATTCTTATGAATAGCTAGCACAGATTTAGTGGACTGAATGGCCTCCTTGTTTTTACCATTCTATAATAATTTAATTGGACCCCTCTGGGGGTGTAGGAATGGAGACTGATGAATGGAGCTGCCTGAACTAAGAAAGTATTTTTTTTTTTAAACACAGCAGAGATTGTACAGATAAATGGGCAGAGTGATACCTTGGCTCTTCAAACTCTCTGACGAAAGATGTTTCATTTGGGTCACGTAGTGGTGTACCTACTCTCCATGGTCCCAAGCAAATACGGTCCTCTCCAGTTACCTCTGAAAAATTTCTGCTGACTAACAGGAAATGATTGACAATATATGTTTTACATGCCATTAAGACAAATGATAAATCAGGCTGACTGTGCTGGCTGAGGTTTTGGCAAGTGTTGTTTATTAATTCCCAGGAAGTCAAATACAACTGCAGAATGATTACAAAACAGTTTTGTCTCTCTGTAAAACCACAGATGAATCTTATTTTAAAGTCTGTTCCTGGAATGTGGGTGTTGTTGGTCATGCTGACATTTTTTGTTCACACCTAATTGCCCCTACAGTCTTCAACAATTACAGTCCTTGGACTGTATGGTCACCCACAGTGGTGTTGGGGTGTAAGTTCCAGGATTTTAGCTCAGTAATAGTGGTTTCATGGTTCCAGGACAGGATTCTGTGAGACTTGGTGGGGAATTTGCAAGTCGTAGTCATTCCATGCCTTTGCTGCCTGTGTCCTACAAGATGATAGAGGGTTGTGAGTTTAGAAAGTGCTGTCAGAGGAGCCTTTCATTGAGTAACCTTTTAAACCTGTGAAACACAAGTAAACACTACACTTTAAGAACATTGGCACACTTGTAAGGCTTTGAGAGCTGTGTGAAGACGGATCTCTTTTTGAGAAAAGTAAAGGTATTTTACAAACGTTGTTATTACAACCACATAGTTTTTAAGGATAAGAACATGTTTTTTCCACATTGACTGCAAAATATCCAAAACGTGCATTACATTTCAATTCGGCTGTTTCACAATATGTTATGATTTAGAGATGTCGGTGTTGGACTGGGGTGTACAAAGTTAAAAATCACACAACACCAGGTTATAGTCCAACAGGTTTATTTGGAAGCACTAGCTTTCGGAGCAACGCTCCTTCATCAGGTGGTTGTGGAGTATAAGATCATAAGACACAGAATTTACCGTAAAAGTTTACAGTGTGATGTAACTAGAATTATATATTGAAAAAGACCTGGTTGGTTTGTTAAGTCTCTCATCTTTTAGAATGACCTTTCATATGTAAATTGCAAAACTTGTTAAAGTTACATTCTCAAGTGAACTTTAACAATTGGTGTCACGTCGGCCCAGATAATGCAATGAAGGTGTGAGACTGTCTGTGCCACAATGTTCAGGTTGATTCTCATCTTAAAAAATGAGACTCTTTTTCAGAAAGATTTTACAGAATCTTACATGGATTCATGCAGTTTTTGAGCAAAATAAAATGTAATTCTGCAAGTACAAATTCACCCCATAAACTTAGATGTGTATGTGTGCATGTGAGTGTGTGTGGAGTGGTGGGGTGTTACAAGTGTTTGTGAGAGAGTGTGTATGAGTGTGAGTGTAAGGGGGTATAAGTCTGTGAGAGGGTGCGTGTGTGCGTATGAGTATGGGAGTGTATACGTGAGCATATGAGAGAGAGCTTGTGTATGAGAGAGGGTCTGCATGAGTATATGGGTCTGTTGGAGTTTGTGTGTGTCTGTAGTAGTGTGTGTAGAAGTGGCTGTGTGTGTGTCTGTCTGTCTGAGTGTGTTTGTGTGTGTCTTTGTGTAGTGCAGTGGGGTCACCTGTAGTGTGACATGACCCCACTACACGACACAAAGGTTGAGGCCATCCCCACGGGTACTGAACTTGGCTATCAGCTTTTGCTTGGCCACTTTTCACTGCTGTCTGTCCTGAAGTCTGCCTTGGAGGATGGTCACCTGAAGGTCCAAGGTCGAATGTCCCGGACCGTTGAAGTGTTCTCTTGACTGGGAGGGAACACTCCTGTCTATTGATTGTTGTGCGATGTTCATTCATCCGTTGCCATAGTCTCTGTTGAGTCTTGCCAATGTACCAAGCCTCAGGGCATCCTTGCCTGCAGCGTATGAGATAGGCAACATTGTCTGCACAGTGATATCAATGAGTTTCATCCCACCATCAAACTCACCATGGACTACTCTCTACTATCTGTCTCATTCTTGGACACGTGCATCTCTATCAACGATGGTACCTCAGCACCTCACTCTACTGCAAACCCACAGATAACCTCACGATGCTACACTTCCCCAGCTTCCACCCAAAACATATTAAAACAGCCATCCCCTTTGGACAAGCTCTATGCATACAAAGGGTCTGTTCAGATGAGGAGGAATGTAATGGGCCCCCTGGAAATACTCAAGGATGCCCTCAAAAGAACAGGGTATGATGCTCAACTCATTGACCACCAGTTCCAACATGCTACAGAAGAAAACCATAATGATCTCCTCAGGAGCCAGACACAATCTGCAACCGACAGAGTACCCTTCGCTGTCCAGTACATCCCAGGAGCCGACAACCTACGCCATGTTCTTCGTGACCTGCAACACATGATCAATGAGGATTAGCACCTCGCTAAGACCTTCCCCATGCCTCCATGTCTCGCCTTTAAACAACCCCCAAACCTTAAACAGATCAGTGTTTGTAGCAAACTGCCCAGCTTTCAGGACAACACAATACAACGTTGTCATGGTAGACGCTGCAAGATGTCTCAGATTGTGGACACGGATACCACCATGTACGTGGCAGGTACTTGTGCAACTCAGCCAATGTTATCTATCTCATACACTACAGGCAAGGATACCCTGAGGCATGGTACATTGGCAAGACCGAGCAGAGGGCTACGGCAGCAGATGAATGGACACCACACAACAAACACCAAACAGGAGTGTTCCCACCCAGTTGGAGAACACTTCAGCGGGCCGGGGCATTTGACCTTGCACCTTCGGATGACCATCCTCCAAGGACTTCGGGACAGGCAACATCACAAAGTGGCCGAGCAGAGACTGATAGGCAAGTTCGGTACCCATGGGGATGGCCTCAACTGGGACCTTGGGTTCATGCCACACTACAAGTGACCCCACTGCACGACACACACACAGTCAGATGGACACACACACACTCCTAGACACACACACACACACAGACTTATACCCTTTACACTCACACACACACTCTCTCACAGATACTCATACCACACTGCACGCGCACACGCACGCACACACACAGACACTCCTATATACACACTGCCACAGGTATACATACACTCCTACAGACCCATACACTCATGCAGACCCTCTCTCATATACAACCTCTCTCTCATACGCTCACACACACACTCCCACATTCATACGCACACATGCACCCTCTTACAGACTTATACCCCTTTACACTCACACTCACAGATCTACACATACTCTCTCACAAACACTTATAACACCCCCTGCACCCACACACACTCGCACACACACACCAGTTTATGGGGTGAATTTGTACTTGCAGAATTACATTTTATTTTGCTCAAAAACTGTATGAATCCACATAAGATTCTGTAAATCCATTTTTAGATTAGAATCAATCTTGACATTGTAGCACAGACAGTCTCACACAGGGCACCTCACACCTTCAAAGACATGACACCAATTGTTAAAGTTCACTTGAGAATGTAACTTTAACAAGTTCTGCGATTTACGTATGAAAGAACTGAAACCAACATGGTCATTCTAAAAGATGAGAGATTTAACAAGCAATCCAGGTCTTTTTCAGTATATAATTTCAGTTACATCACACTGTAAACTTTTGCTTCAAATTCTGTGTTTTATTATCTTATGCTCCACAATCACCTGATGAAGGAGCAGGACTCCGAAAGCTACTGCTTCCAAATAAACCTGTTGGACTATAACCTGGTTTTGTGTGATTTTTAACCTCACAAGTTGTTGTAACTGTTGACAAGTCAATTTACAAACACCAGACAAGATGCAAATAAGTGCATTCCCATTGTTCTTGCTAAAATAGACATTCACACTGCCATTTCCCTTATATGTTGCCAGGTTTTAGCAAAAATAAGCCAGCTATGTTGAAAGAAGTATTTGGTTCTTGTTTAAAACTTCCTGTTTTGTATTTGTAATCTGGGTAAACATTTAATTTTTCTACCCTTTGTCAGTGAATTTGGTGAGTGGAGGTGGAGGGTGAGGGTGGAGGATAGCTGTGTCGAATGGGCCTGGTGATAGTGGATTAGCAGCTTAATTTTCCTTGAATTGCCATTTATCCATTAGTTCTTTTCCACCATTCAGTGTTTGGAATGACTGCCAGATATTCAGAAATTAGCTTTGGCAAAAGACTGAAAGAAGTTTTGCCTTAATAAATAATCACTTCCTTTATGTGGCCAATTTCTTTACCTTTATTTTCCAGTTCTTAAAGGATAATAGATGTTGGATATTACGCTTATGCATTAAATATTCAGTCTTTCAATGTGTACAGAGAACACCTTCCAAATACAGAAATGAGCTTACCTTCAAAACTCATACTGGGTTGACTCATACTGGTATATTCTTGCTGAATATGTAATGCAGGCCAATTCAGACAGGATTACGTAAGTAACTCTAAAATTGCAAAGAGTAAAAGAAGGCAGTTTAATTCAGATAAATGCGAGGTGCTGTATTTTGGGAAAGCAAATCTTAGCAGGACTTATACACTTAATGGTAAGGTCGTAGGGAGTGTTGCTGAACAAAGAGACCTTGGAGTGTAGGTTCATAGCTCCTTGAAAGTGGAGTCGCAAGTAGATAGGATAGTGAAGAAGGCATTTTGTATGCTTTCCTTTATTGGTCAGAGTATTGAGTACAGGAGTTGGGAGGTCATGTTACGGCTGTACAGGACGTTGGTTAGGCCACTGTTGGAATATTGCTTGCAATTCTGGTCTCCTTCCTATCGGAAACGGGGAGTCCAGAACTAGAGGGCATAGGTTTAGGGTCAGAGGGGAAAGATACAAAAGAGACCTAAGGGGCAACCTTTTCATGCAGAGTGTGGTACATGTATGGAATGAGCTGCCAGAGGAAGTGGTGGAGGCTGGTACAGTTGCAACGTTTAAGAGGCATTTGGATGGGTATATGAATAGGCAGGGTTTGGAGGGATATGGGCCGGGTGCTGGCCGGTGGGACTAGATTAGGTTGGGATATCTGGTCGGCATGGACAGGTTGGACCGATGGGTCTGTTTCCATGCTGTACATCTCTATGACTGTAAGGCAGCAAAAAGGAAAAATGCTAGAGAAACAGAGAGAAATATCAGACCAGAACAAGAGGAATTAATCCTGTATAGATGGAGCAAACGTAACACCAATAACAGAAATGATGAAATGTTTGTGATTTTTACGCCCAGCTTGTAAAATGTGTTGAGGAAGGGAATGAGGCAGAAGAGTTAGGATGGGCATTGAAATACTATAAAAGTTGGCTTTATATAAAACAAAATTTGTGCCTAAAATAACTATCTGGGGCCATAGCATTACTTTGTTGAGGCCATAGTCAAGGAACTGAGAAATGAGCTGACCCAGCTTGTCACTCTAACGTTTAACTCCAGCCATTATCCAGCAACACTTCCTCATCCACATGGACAGGAGTGCAGGTTGGAGGTTTCAGGTGTCACAGTTCTTGGGGATTGTAGCAGTCGTTGTCTTATTGCAAGGCATTATTAAAGTGCAAAGTACATATCATTGTGCTGTACCATGTTAAACTAGACAGCTGTTTAGTCCAAATCTCCTTTGGAAGGTCAACTTATTTCTGTATTTGGAAGGTGTTCTCTGTGCACATTGAAAGACTGCACATTTAATGCATAAGTGTAATATCTAACATCTAATATCCTTTAAGAGCTATGATGGAAAATAAAGGTAAAGAAATTGACCACGTAATGGAAGTGATGGTGTGATCAGGGCCTGCATACAGAAGCTAACTTGAGATTGATCATCAGGTTTCATTGTAGTCACTTGGTGAGCTTTTGCCACTCATCATGTCTCCAGTAGTACCTTGCTCGTTATAAAGTTTTCAATTTCAGGCAAGGTATTTTCTCAGCAGCAAACTTGAGGTAGGTCCTGGTAGAGGAATGATAGGAGAATGGGAGAGGACCAAGCATCAGTCCTCAAAAATGCTGTACATCCACAAAGACGTCTGGAGCATTTAAACAAAAGCTGATAGATGTTGGCCTCTAGTTTTGCTAGCTCATTCTGTATGATGCCAGTTCATTTAGTGTAGGGTCCTGAAATACGTTTGTAAGGGACCACAAATATTTTTCAGGCTAATGCCCACAAACACCTGAGCAACTACACATGCTAACATTTCAGTTTTCCTACCTTTAGTGCTGATCATACCCTTAGCAGTGCAAAATTGATTCATATTGCGAAATAGCCATAATGCAGCTAATAGTTCGACCTCTCCATGTTTTAATACTGCAATTCCTTATAAATGTATTTTTGATTTCTTTATTTAACTCCAAAATATGAAGTAATTTCCTTAATCATAGGGCATTGACTTTTTCATCATCATGGTCATGGACTTCCTTCCATTTGAAGTTTCTGTTCAGTAGATGTCACCAAGTCGGGGTCAAATACCCTTGCAAGACACATTAAAACCAGCCTAATTATGAATATTTCAGATTCCTTATCAAATTATTTTGATAAATAAAACTGTTCTTTCTCATGGATTATGAGGCAGTTGGTTATTTTCAAAGTTTGGCTGTGGTAAGAGTATGTGAGTAGACTAAAGTCAAGCCTTTTCAAGACAATGGTGAGATGGAGAAGAGTTGTGTTTGATCGTATGTACCATATCTGACAGCCAAAACAAAACCTTGTCAGAGGCTTTCCCACATCTCGTGACACAAGACAGCCAAAGCATATGTCTTTTTCAATTGGTAGTTTTTCATGTAATAGTTTGCCAGCCCATCATCAGATGCTATAGCTTCAGAGACACTACTCTGCATCAAACGTGGCCTGGAAATTCTCGCACTGTTACTGCCTACTATAAACTTCTTGCAAAGATTTAATATGCTTATATTAAGGACATTGATAGTTGATAAAATACACTTTGATGGCCATCAAGACCTACAGTGAGACTTTCAATTTTTCTAGCACTACCTAGTGTACCACAAGATTCCCTTCTGTTGAGATAAGATGAAGAAAGCACAGACTAAAACTGTGAATTGTATTCATCATCAGTAAAACAAATTCAACAGGGTAGAAGAGGCAGGTCACCACAGCTCCATTGGATCAAATTGCCTGCTAAACCCATGAGTGCTTGTGCCATCCAGTGAGCTAAATCTAAGCAGAGAGCAAATGGGAATTTCACACTAATTTATTTACGTAGACAAAACTTGCCAATTTATGTAAATGAATTACTAATTCAGCTAAAGAGCCAAGGATTATTATTACTTCTCAGAAAGAGAGGAGATTAAAAAGTGGAGAAGCAAGTTCTTATATTTTCTCTCTCTCTTTCCCTGAAATCCAGAATTGTCAATCCTTGAAAAATGTAATTAGTAAAGTTAGTCTGGGCTCTTCTTTTAAATGGATCTTTAGTGCTTTGAAGTTGTAATTATTGCAGCAAGTGTATTTTCTAAGTCATTCTATATGGTATCTGCCAGGCTAGAAATAATTATCAACAAATCTTAATTTAAATACTAATTGAAACACTCCCAAATGCTATCAGGTAGTAATGCTTATCTGTTCTGCTTTTCACAGCCTCCTATGCACCGAAGAAAAGTGGAAAACAGTCTTTCCTGTACAACACTGATAACAAATGGGTGCCATCATAGATATTGAGGGAGAAACAAGCAAGGACAGATGGACTTTTCATTGATTTCACTTCAAGTCAGCTTTTCAGATGCAAGCTGTGCTTTGGTGGCATTGGACATGAGCATGGAGTCATCATGGATTTAAACATAATTCTATTATTGAAAAATATGATCAAGTATTTGAATTTATCATTAACCTTCGGGTGGAGACAGCTTCAGTTGCGTGTATTATCTATCATGTGATAGATCTCAATCCTAATCAAGTCTAAACATTTTTCCAAAAGAAAAACATTATTGCTTTCTCCAGGAATCAGTTGTTATGCCAAACCTGCTAATGAGTCAGTTTTCATGTGAACTTATATCATCCACGCATGCATTGAAAGCATAATGTTGTGATCATTTAATATTTATTTATTTATTTACTTCAAGCAAACATTTTTAGTAACACTTCTTTCCAAGGTAAAATTCCATTATTATGGCAGTAAGAATTTGGGGAGACCGTGGTGATTCAATACTGCTCGAAGCAATGATTCTGTCAAAGTCATTAGTGTTGTACCAATTGAACTTTACATTGTTGTTGTATCTGAATAAAGAGCCGAATCATTGTGGTAATAATGAGCCATTTTGCTGAACCTTCTTAAAATTGGTCTCTTTTTATAAAGAACTTGATCATTTGACCTAATATCATGAAGGAAGTATACTGCAGATCCTAAAATCTGAAATAAATACAACAAAATGCTGGAAACAGTCAGCAGTCTTGTGGAATCAGGGTGAGAGAAACAGTTACAATTTCATGTCTGCCACTTTCCATCAGAACCCATCTTGTAGATGAGTTGTATTGTCAGCCTGCCACCCACTATATAGAAAGACATTTGTAAGATTCAGTGTCTGTTTGCGCAGTGCCTTCTGATCATTTGCAAGGCTGTTGCGCTTACTTTCAGGTTGTGAAGTGTTTGAGCTATTGGATATATGTAATGTGTCATGTCAGCTTCATTTTTTACGTCAATGAGAAATACCACTTCAGTTGAAAGCGCTCAAACCTTCTGTAATGCTTTAGCTGTTTCTTACATATTTGAAGTTAACAAGTGCCAAGCCTCAACAATATTGGCATTGGTATACCTTTGGTAAGTAGTAATCATTCTAATGCCAGTGCAAAGTATTGCTATTTGCCATCATTATTTGTGCAAGGGATATTGATATGTGCCAGCCATCATGTTTGGAATTTTAGGGGTGAGTCTTAGTGGTTGGTGTCACAAACTGAATAAAAAGAGGTAAAAACAATGACTGCAGATGCTAGAAACCAGATTCTGGATTAGTGGTGCTGGAAGAGCACAGCAATTCAGGCAGCATCCAAGGAGCTTTGAAATCGACGTTTCGGGCAAAAGCCCTTCATCAGGAAAAAAGATGAAGGGCTTTTGCCCGAAACGTCGATTTCAAAGCTCCTTGGATGCTGCCTGAACTGCTGTGCTCTTCCAGCACCACTAATCCAGAGTCACAAACTGAATGGTGAGTTTGAATTATCTGTTTCTTTCAAGTCCCAGTCTTGAGAGTTTGATAGTCTCTTTCTTGATTATTCATACAGCTGAGTTTAGACTTCATCAACTTCAAATAGGGTTCTAACCAAACTCTTCTGGTCTGGAACGTGTAAACTAACACCCTTTACATTGAAATAATCTATTTTATATCGGTTCTGAGCTACCTCCTATTTTCATGAGAAACTTTCTTACATCTGAATCTTCTGGACCTCTCCAAACTGAAATCAAAAGCTTTTCAAGACATAGGCTTTTTTCCTTAATCAGACTGAAAATCAAACCCTCTTTCTTTCTAAACCAGAAATAAGCTAATTTTTTTCAATCAAAACAGAAATTGCTAGAGAAACACAACAGGTCTGGGAGCATCTGTGGGAAAAAAGTTATTAGTCATCAGAAGAGTCACCAGACCTGAAACGTTAGCACTTTCTTCCCATGGATGCTACCAGATGTTTCCTAATGGCCTGTTTCCACACTAGGGATTCCATGATGATTCTACGATGATTATCCCCACATCACGTGATGTTATTAGCAACTAAAAATTTGTCAATCTCTGTCTTGAAATAATTTAATGAGCGAGCTTCCACAGCCCTGTGGGGTAGGGAATTCCAAAGTTTCTCCAAATTTCGGTCCTAAATGGAGCATCTTTTATGCTCAGACTTGTCCTCTAGTTCTAGACCACAGAGGAAATAATCTTTTGACATCTGCATTGTCTGTCCCTGTAAGAATTTTGTAAGTATCTATGAGATTACTTCTCCCAAGTCCAGGGTCAATATACAGGCTAAATACACAAACACATGATGAAA
Organism: Chiloscyllium plagiosum; assembly: GCF_004010195.1. Taxonomy (NCBI): domain Eukaryota; kingdom Metazoa; phylum Chordata; class Chondrichthyes; order Orectolobiformes; family Hemiscylliidae; genus Chiloscyllium; species Chiloscyllium plagiosum. The sequence continues at coordinate 24,338,285 of NC_057736.1, forward strand.
TATTTCCCTGCTTTTGTACAACCATGTCTCTACTTTTACATTTAACATACTTTTCAGTCATTTTTGAGGTAATAGTTTTGCCTGTCACTTTGAATCACCAGTCAATTTTACTTCCTGGCTTCAACTTGTTCACTCATTTGAATTGCCTTTGTCATCCATCAACTACAAGTGCCCAGACAATGATTCAACCCAAGACATCAATTTTGTCCTTAATTAAATTGATTTAGTAAATTGCCAAATTTACAGTTCTGTTCAAGTCCAAACAGATCATTATTAAATGTATCAATAATTTCCTCTTGTCATTGGGAATGCTTGTTAAAAGTCATCTGACTTTTAAGATTGAATGCCATGTTTCACTGGAATAGCACACTGGGAATCAAGCTTTGCAATTCCATGATTTTACCAAAGTACGCTGAAGTTCCCCAACTGATCTGTCTGTTTAGACCCAGGCAAGCAGAACACACAGACCAGGTTTTGTATTTAACAAGAATTACTATAAATTACAGCTACATGTAAACAAATGAACTGTCAACATGCAATTCTCCTAGATAAAGTTCTAAAGCCATTGTTAACTCCTCCTTTACACAAATATAGATACATGGAGTGAAAAACATTGATGTATAAATAGAATAGAATCCCTACAGTGTGGAAACAGGCCCTTCAGCCCAAATGTCCATACTAACCCTCCAAAGAGTAACCCACCCAGACCTATTTCCCCTCCCCTATTATCCTACATTTACCCCTGACTAATGCGCCTAACCTACACATCCCTGAACACTATGGGCAATTTAGCACAGCCCTTTCAGCAAACTTGCACATCTTTGGACAGTGGGAGGAAACCCATGTAGACACGAGAAGAATATGCAAACTCAACACAGACAATTGCCCAAAACTGGAATCAAACCTGGGCCCCTGGCACTGTGAGGCAGCATTGCTAACCACTGTGCTACCCGTATATAGGTGGAGGAAAAGTACTGGGAAGGTAGTTCAATGACCTCTGTCCACACGGTTCATTCAAATGATCTTATTCCTTATTAGGATTTGCTGTTCTTCAATCTCTCTTCTCCAAGTACATTTCACATCCTTGTAGGAGGCACAGAGTGACTTGTTCTCTGAGTTATTGGTTAAAGGCTACAGCTTACAGCAATGAGCGTCCTTCTGTAGTTGTGTATTTTCTATTGCAGAACAAACATCACCCACTTCTGGACGTCCAAAGGCATCTGGCTATATTATTCACATTCACAAGCTCTTCAAATACCCAGGAGCCAATCACATGGTGGCAGCCTTTGTCATCCACAGCTGGCCACAACTTCACAAACCAATCAGCTACTCGTTGCTGGCTAAATTTCACTCTGTACACACTGCCTGATGCCTGTAACTAGTCCCTCTCACTACTTGAACAAGGGAGCAGTGTAAACACCACTGACAATGAGTTTCAGTAACTTATTTCGAAGAAGTGCAGCAAATCCTTCCACAGCACTTGTTTTTAGTAGATCTTTTCCCATTTCAGTGTGCATTCAAAAGTACAGAAAAAAAATGCTCTTGATATGAAATAGTCATTGTGTTTTTATTATTTTCTCATACATAGGTTTTTTTAAATTGACCCTTTGCCTGACTAGGACATTGTCTGCACATCCATGAATTGTATGCAATAGTATATGAACAGGTTAACCCCTCAACTTCACAGCCAGGCCAAATGCAGTTAAAAAAAAATCACACAACACCAGCTTATAGTCCAACAGCTTTTTCTGGGCTTCCAAATAAACCTGTTGGACCATAACCTGGTATAGTGTGATTTTTAAGTTTGTCCACCCCAGTCCAGTACAGGCACCTCCATATCAAGGCCAGCTACAATATGATATCTAACAAAGCTTCAACAACAATTCAGCACATCTCTGTCTGGTTGGGACCTGTAGCTCACTTCAAATTTTTCGGTAATGCAAGAAACTTTTCTGTATTGCTCTTTCACTCACTGTCATCTCATAATCTTGATCTTGTTGTGCTGCTAAAGAGTAGTTAGAGTCTCCTAAGATAAGGAAAACATTAACTTTGTTTAAGAGAGATGTCACTTTGTTTCTTCACAAGGCTGCAAGAGGGAGCTAGATCATGTCACATTGTATCTTTTCCTGTGCTGATATATCCTGGTCTCATTACCATATCACAGGCAGACTTACTCCCACAGTCATAATTCAAAGCTGAAAAAAAAATGTATCTTGCAATAATAGTTCTGAAAGGAAACACTCATTCAGGAGTATGCAGGAAAGACAGGTTATGCAACACTAGAACCGTAATGGAAACAATTGTAATCATAATTGTAGAAATTATTTCAAATCATCTACAGATTTAAAAAATGTTAAGATTTCCTGAACTTGTGTGGATACTTCTCAGTAAGATGGACAATGGGTTACATGGATTTCATAACAAGAGCAGTAAATGTTAACATTTCCCCGGTTCATTTTCAGAAGTTAGATTTAAAATTAGGTTTTATTGTCACTACTCAAGTGCAGGAGTATCGGGAAAGGTGTACAAAGTCACCACTCACCAGCACTATGTCAGGTATAAAAGTCTGAATTTTTTTTAAAAAATCACCTAGATACAAAAACCAAAGCAGCCATCTATGATACAAAAACCAGATTTCTTAAAAATAAGTAGAAATACAAAAAAAAACAATGTCAGGGTTCAAAGCTTTTTTGGCGCCTATTGTCAAGAGCTCACATCACAATCATGTCTTAACCCAAGGTTGAGTCATTATACTGGCCATAATCAAATGATCTGAAGTTTTCTGATGCATTGTAACAATTATACCCTTGGCATCAATTGTCAGCTCTAGAACCTGCTTCGCTAACGATTGAAATAGCAGTGGTATTGTTCAAATTCCTTAGAATTGTTTCAGTGTTTCCTATGTTTTAGGATCATCAAGGGCTTCTTTTTAGATTAGATTAGGTTACTTACAGCGTGGAAACAGGTCCACACCGATCCGCCGAAGCGCAACCCACCCAGACCCATTCCCCTACATTTACCCCTTCACCTAACACTATGGGCAATTTAGCATAGCCAATTCACCTAACCTGCACATTTTTGGACTGTGGGAGGAAACCGAAGCACCCCGAGGAAACCCACGCAGACACGGGGAGAATGTGCAATCTCCGCACAGAGAGTCGCCTGAGGTGGGGATTGAACCCAGGTCTCTGGTGCTGTGAGGCAGCAGTGCTAATATTCCTGAGAGTTAAATGAAACATTTAAGAATGCAGGCTTCTTGTTCACTATTCAACTGTTTTCTAAAATTCACAAAGAATTGAAAAAGTCTGAGCCCTTGGACAATATTTGTAAAGTATTGGAGAGTCATTGGTTAAGTTGAGTCTGGATTAGAGTGGTGCTGGAAAAGCACAGCAGGTCAGGCAGCATCCAAGGAGGGGGAAATTGGTTAAATTGAGTTAATCTAATGGAGGAAGTGAGAACTGCAGATGCTGGAGAGTCAGGGTGGATATAAAGTGGAACTGGAAAAAGCACAGCATGACAGGCAGCATCGGAGGAGTAGGGGAGTCAATGTTTCAAGTCCTTGGTGTCCTGTTGAAAGTTTCCAACCTGAAACATTGACTCCCCTTCTCCTCTGTTGCTGCTTGACCTGCTGTGCTTTTCCCAGCTCCACTCTTTACCCACTCTTAATCTAGTGGAAAGCAAAATCTTTGACTGTGGCCAACCAATCTAGTTTCTGACTACTGGCTAGTCTGAAGCAGAAATCCAGGAAACATTCCTTGTCATATCTGCTTTGAACAATTACCATTGGTCTTATTTGTAGCCCCACACAAGAGAACTACCAAGTCTTTGTTTGATTATGGTCTCAGTATTTTCACTATGTAGGATTTTGGTCTCAGTATTTTCGCTATGTAGAATTTTAAATCATGTAAAATCTATTCACTTGTACAGCATTGAGACCAGGCCCATTCTCTTCAGCTTCTAACGTAAGTATGAGAACTTGCCCAGTTGTTGAGCACTTTTACTATGCTACACTATGAATTTTAATATCACTAATATCGATTTCTTTAAAGCATCAACTACCATTATGAGGTTAGTGTTTTTGGCTTTGTCACCCACATTACACGAAGTTGGAGTTGATACCCTTCAAAACGTGTACTCTTTCTTCCATGAATATGGCTTCAGATTTATGAGCGCTCATCTTCATCGCGGCCCAGTTTAACTTCAGGCTACAAAAGTACCCTTGTTCCGTGAGCAAGAGTCCTTGCTCTTAACAGCTGTATTTCTATTTAATTTGTCATTTATTTCCCCAAAGACTAACAATGAGATCCAGAATAAATATTGAGAAAAGTCTCCTTTTTTATCAGTCAGTTTTCCTAAACTTTTTATCCTGTACCTTTAATAACATAATAGTGCATCACCAGTGAATTCAAATGCACATTTATTGCCTTCTACGTTGATGAGAATACTGTATGAAGGAATATACATAAAGCCATCTCTTCTTCATCCATTTGAACTTGTGGTACAGTTCCTTAGGTTTCTTATCTGAATTGGCCTAATGGATACCATTTCTTTGTTGTTTTTTTTTACCTCATCGCAACACTGTGATGTAACTTAGAATCTTAGCTCCTCTGCCCACCATTAAATCTAGAGACACAAACTAGCTTCGAGCAACACTTTGCTACTTTTTGTACAATGATGACATTTAAACTGTATACAAAATTGAGTAAGAATTCCTCCACCTGCCTATAGCTAGAGAAATGTGTTTACTCTGGGTCTGTTGAATGCACTGGTACTTAACTCACCAGCAAATCTGGCAGCAGTTGACACCCAAAATGTTATTTTGGAAGTTTTAGCTGATTGGAGTCTATCTTCTACTAAAGATTTCATTGGTGTCAATGAGCATTATCTCCCAGCTGCTGATCGACATGGGCTATGGAGAGAAATTTGGAAAAATTGGGTGAGGTGTCCAGGGAAGATCTTTTCAATGTCAAGAGCAAATGTTTCATTTTCCATCCAAATGTTGAATGGTGAACAAGATTCTTGCTACTAAGCTGTTAGAAGCTTATTTGCATGGATCATCACTCATTATCACCCTCATTACTACCAAGTCTCATCTTATTAACATGCAGTTTCCCATTCTAAATGGAAACTAAATGCCAAAAATTCCCAACATGAAGAATGCTGCTTACTGCTGTGGACCTCCACCCAGCACCAGCATCTTAGGGCACTTTCCATGGAAAGTTTTGAGTGGGGGAGACCTAACAACACACTCAGGACAGAGTGTGCTACATAATCCTAGCGTGCTGAGCTCTACACATTGGAACAGTCAAAAGGAGGATGTTGTGGAGGTTGATAAGCTGGGAGAATGAGATCAATCCTCCTCCAAGGAGGATGAAGACTGTGATCAGGAAGAGCATCACCTTCTGTACGGTAGAACAGTGAGAACAGTGAACATCAGATGCTATGAGCCAGACAGGACTTTTTGGCACCTGGTTCCAGTAACAGAGAACTGGGTGCAGTGATCTCTCATTAACTGTATAATTATTAGTGCTCAATGTAAAGCAGTGCCAAGAAAGAAATACAGCTCCAGGTTTTGTTTGCTTTATGTTAGCTTTTAGTTTTGGAGAATAAAAGTAATGTACTTCATGTATTTGAAGGCTCTGCTGTATATGATAATCCCACATTGAACATGATACGATGTTAAGCTAAAGGGCGATAGGGCGGCAGTGACTTTGAGAGTGATACATAATGGGTTATGGTTATGGACAGGCATGGTGTGGCATGGTGCCTAAGCAGCAATAGAAGCAGGAATGGGCAGTTGTGTTGGTAAGGAAGTGTCAGCTGTGGCACCTGTGTGCCCTGAGAATTGTTGGTCTGTGGGTTCTGTCGTACCATATGCACAATGAAAGACAACTCCAGGTTGCCAATTTTTGATCAAATGCCCAGCTGGAGTTCAAAAATTTCGTTGGCACAAGGGATTCTGAGGTATCCTGCAGTGGTGAGTATTTCTGCCAATGTTGAATGAGAGAATTGGGCTAGCATCAGACAAGCTGAGTGTTATTGGGGAATGGTACATAGTTAATGAGGCATATTTGGGATAGTGGTGCAAGAACTCTCGTGGAGAGGAACCTCCCTGAAACACAACAAAATAACATTTAGATAATTTATGGTAAGATTCAGCCTAGTGGTTTTGTCAAATGAAATTAAGTGGCCATTTGTGGCATCATCCAGAAACACAATAATGTCAAAGTTCCTCAGTTCTGCCATAATCTAAAAAGCAATATCATCATTTTGACTCAATTGGTTAAACTTGAACTGTTCAGTAATTGAGGTGTTTCAAATGATTTGTTCATTGACTGTTTATGGAAACATGGGATTTAAGAGCAGCAGTAGGCAATTTTGCCCTTCGACCTTCTCCATGGTTCAATACAATCATAACCAATCTGGTTATAGTCTCTGCTCCACTTTCTTGTTTGTCCATCATAATCCTTGACTTGCTTGGATATCAAATATATATCCAACTCAACTTTGAGTACTTGTAAAGATCCATCCTCCACTTTAGGGAATAGGATTCAACACTTAAACACATTCAGAGAAAAAAAACCCTCCTCATCTCTATCTTAAAATAGATTTTATTCATAAACCATGTCCTCCTGTTTTAACCTCACCCTCAAGAGGAAGCATCTTCAAGACATCTACCCCATCCAGTCCCCTCTAGATCTTATATTTCAATAAGATCACCTGCCATTCTTCTAAACTCCAATGGCTATAAAGCTAGCCTGTTCAACATTTCTTCAAAACATAAGCTCTTCTCCTGAGAAATGAGCTGAGAGAACCTTCTCTGAATTGCTTTAAATCAACTTTATTTTTATTTCAAATAAGCAGAACTGAAATTGTACACTTGATGTAATTGCTGCAGCTGTACAACATCCCTGCTTTTATAGTTCATTCCCATTGCAATAAATGACAACATTCCTCTTGCTCTCCTGATCTTGCTGTACCTATGTGCTAACTTTCCCTGCTTCATATTTCCGGTTACCCATGTCCCTTTTCATCACCAGCCCTGCAGTCTCTTCATTTAAGGTGCTGGCAGGTGGGACTAGATTGGGTTGGGATATCTGGTCGGCGTGGATGGGTTGGACCGAAGGATCTGTTTCCATGCTGTACATCTCTATGACTCTAAGTAATATGCTGTCTTTCTATACTCACTGCCAAAATGGAAAGTTCATACTTGCCAACATTATACTTCTTCCGAGAATGTTTTGCGTACTTAGTCATGGAGTCATGGAGACATGCAACATGGAAATCGAGGCATGTCTGCCCCATGCATTTAGTCTTGTTTCCTTTGTCAGGAAACATTGAACTGCCCTTTTACTCTTGCTAGTGTGTTTTGGTGCCTCTCTATTGTCTGAGCTTGAATCTTGCAAAGGCATGTCCTAGGTAGAATTGACTCTGTGCCCATATGTCTTGGCTGAGATATTCCCAGCATACCTTGCTTTTTGACCAATTTCTGAGCCTACCTAACTGGTAGAGTCATCTTTATTTTGAAACTAAATGTGGAAGCAGATTAAAAACTGAAGGGACAGAATGGGTTCTTCCACATGATTGCATTCTTCGCAGGTTATTACATATTCATGTATGGATAAAATGCCAAATCTTATACGCAGGCAGGCAGGCAGGAAGTACTGATGCCTGTTGCAACCTGCTGGGCTCCAAAAATCCAGGAGCCATATTTAAACAGCACCCAGCTAGCACTTCACCCTCTGCAACCCAGGAGCACCACCCAACCTCTGCTGAACCCAGCCCTTTATATGTCAGAGATCAAACAAGAAGTGGCACCACACTTTAGCAGTCCCATCAATTGCAGAGGACTGTCACAGAGGAGACTGGATGCTAGGCAATTCCATAGAATGTCTCAGTACAATCAATGCCTGTCACTTAATTGCTGTTATTTTAATTGAGCACTATTGGTATCACAGAGGTACTGCCTCTCACACATCTTCCAGAGTTCACATTTAGAACATAGAAAAACAACAAACATCAACTCATGCATTGTCAGCTCATTGATTGTTCATCACAACTCGGTAAGGATACATATCTATTAACTTTTAACCAAAGCTTGTGTGAAAGAAGGACACAACTGCAAAGGATGCCCTTTAAGTTGCACCCCATCTTGAGTTCAGGCCTGTTTGCCTGTCAGGTTACTGACGTCGGCTAGAATGGACTCTCGAGCCTCAAACAATGCCGATCTTGCTAATGTTGATCTCACGTAGCGCATGCCCAGTGCAATGGAACCTGTCTGCCTCTGTCTAAGTCTTTTTGATCTGTACATCCTTTTTTACTATGATCTACCTGTACTGCTCATAAACAAAACTTTTCTCTGTACTTCAGTACATGTGACAATAAAACAATCAATCCATTAATCAATCAATCAATAGTGTGAGTGTCTCACTTGGACAGGCCTGTTGGTGCAGTCGTTCTTGCTATGACAATGATAGTGGATGGTGCATCCTGAGATACAGCATTGAACTGCAGAAGCATTCTTTCAGCAGATCAGAGATGTGCCATGAGAGATCTTAAGAAGCTGGCATATGTCAGATACCACTGTCTGTGGATGTGGGGTGCATGTGGCCAGTGCGAATGCAGTGTGTCCTGAGATGTTTGCTCCTGGCATTCAACATGGAGATGCTTAGGAACAAGCAGTGAGCTACGGTCGCCAGGTATCTGCTGTGACTTCCATTTCCAGTTTGTTTGGTGTATTCGGTCAGATAGGAAACTGAATGTTGATGGGGTGATTTGTACTGTTCCTAAGGCACTTAACAAATTATAATCTTTAATTTCTGCCGAGTGAGAAACTCACCTCATTCTTCAGCAAATGCATAAAGGATGCAATGAGTTGCACCTAATAAGCCTTGCTGGACCCCTTGCATGATTTTGCCAGAAGTCTAAACATAGCTCATGTCATTTAATCACAGAATTGAAAGTTAGAATCCATTTCTTCCCAACACAGAAATCCAAGTTACCAAACAATAACAATGTATAATGGACCTCCATTACAAACTGCATTCAATGAACAAATAAAGGATAACTTGATGATGGGATATCAGCCTCTTTAAAGATATTTCAGTGGCAACAAAATTAAAGCACTTTCCTGAAGAAACCAGCTTGCAACAGTCATCTTTAAGTTGGAGTGAGCATTTCTTGCATCATGCCTTTGTTTGGGAAACTTGACTTATTTGACCCTGCCATCGAAGACTGGGCCTACTATGTGGGAAGAATGTATTACATTTTTTCGAGCAACCGACATTGTTGCAAATGAAAAGCAGTCAGTAATTCTCTTGAGAACCTGTAGAGCTGCGGCTTTTTCTGTTGTTACGAACCTAACTTTCCCCAAGGCACCAAATACTAAAGCCTTTCAAGAATCGATGGACAATGTTCAGGATTATTATGACCCCCAAGACTCCTCTTATTTTGAAATGATATCATTCTTACTTGGCATTCGGAGAATCAGAGGAATCCATATCAGGATTTTTTGACTTGATTAAGACAACTGACAGAGCATGTGACTTTGGTTTAATCCTCAATGAAGTGCTGAGGGACCATCAGGATGTAACTATGCAAACACGTCTACAAGCTGAAACACAAGTGGTCTTCAAACAGGCACTACAACTGGGTTTATTAACAAGTGGAACATATGAGTTGCAGGTATTCCGATGGAAATGGACACCCTCACCAGTCTGACTGGGCTTGGGGAACTTGAGTTAAGGTAATTGCATAGCCTCACTCTGGACATCTCCTGAACAGAGGGACTCTAGGTCGACCCACAGCAAAATCCCAAAAACAAAGCCAAGCTTTGGCCAAAATGTTAATATTTTCTTCAGGATTCTGGCTGGCAAGCCACTGCAGTTGCTGCTGGTATGCGGATTTGAGACAGGTAAAGAATCCCACGAGACTTACATTGAGCAAGATAACTCATAGACTGGTATTCAGGAGTATACACACCCTGGAAAGTCTGTATTGGAATAATTAAATTGGATTGGAATCTGGATTGGAATAGTTAAGTATCTTAGGAGCATCCAAATCAGAACCAATCAAAATAAATGTCTGGTTAAATGGTCACCCAGATCTAATGGAGGTCATGGCCGTTTCAGTGATCTCAGAACCAGTTTTTAATAAAATTCATTCTGGACTTCGGCCCTTAAGTTTGTGCAAGACCTCGGCTAGACTGCAATCCAATGCTGGGGAACCTTTACGCATTAAGGCTACAATTTTGGTTCCAGTCTTTTATGAGAAGCAACTGGATCAGTTACCACTGATTGTAGTAAAAGACTCAGATCCAAGCCTGATTGAGAAAAATTGGTTGTGAAAGGTTCACCTGGATTGGCTCAACATTTTTCAATTAGAAAGTGGCTGCCCCGAGTGAAGTCCTAATTAAATACCTGAAAGTCCTCCAAGATGGTTAAGGGACTATCGTACGAGACAAGGCCACCTTGACCAGGAGTCAATCCCACAATTTGACAAGGTCTGTTCAGTGCCATTTGCCTTACAGGCAAAAGTAGAGGCAGAAATAAGAAGGCTGAAGAAATCATTAAACCAGTCCAATTTGCAGAATTGGTCTTACCAATCCTGAAGCCTGATGGGTCGGTTTGCCTTTGTGGGGATTTTAAACAAATGGTAAGCCACTTTTCACAGCTGGATAAAGACCTAATTCCTCAATAGGGGATTAATACACAAAGCTAGTGTGGAGGATCTGTCCTTCACAAAGTTGGACATGAGCCATGTGTATTTGGAATTGCGGCTAGATGAGGATTCCCAGAAGTATGCTGCAATTAATAGACATAAGGGTTTATACCAAAATACGAAACTGCCATTTGAGATATTGTCAACTTGTTCAATTTTTCAGACAATGATGGAGAACATTTTGCAAGGTTTACCTCAGGTCATCATTTATCTAGCTGACATTCTAATAACAGGGAAAAAGAAATAAGAAACACCTAGAGAACTCAAAGATAATCCTAAGGCATTTTTTTTCTGGCAGGCGTATGTTTAAGAAGGGAACAATATGTGCTCCGGGCACCCCAAGTGATTTACTTGGGTGATAGAGTCGACAAGATGTGGTTACACCTGTTAGAATGTAAAGTGAAGCACGAAAGCTTTGGAGGCTTGGCTCCAACATGTGTCTAGGAGCTTAGGTCATTTCTTGGGAGAGTAAATGATTGTGAAGAATTCATACATTCACATCAATTCCTAACAAAAAAGAAACGGTCTTGGAAACGGCCTTGGAAACGGTCACATAGACCAGCCCTAGCATAACATTATGGGTCTACCTAAAGCACATGGACAGCAGTGGTTCAAGGAGATAATCCATGCATCACCTTCTCAAGGGCAACTAGGGACAGGCAATAGATGCTGGCCCAGCCGGCATTGCCCAAGTCACAGGAGTGAAATTAAAGTAAATCTTTCAATCACCAAAGCAATTTCACAAAAAGGAAAAATGGGTAGAGCTTAAAAATCAGAAAGGAAAGATCACCTTATTGGGATTTTATTATAAGCGCCCCAATAGTTAGTGGAAAATTGAAGCAAATATGTAAGGAGATCTCAGGTATCTGTAAGAAAAATTGAGTTGTAATGATAGGGGATTTTAACTTTCCAAACATGGACTGAATTTATATAGTGTTAAGGACTTGGAAGGGGAGGAATTTATGAAGTGTATACAAGAAAACTTTCTTATTGAATTTGTGAATGTATCTACGAGAGAAGGAGCAATATTTGACCTTCTGTTGGGAAATAAGGCAGGGCAAGTGACTGAGGTGTCAGTGGGGGGGAACTTTGGGGTAAGTGTTCATAATTCTATTAAAAATAGCTATGGAAAAGGATAGAACTAATTAAAAAGTTGAAGTTCTAAATTGGGGTAAGGCCAATTCTGATGCTATTCGACAGGAACTTTCAAAAGTTGATTTGGGGAGGCTATTTGCAGGTCAAAGGATGGTTGGAAATTAGAAAGTTGAAACTTTATTGCTGGAACAGCACAGCAGGTCAGGCAGCATCCAGGGAACAGGAGATTCAACGTTTCGGGCACAGGCCCTTCTTCAGGAATGCTGAAGAAGGGCCTGTGCCCGAAACGTCGAATCTCCTGTTCCCTGGATGCTACCTGACCTGCTGTGCTGTTCCAGCAATAAAGTTTCAACTTTGATCTCCAGCATCTGCAGACCTCACTTTCTCCTGGAAATTAGAAAGCCTTTAAGAATGAGATAGCAAGAGTTCAGAGGTAATCCATTCATGTTAGTGTGAAGAGCAAGGCTAGTAGGTGTAGGGAATACTGAATGACTAGAAACATTGAGGCTCTAGTCAAGAAAAAGAACAGGTATAGACAGCTTGGATTGAGTAAATCTCTAGAAAACATAAGGGCAGTAGGAGTATATTTCCAGGAGGGAAATCAGGATGGCAAAAAGAGGACATGATATAGTTTTGGCAAATAGATTTAAGGAGAATCAAAAGAGTTTCTGTAAATATATTTAAGAGCAAAAGAGTAACAATGGAGAGAATAAGCCTCCTTAAAGATCAGCAGGTCAGGCAGCATCCAGGGAACAGGAGAATCGACGTTTCGGGCATAAGCCCTTCTTCAGGAATCTGAAGGCCTTATGCCTGAAACGTCAATTCTCCTGTTCCCTGGATGCTGCCTGACCTGCTGCGCTTTTCCAGCAACACATTTTCAGCTCTGATCTCCAGCATCTGCAGACCTCACTTTCTCCTCCTTAAAGATCAACAAAGCCATCTCTGTGTAGAACCACAGGAGATAGATGAGATACGAAATGGGTATTTTGCATCAATATTTACTGCAGAGAAGAACATGGAAGCTAGAGAACTTTGGGAACTAAATCGTGATATCTTGAAAAAATGTCATTCTTAAAGAAGAGGTGCTGAAGGTCTTAAAACACATGAAGATAGATAAATCCCCAGGACCTGATCAGGTGTTTCCCAGCACTTTGAGGGAAGCCAGTGAAGTGATTGCTGGGCCCTTTGCTGAGATATTATATCATCTATAGCCATAGTGAGGTGCCAGAAGACTAGAGACTATCTAATGTGGCGGAATTATTTAAGAAAAGCTGTTAAGGAAAAGCCAGGGAACTATGGAACAGTGAGCCTTATGTCAGTGGTGGCTAGGTTTTGGAGGGAAGTCTGAGTGACAGGGTTTACATGGATTTGGAAAGGCAGGGACTGATTAGGGATAGTCAACATGGCTTTGTGTTTGGGAAATTAAATTTGTGAATGGTGGTGGACAATTAAACAACTCACTGGATGAGGAGGCTCCACAAATACCCCCGTCCTCAATGATGGAGGAACCCAGCACATCAAAGATAAGGCTGATGCATTCACAATAACCTTCAGTCAGAAGTGCTGAGTGAATGATCCATCTCGGCTTCCTCAAGTGCTGCCCAGCATCATAAGTAGCAGTCAAGATTAGAATGATACTGGAAAAGCCCAGCAGGTCAGGCAGCATCCAAGCAGCAGGAAAATCGGTGTTTCGGGCAGGAGCCCTTCATCAGGAATGAGGCTGGAAGCCTCAGGGGTGGAGAGATAAATGGGAGGGGATGGGGCTGGGAGAAGGTAGTTGAGAGTGCAATAGGTGAATGGAGGAAGGGGTAAAGGTGATAGGTGGGAGAGGAGGGTGTAGTGCAAAGGATGAATGAAAGATTGACAGGTGGGATAGGTCATGAGTATGTTGCTGAACTGGAAGTTTGGAACTGGGGTAAGGTAGGGGGAGGGGAAATGAGGAATCTGATGAAGTCCACATTGATACCTTGGGGTTGAAGGGTTCCGAGGGGGAAGATGAGGTGTTCTTCCTCCAGGCGTCGGATGGTGAGGGAGTGGCGGTGGAGGAGGCCCAGGGCCTGCATGTCTTCGGCAGAGTGGGAGGAGGAGTTGAAATGTTGGGTCACGGGGTGGTGGGGTTGATTAGTGCGGGTGTCCCGGAGATTTTCCCTGAAGCGTTCTGCGATGAGGCGTCCAGTCTCCCCAATGTAGAGGAGCCTGCATCGGGAGCAACGGATACAATAAATGACATTGGTGGAAGTGCAAGTGAAATTTTGATGGATGTGGAAGGCTCCTTTGGGGCCTTGGTTGGAGGTGCTGTGGGAGGTGTGGGCGCAGGTTTTGCAATTCCTGCGGTGGCAGGGGAAGGTGGCAGGACGGGAGGGTGGGTTGTTAGGGGACGTGGACCTGACCAGGTAGTCACGGAGGGAATGATCTTTGCTGAAAGTGGATAGGGGTAGGGAGGGAATTATATCCCTGGTGGTGGGGTCCGTTTGGAGGTGACAGACATGTCGGCAGATGATGTGGTTTAGGCAGTGGTTGGTGGGGTGGAAGGTGAGGACTATCCATGTTGCAGTTGGAGGAATGGGGATTGAGGGTGGAGGTTGGGGACATGGATGAGATGCATTGGAGGGCATCTTCAACCATGTGGGAAGGGAAATTATGGTCTTTAAAGAAGGAGGCCATCTGGTGTGTTCTGTGGTGGAACTGGTCCTCCTGGGAGCAGATACGGCAGAGGCGGAGGAATTGGGAATACGGGATAGCATTTTTGCAGAAGGTAGGGTAGGATAAGGTGTAATCCAGGTAGCTGTGGGGGTCAGTGGGTTTGTAAAAAATGTTGGTGTTGAGTCGTTCGTCATTGTTGGAAATGGAGAATTCTAGGAAGGGGAGAGAGGTCCAGGTGAATTTAAGGTCGGGGTGGAATGTGTTGGTGAAATTAATGAACTGCTCAACTTCCTCATGGGAGCACGAGGTGGCACCAATGCAGTCATCAATGTAACGAAGGAAAAGGTGGGGAGTGGTGCCGGTGTAACTCCAGAAGATGGATTGTTCTATGTAGTCGACAAAGAGACAGGCATAGCTGGGGCCCATACAGGTGCCCGTGACTACCCCTTTCATCTGGAGGAAGTGGAGGATTCAAAAGAGAAATTGTTGAGGGTGAGGACCAGTTCAGCCAAACGAATGAGAGTGTCAGTGGAAGGGTACTATTGGGGACATCAGGAGAGGAAGAAACGGAGAGTTTGGAGGCCCTAGTCATGGTGGATGGAGGAGTAGAGGGATTGGATGTCCATGGTGAAAATGAGGTGATGGGGGCTGGGGAAATGGAAGTCTTGGAGGAGGTGGATGGTGCAGGTGGTGTCCGGAACATATGTGGAGAGTTCCTGGACTGGGGGGTAGGACAGTATCGAGGACAGTATCACAAATAGCAGTCTACAGCCGATTCGATTCACTCCACATGATATCAAGAAACAGCTAGAGACACTGGATACTGCAAAGGCAATGGGCCCCGATAACATTCCAGCAATGGTACTGAAGACGTGTGCTCCAGAACTTGCCACTCCCCTAGCCAAGATTTTCCAGTACAGTTATAACACTGGCATCTATCCAACAAGGTGGAAAATTGTCCAGGTATGCCCTGTACACAAAAAGCAGGACAAATCCAACCTGATCAATTACCGTCCAATCAGTCTACTCTCCATCATCAGTAAAGGGATGGAAGACATCATCAACTGTGCTATCAAGCAGCACCTGCTCAGCAATAACCTGCTCAGTGATGCTCATAGTAGTCATGATTTGGAGATGCTGGTGTTGGACTGGGGTGTTTTTAACAGTGATGATCAGTTTGTGTTCTGCCCGAGTCACTCAGCTCCTGACCTCATTCCAGCCTTGGTTTAAACATGGACAAAAGAGCTGAATTCCAGAGGTGAGGTGAGAGTGACAGCCCTTGATAGCAAGGCTGCATTTGACTGACTATGTCATCAAGGAACCCTAGCAAAACTGCAATAAATGGGTATCAGAGGGCAAATATTCCAATGGTTAGAGTCATACTTGGCACAAAGGAAGATGGTTGTGGTTGTGGAGAGTCAGTCGTCTCAGTTCCAGGATGTCTCTGCAGGAGTCCCTTAGGGTAGTGTCAAAGGCCCACAATATTCAGCTGCTTCATCAATGACCTTCCCTCTGTCCTAGGGTCAGAAGTGGATGTTTGCCAATGATTACACTGTTCAGCACCATTCGCGACTCCTCAGATTCTGAAGCAGTCTGTGCTCAAATGCAACAAGATCTGGACAGTATCCAGGCTTTGGCCGACAAGTGGTAAGTAGCATTTGCGCCACACAAATGCCAGACAATGACCATCACCAGTAAGAGACATTCTAACCACTGCCCCTTGACGTTCAACAGTATTACCATCACTGAATCTACACTGTAAGGCAAATCAGGACAGGACTTATACTAGGGAGTCCTGCCAAATAAAGAGACCTAGAGGTGCAGGTGTCTAGTTCCGTGAAAGTGGAGTCACAGTTAGACAGGGTGGTGAAGAAGGCATTTGGCACACTTGCCTTCATTGGTTAAAACATTTAGTGTAGGAGTTGGGATGTCAAGTTGTGGTTGTACAGAACATTAGTGTACATTGTACATTGGTGTTTTCTTCCTGTCCGAGAGCAGTGGGAGACAGAACGGAGATAACATTGGAGACAAGAAAGTTGATGGGAAGGTAAGAGAACAGTATTAATTCTTACCTTCGAAGCCCGCAGCCTTTTTTCTGTCCAGGAGCAATGGGAGACAGAGCAGAGGTGACATTGGAGACAAGGTGGTTGCTGGGAAGGTAAGGACTTAGTTTAAATTTGAGCAGCAGCTAAACCTGAGATACTATACATGTAATATTTCCCTCCTACCCACTGTCCTCTAACCAGAAGAGAAAGGACTCTGTAATATTTTTTAATCTTTCTTTTCTTTCATATATTTAAATGCATTGTTTGGTTCTAGTTAGTTGATATAAAGCTAAAGCTTACAACGGCAGGGTACCTCAGACCCATGCCTCTTGTCTGATGTGGGAGCTCAGAGAAGTGGCTGATGTCCGGGTGCAGCTGTTGTTTGACCACGTGACAGCTCTGGAGCTGCGGATGGACTCACTGTGGAGTATCCGCGATATTGAGGAGGTCGTGGATAACACGTTTAGTGAACTGGTCACACTGCAGGTTAGAATTGCTGAGGATGACAGTAAATAGGTGACCAAAAGGCAGAGATAGAGTAGGAAGGCAGTGCAGATGTCCCCTGCGGTTATCTCCCTCCAAAACAGGTCTTCCATTTTGAATACTGTTGTGGGAGATAGCTCACCAGTGGAGGGCAGCAGTTGCCAGGATCATGGCACCTTGGTGGGCACTGCTGTTCAGAAGGGTGGGAAAAAGTCTCATAGGGCCATAGTCATAGGGGATTCTATTGTAAGGGGAGTGGATAGGCAGTTCTGTGGCCAAAGTCGAGACTCCCAGATGATATGTTGCCTCCCAGGTGCTCGGGTCAGGGATGTCACCAATTGGCTGCAGAGCATTCTGAAAGGGAAAAGTGAACAGCCAGTTGTCATGGTGCATGTAGGCACCAATGATATAAGTAAAAAAACGGGATGAGGTCCTGAAAACAGAATTCAGGGAACTAGGAGAGAAGTTAAAGAGGAGGACCTCAAAGGTAGTGGTCTCGGGATTACTACCAGTGCCATGTGCCAGCCAGGGTAGAAATGAAAGAATAGGCAGGAGGAACACATGGCTTGATGGATGGTGTAGGAGGGAGGGGTTCAGATTTGTTGGACATTGGGATCGGTTCTGGAGAAGGTGGGACTATTACAAATTGGACGGTCTACACCTGAACCAGACTGGAACTAACTGGGGGAAGGTTTTGCTACTGCTGTTGGGGAGGTTTTAAACTAATGTGGCAGGGGGCTGGGAACCAGAAAAGAAGACTACTAGACAGTGAGGTGGAAACTGGAACATTAATAAAGGGAAGAATAGCAAGACAACAGATGAACGCAAAAGAACTGGTGGCCTGAAGTGCATATACTTTAATGCAAGGAGTATAACGGGTAAGGCAGATGAACTTAAGGCTTGGACTGGTGCCTGGGAGTATGATGTTATTGTGATCACAGAGCCTTGGTTGAAGGAAGGGCATGATTGGCAACTAAATAATCCAGTATATAGATGCTTCAGACAGGACAGGGAGGGAAGTAAAAGGGGGGAACGAGTTGCATTGCTGATCAGGGATGATATCATGGCTGTGCTAAAGGCGGACACTATGGAGAGCTTGAGTAGTGAGGCATTATGGGTGGAGCTGAAAAGTAAGAAGGGTGCAGTTACATTGGTGAGGTTGTATTACAGGCCTCCACACAGTGAGCGTGAGGGAGAAGAACAAACAGGTAAATAGATTATGGAAAGAAATAGAGACAACAGGGTGGTGGTGATGGGAGATTTTAATTTTCCCAATATTGACTGGGATACACTTAGTACCAGAGGTCTGGATGGGCAGAATTTGTAAGAAGTGTCCAGGAGCAGTATGTCAATAGTCTGACGATGGAGGGGCCATATTGGACCTAGCGTTGGGGAATGAGCCAGGCCAGGTGGTAGAGGTTGCGGTGCGGGATTTCTTTGGGAACAGTGACCACAATTTTGTAAGTTTTAGAATACTCGTAGACAAAGATGAGAGTGGTCCTAAAGGAAGAGTACTAAACTGGGCCAAGGCCAATTATATCAAATTTAGGCAGGAGCTGGGAAATATGGATTATACACAGCTATTTGAAGGGAAGTCCACATTTGATATGTGGAAGGCTTTCAAACATAGGTTGAAGATAGTGCAGGACAGTCATATCCCTTTGAAAACAAGGGATAGGAAAGGCAACATTCGGGAAGCATGGATGACAGGAGAAATTGGGGGAATAGCCAAGAGGAAAAGGGAGGCGTGCATAAGGTCCAGGCAACAAAGAACAGAACAGGCCCTGGAGGAATATCGGGACAGTAGGACCAATCTTAAACAAGGAATCAAGTGGGCGAAAGGGAGTCACGAAATAACTTTAGTGAGCAGAATTAAGTACAATCCCAAAGCCTTTTATTCTTCTATAAGAAGCAAGAGGGTTCAAAGTTTGTGAGAAGATTTGTAGCTCGGGTATTCGTTGTTGTGGTTCTGTTCGCCGAGCTGGGAATTTGTATTGCAGACGTTTCGTCCCCTGTCTAGGTGACATCCTCAGTGCTTGGAAGCCTCCTGTGAAGCACTTCTGTGATGTTTCCTCCGACATTTATAGTGGTTTGTCTCTGCCGCTTCCGGTTGTCAGTTCCAGCTGTCCGTTGCAGTGGCCGGTATATTGGGTCCAGGTCGATGTGCTTATTGATTGAATCTGTGGATGAGTGCCACGCCTCTAGGAATTCCCTTGCTATTCTCTGTTTGGCTTGTCCTATAATAGTAGTGTTATCCCAGTCGAACTCATGTTGCTTGTCATCTGCGTGTGTGGCTACTAAGGATAGCTGGTCGTATTGTTTCGTGGCTCGTTGGTGTTCATGGATGCGGATTGTTAGCTGTCTTCCAGTTTGTCCTATGTAGTGTTTTATGCAGTCCTTACATGGGATTTTGTACATTACATTGGTTTTGCTAGAGTAAGGGTTGGTCCACTAAAGAATAAGGAAGAAAGCTTGTATGTCAAACCTGAGAGAATGGATGAGATTCTGACTGATTACATCAGTATTCACTGAGGAGAGGGACATGATGAATGTTGAGATTAGAGATAGATGTTTGTTTACTCTGGACCACATTGACATTAGGAGGGAAGATGTGTTGGGTAGGCTAAAGGATATTAAAGTGGACAGATCTCCAGGACCGGATGGGATCTAGCCCAGGTTGCTGAGGGAAGTGAGAGAGGAAATAGCTGGGGCCCTGACAGATATCTTTGTAGCATCCTTAAACACAGTTGAGGTGCCGGAGGACTGGAAGGTTGCTCATGTTGTCCCCCTGTACAAGAAGGGTAGTAGGGATATTCCAGGTAACTACAGACCAGTGAGTCTGATGTCAGTGGTGGGAAAGTTGCTGGAGAAGATACTGAAGGATAAAATCTATTTATATTTGGAAAAGAATGGGCTCATCAGTGACAGACAAAATGGTTTTGTACATGGTAGATTGTGCCTTACCAACTTAATAGAGTTTTTTGAGGAAGTGACCAAGTTGATAGATGAAGGAAGGGCTGGAGATGTCATATACATGGACTTTAGTAAGGCGTTTGATAAGGTTACCTTGGTAAACTAATGGAGAAAGTGAAGTCACATGGTGTGCAGGGTGTTCTAGCTAGGTGGATAAAGAACTGGTTGAGCAGCAGGAGGCAGAGAGTAGTAATTGAAGGGAGTTTCTCGAAATGGAGAAAGGTGACCAGTGGTGTTCCACAGGGATCAGTGCTAGGGACACTGTTGTTTGTAATATTCATAAATGATCTGGAAGAGGGCATTGTTGGTCTGATCAGTAACTTTACAGATGACACAAAGATTGGTGGAGTAGCAGAAAGCATAGGGGACTGTCAAAGAATACAGGTGTATATAGATAAACTGGAGCGTTGGGCAGAGAAGTGGCAGATGGAGTTTAATCCAGGCAAATGTGAGGTGATTCATTTTGGGAAGTCTAATTCTAGAATGAACTATACTATAAATGGAAGCATCTTGGGAAAGGTTGACAAGCAGAGAGATGTGGGAGTTCAGGTCCATTGTATCCTGAAGGTGGCTGCACAGGTGGGTAGAGTGGGCAAGAAGGCATATGTTATGCTTGACTTCATCAGATGGGGTATTGAGTATAAGAGCTGGCAGGTCATGTTAAAATTATACAAGAATTTGGTTTGGCTGCATTTAAACTGCATGTATACAGTTCTGGTCACCCCATTACCAAAAGGATGTGGACACTGGAGAGGGTGCAGAGAAGGTTTACGAGGATGTTGTCTGGTAAGGAAGGTGCTAGCTATGAAGAGAGGTTGGGGAGGTTAGGATTGTTTTCATTAGAAAAATGGAGATTGAGGGGGGGACCTGATTGAGGTCTAAAATCATGACGGGTATAGACAGGGTAGATAGAGATAAGCTTTTTCCCAGGGTGAGAGATTCAATAACGAGAGGTCACATGTTCAAGGTGAGAGGTGAAATGTTTAAGGGTGCTATACATGGCAAGTACTTTACATAGAGGGTAGTAGGTGCCTGGAATGCATTGCCAGTAGAGGTAGTAGAGGCAGGCATGGTAGATTCATTTAAGGTGCATCTGAACAGATGCATGAGTAGGTGGAGAGCAGAGGTATACAGATGTTTAGGATTTGGCCAATACGGTTTAGAAAGTGGATTTGGATCAGCTCAGGCTTAGAGGCTAAAGGAGTTCAACAGTTCAGGCAACATCCGAGGAGCAGTAAAATCAATGTTTCGGGCAAAAGCCCTTCATCAGGAATAAAGGCAGAGAGCCTGAAGCGTGGAGAGATAAGCTTTTCTCTCCACGCTTCAGGCCCTCTGCCTTTATTCCTGGTCAAGGGCTTTTGCCTGAAACATCGATTTTACTGCTCCTCGGATGCTGCCTGAACTGCTGTGCTCGTCCAGCACCACTAATCCAGAATCTAGTTTCCAGCATCTGCAGTCATTGTTTTTACCTTAGAGAGCTGAAGGGCCTGCTCCTGGGCTGTAAATTTTCCTTGTTCTTTGTGCTTTGTTCGTTTGTTCTTGGTGAGGCCACATTTGAGATACTTCATGCAGTTCTGGTCTCCCTGCTACTGAAAGGACATTGTGAAACTTGAGAGGGTGCAGAAAAGATTTAGAAGCATGTTGCCACAGTTAAAGACTTTGAGCTATAAGGAGAGGCTGAATAGGCTGGGGCTTTTTTCCCTGGAACATCAGAGACTGAGGGGTGATTTTATAGAGGTTTATAAAACCATACGGTAAATAACAAAGGTTTTTTTTTCTGAGGGTGGCGGAGTTCAAAACTAGATGACATAGGTTTAACGGAAAGATTTATAAAGGACCTGAGGAGCAACTTTTGCACACAGGTGATGGTGCATGTGAAATGAGCAGGAATGAGCAGCCAAAGGAAGTGGTGGAGACTGGTACAATTACAACATTTAGAAAGCATCTGGATGGGTATATGAATAGGAGGGATGTGTACCAAATGATGGCAAATGGAACTAGGTCAGATCGGGTTATCTAGTCTGTTTTTGTTTTTTAGAAAAGGGGTGGTACAGTGGCTCAGTGGTTAGCCTCACAGCACCAGGAACCTAGGTTCGATCCTCACCTCGGGTAACTGTCTGAGTGGAGTTTGCACATTCTCCCCATATGTGCATGAGTTTCCTCCGGCAATCCAAAGATGTGCTAAATTGTCCATAATGTTAGGTGCATTAGTCAAGGGTAAACATAGGGTAAGGGAATGGGTCTAGGTTGGTTATCCTTCGGAGAGTTGTGTGGACTTGTTGGATCGAAGGGCCTGTTTCCATACTGTAGGGAATCTAACCTAGTCTAGTCGGCATGGTTATGTTGGGCCGAAGGGTCTGTTTCCATACTGTAGGGAATCTAACCTAGTCAATCAGCATGGTTAAATTGGACCGAAGGGTCTGTTTCCATACTGTATGACTCTAAAAACACATCAATTTCAGAGAAAGTTGCTTCAGCTCCACAGAACTCCCTGATATACAGTGCAGTCCTTCACACCTCAACTATCTGGGATGTCTGAGATAGATTTCTTGTCAGTGATCCTTCTTCTTGGTGTTCGTCTCATTTACTGATAATGTATAGGGAAAGATGCCCACACAAAGTCTTTGAAAGAATATAGGCTCAATAGTGATAAACAGAAGAGGTATTTTACATTATATTTAATAGTTCATACATTACATCTGAGGTTCATGAAAGTCATTGGTAAGACCTCAGAGTAGACTTAGGAGGAGGTATAGGTCACAGCTACTGAAATACTCTGGTACACAAAAGCCAAACATTGGTTAGCTCCTTTCAGGAACAGTCCTGATGGGCAGAGCTTATCTGATGATGTCAGCTAACCTTGTCGGGTACAAATTGCTTTCAACAACATTCCCAATGTCTCCCAGCTGCTCTTACTGCTCCATTACATATATCTCATCTCTCCATGACCTTCCTTTCAGTTGCTGTCAGTGTGCTACGTGTCATGATGTTCATCCTCTTGAAGTCTGTGTGATACTCTCAGCTCACCCTAATATCAATGAGTTTCTCAGCTCACCCTAATATCAATGATTGTGTCATGGGACCCAGGGCACAACACTGATCTTAAACCCAAAATCAAACTTAAAGAAATTTCCAACACAGCTTTGGAATGTCTTCCAAGTTAAGAATGAATGGATACAATTAACAAATATCTAAAAGAGAAGGTTACCTGACTCCTCTGAAATATTGCTTAACTGCTGCAAATATTCGCTTAAAATTCTCTTTTCACATTACATTAGCTACTTGTGAAAGTCATTTCAACGAATTGCTTTCAATGTACTGGACAGTTGTAAGTCTCTGGTTTAATTCCTTCATTGGTACATCAGAAACAGAAATAGGCCCTTAAGCCTATTCCGGTGTTTAACGAGATTATGGCTCAGCCTTAGCTTCAACTTTACTTTCCTGACTGCTCTCATTACTTTGATTCTGGTAGAGTTCAAAAACATGTCAACATTCAGTCTTGAAAATAGTCAATGACTGAACATCTACAACCTGCCAAGGTTGAGCACATCAAAGTTTCTTCCTAAATCATATTCTTTAGTTGCACATGCTGTTAGCCATTGGTAAAAGCATCGCAGCAACAAAAGTGAAAACTGAAGCATATGCAATTGTAAATAATTTTATATACACACGTGCTCTTAAAACCCCGTAAGACAGTAATAGACTTCTAGGCAAAAGCTTCTAGCTGGTAACAGACTTCTGTGTTAGTGTCTGTTTATTATTATTCTATGTTAATGCCTGATAACAGTTTATAAAATCATGAGAGGCATAGACACAGTTGATAGTCAGATTTTTTTTTCCCAAAATTGAAATATCTATTACTTGAGGGCATGCATCTAAGGTAAGAGGAGGAAAATTCAAAGGAAATGTGAGGTTCTTTACACAGAGAATGGTTGGTGCCTGGAACCACTGCTAGGGGTAGCGGTGGAGGCAGGTACAACAGGAGAGTTTAAGGGACTTTTAGATAAGCACATGAATAAGCAGGCAATGGAGGGGTATGGACCATGAGCAAGCAGAAGGGATTAGTTTAATTTGGTATCATGTTCGGCACAACATCGTGGACCAAAGGGCCTGTTTCTGCGCTCTACTGTTCTATGTTCTATTTTCTAATATAGTGTGCCATGGATTAAATTATTCTATATTGTCCTTGATCTCTGTGACACTTATTATTAACAGTATTTCACAAACCTGGTCCAGCATACTGCTATTCCCAAATAACATTGCATATTAACTGTGTTGGCCACTTGCATTCCAAAGCCCTCCAACGCCTAATGTTGATTGGTCAGATGAAGGAACAGTTGTGAATATACCCTTCGCCTGCACAGCATCCACCAGTACGTGCATGGTTTCATCCATGTATGGCAACAATGGCATATGCCCATTAGTTGGTATCACTAATGATATGCGTCTGCAAGCATGATGGCATCCCTTGCTCAGCAGGGAGTAAATATAGCACAGCAAACTATAAATTACATGTTTTATTTATTTTTTAAAACTTAAAAAAATTGCTCACATAACAATTGTCTCCCAGTTAATAAAATCTGTTTGTAACTTGTATAATCTGCAATTTTCTAACATTATTCACAATCCAGTAAATTCAACATCACAGTACCTGGTACAAAAGGATTAATGGGATATGTAGTTTACCCACAAATAAAGATTAACTCATAAACATCATGCAGCAAAGGGTAATCATCCATGGACCTTAAATTTCCAATGTTGATGCTTTAACTGCTGATGTCTGTCATTGCCATTATTTGCTTTAGTCAATGAACAGAATGTTTCCTTTTGTGCAGCAGTGGAAGCCTGTGACCCAAGTACTGAAGGAGAAAAGAGATTCACAACACCTTAGGAAATATTTCTCCACCCAAATACAATGACCAGCACCAGCCAAAAGGTTAGGATCTGATGCTATGAGTAGTACAGGGGATATTTTTAGTTTCCTTTATTTTTTCACGGGATGTGGGCATTACTGGCAAAGCCCTGTGATGTATTACTTGTCCCTAATTGCCCTTGAACTGAGAGGCTTGCTAGACCCTTTCAGAGAGCAGTTAAGGGTAAACCACATAACTGGAGTCACACATGGGCCAGACCAGGCAAGGCTGGCAGATTTCCCTCCAGATCAAATTGTGGAGCAGGTGTTAATGGAAGTAACTAATTCATTTTGCTAATATAAGAAACATATAAAATCAAGGCTTTTCAATGTTGTGGCAGATGTTGTCATCATTTTCTTTTGAGACACATCAAACTATTGTTCCTCCTTTTACAAAAAGCAAAAGTGGCCGTTGCACCAATTATGGACCTGGTATGGAGAAGAGCAAGATTTCAGTGGCCAAGTAATTTCTACATTGTTGAAAAAATTTATCTAGTTTGTTACTGTCCTTTAGGGAAGTCAATCTACAATCTTTACCCAGGGTCTGAGTTATTGGTGATTCCAGACCATAGCAACGTGGTTGATTCTTAACTGACCCCTGACCTTGTTAATATTAAAACTGTTGGATCACCCAGCACTGAGCTGACATCAAATTCAATATCACTAAAGCATCCACTGCCTTTCCATATGTTGTATATGAAGCAAGTGAAGGAGTAAGGGAGAGTTGGAAGAAAAACAGAATTCTGCTTATTTATGCATTATACAGGTGTTTGATAGAAATTTATTTTCTTTGAAACAGTTTATGTTGAAAAAAAGCACATTTTTAGCAATTGTGACCTTAATAAACTGCATCTCAATGGATATGTGAGAGATGAATGCCATGACAATGGCATATAGACAAATCCCAGGACAGGAGGTACTTCATAGGGCAATAACCAGGGCTGCAATTCTCAGGGGATTGCTGGGCCCAGGGCAGTTCTGGGACCCAGAATAGAAGCAACACTGGAGCCAGTGATATTTGTCCTAGCTCCTGCATACAGACACAGTAGAAGTCTCAATTCACTAATTCGAAGAGAGGTGTACCAACTCCAGGAATTTCATTTTAAAAGTTACATTTTTCAATTGAAATCTTCACAGGAATTTGGCAGTGAAGTTTAGATATCATATTATTAAGAATACTCCAGGAAGCTAATTCATTTCAGTGGGGTAACAAAACTATATATGGCAATTCAGAGATCATGCCTGTAGTTTGAAAAGTATCATGAAGAATACATGAAACGTCCTTCACCGTATTGTTTGTACTTGAGCCTTATTCTTTATAGGTAAAAGGTAAAGGTCCTGATGAAGGGCTTTTGCCCGAAACGTCGATTTTACTGCTCCTCGTATGCTGCCTGAACTGCTGTGCTCTTCCAGCACCACTAATCCAGAACCTTATTCTTTATATATATATATATAATACACGTGCTTCACAATTCAGAGCACAATACAATAGACATGACAAACGCACTGTATCACAATTCACAAACCCCATAACAATTATAATAAGTCAATAGAAAATGAGGCAAGACAATTCATAACAAGATACTTTCCTGTTGTTGTGCACTGATGGCAACCTAAGTGTCAACCTAATAGACATTTCTGACAAGTAAATATTCTCACATACATTACTTAAGAGGGGAAAATATACTTAGAGAAAGACAAAAATCTTGAATCACTCTGATTTGTCATATCTTCAAGCATAGAAATGTAGCATTACCTTAAGTACTTTGTAAGAAACCTATAATTACATTTGGAAGCTCAGTTAAAATGCGAAAGTTCAAGACAATGAGCCAATAGCAATCAAGGGTTTACCGCAATGTAAATCAACACTTCTTTTGCACTGAGTTTGACAAGTGTCAATACCAGAGAATATTTGCTATAAAAATAAAGAATGTATACATGATTTTTAAAAAAGTAGGCAGTTAACATATCTCCTAATATTTTAAATCTAGCCACCTGATTTGATGTTGATAAATGAGGGATGTCAGGTCATTGTGTATGACAGCTGAATGAATCCAGGATACAATATTTTACATGTATCCATAGTACATAATTTTAATGTTGCAAATCATGACATGATACCAGCACACCATGATTCAAAATCACACATGACCTCTGTATGTGGATGATTTTAAAAATTTTGGCAATTCTTGATCATATCAGAAGGTCCCAGTATCATTCTGTGGCATTAAAATGAGTACATATGAATATTTCCTTGACCGAACCATGAGGGAACTATCTCACAGATTCAAAATGTGTGAAAGGGAAGGATATGATTTTGAAACCATTAACTTAATGAATATTTCAAGGAAAGACAACTTTTTAATTATCTTGGTATTAACATCCCTCAAAAAGAAATTTTTTTTTCTGAACTTTTTCAAATGAGCAATGCAATCTTCCACATATTTCATGAGCACCAGAAAAGACTGATATTCCTCAAGTAAGTATTTCACACTGAAAAATCTGCTAAAAATGTGAAATTAATTGAAATTGCAATAACAACTGGCACATGTAAATTGCATTAAAAGATGAATAATTCAAAAATATCGCACGTTGAAATACACATACATGGACATCAACTGGCAAGTGATTCCACGAATATAGTTCAACAGTCAATAAGATGTTGTGGAGCTGAAAGCATTTAGCACTTTGACACTGGAGATTTAACAAGTCCTTTAACCAGCAGTGTAAACAGGTCAGAAAAAAAATCTTCAAGTGGTTTCATCCAACAGGAATGTAGATTAAAAATGTTCAGTTCTTCATGCTTGGCTTCAATAAGCTCATTTATACACCTGGTCAGTAGAAAATATTGGCACAAAGATCTTGAATTCAAATATCGAAAGCAGCCAAAAGCATATGTACACGGAGAGAAAGGGAAGAGGTAGAGCAGTAACTGGTTTGTTCCTAATGTTGAGGTTTCTTTGAGTTTGTCCATGAATGTTGAGGCTCTTTAAACTTCTTTAAGTGTTATTTGACAGCCTCCATTTACATCCTTTATTTCCACCAAAAATGCAGCATGGTTACAATAATGCTGCACAATGTTATCATCCATGTTTACCAAGATTCTGTAGGAGGAAGATGGAAAATGAATGTCAATTACAGCTCATTAATTGTGGTCAAAGCTCTTATGCTTACAAAAGAAGAACTGCTGTCAGGGGATAGCTTCTCACCACATATGAATCATATGAAGAACATTCAAATGTAATTGTAAATAATCTTTAAGTCTAGGCTTCCTCTGCATGACAGTGGGTAAAACCACAGTTCACCAGCTAACTAGTGCTATGGCAGATCTTTCACGAAGCAATAGAACACATGCTTATGGAAAACACTTTGAACAAGCGATTTGCACCTCTCCTCTAATTGGTCTCTAGCTGTTGCGAATGTAATTGCACCACGACAAGTAGCAACTTGCTTGGAAACTCAGAGCTAAAATAATCAAACTAGCTCACAACATTTATGATTTCTAAATTTAAATACCAAATTCTTTCTAATGAACTCAGAGCACCTGCTTTGTGTTCTTGCAATGAGTCATCGAGCAAGGACCAAAATCGGTGCTCAAATCAGCAAGGCCACATTCCAATCCAGTCACGAACAAACATTCCAAACATATTAACTATTTGTGCACAATTATTTCCTCTTATTTACTTACAATACCTTTTGTCTTACCACATGCATATTAAATCTATCAACCCATAAATTATCTTAATTTAAAATTAAATAAAGCTCCCACATTGACATTTTCATTATAAGGTTGAGGAAAAACACCTCAAGGAAAGCTTCAGAAATAGATTTGCATTCCCATTTTGCCTATTGTTCAAACGTTACAATAATGTTCTCTTAGTTATTTTATAAATGAAGCTCACAAAAATTAACAAAAATGTATCACTTAAGAAAAAAGCAGACATAAACTTTAACATTTTGGGACCTATATCAACATTTTGCTTTGAGAATTACAACAGACAAATGAGTGAAAAGTGGTTTATCGGAACAACACCAGCATTACTTTGGGACTTCACAATTACTCTGTGTCTTTCCAGTGTTTTAACATTTGTGTTGATCTGAAGTGGTGTTAATTTCAGCTACACAAGCTGTGTTGTGTAATTTGGGAGTGAAGTCAACTAGATGGTATTCTGCATGACACCACTTTGAGGAAGCAGATGGAAAATACTGTTGTTGCAATACAACAACAGCTGGCATGAGGTGAACATTAAAAATATTTGTCTTTAAGGATGCCCTGACCAATTCTTAAATGTTAACATGGTTTAGCTTAATTATCAACTTAGTAGAAAAAGTCCACAATCTCATAAACATCTCTGTGAAAGTGTTTCCCATTCTGTTTGTTTTTAATTTTTTACATTTAATCTCATATCTTCTTCCCTTCATTAAAAGAGTTTCAAAACTGGTGATAGACTTTTTCCATCTTCTCTCTCCATCCCTTATTTATTATGTTACCAGCTATTGTTCTCCCATTCCACACCTTATTGGTACAAAAATGAATACTCTATAATTCTGGTTAGATAATGATACAAATTAAAGACAGTAAACAGGATGCAGATTCATGCCTGGTGAATGCCCACAATTAATTCATACATTACTTCACATAGTACAAACCTATCTATATATCCAGAAACATAAACATGACAGTATGTGCATACCAATCAATAAACTAAACAGTTCAGGTCACAAGTGAATGACTCACCAAAATGTTTAACTGAAATGAGAATCCTGCCCATGAGCTAAAATTCTCCAACGACTGAAAGCTCACAATATCAGAGCTTCCCAGTTGAACCAATATGTAGTGGCAGAAAGTCAATTTAAAGATATTATAATGTTGTTTGATTTTCAAACCATTCAATTTATTCATTGCTAGTATGTAATTTTACAATAATGTTAATTCAGCCATACCCTTCCTTTCTTACTCTGACCACATCATCCTAGTTGCATGATGAATTTGTTTCTCATCTATCGTTACTATTTGATTTTTACATGCCTGCATATTTTAAACTAACTACTTTGTCTGAGTTTTCTTATTAAGCTATGCCACAATTCAGCCTCAGGATTGCAAAAATGTTCTTGGACAAAATAACACTCCTAACAAAATACCATTATGAGAGTAGTGTTGGATGATAGCTGAAATCACTCCACTGTTGTCTAACAGGGAAAGTCACTCCACAGAAGCAAGCAATAACTACATTACCCTGATTTCAAAGTATAATTGACTTGAAAACTGCAGTTTGAGAAAATTTCCTGTACTGGTCCTGACTCCAGTATTGTGAATGAGGTACTTATAACACAGAGATAAGATCTTTTTGATTACTCACCCTTTCATACAGTTCTTGTATATTTTATAAATTCTCTCTTCAAGCAGCCCGTACTTTTCTGAAATCTAGGTTAAGAACATTAAAATTCAATTGTCAAAATAGTCAAGCAAAATTGTATCTGAGAAAGTCAACTGTGCTTAGAGCTTTATATTGGTGAGTCCTAATAAGGGTTGAACCATGGATAAGAAAGAAAGACTACATAACATTTAGTGGAGGCTTTTTACCATCAGTTGTGACCCTTAATGTTTCCTTACATTTCCTAAATGATGGATAATAGTCAAAGACAAAACCAACAAGTACTTAAATAGGAACTTTAATGTAATTAAACATCCCAAGACACTTCAGAGATTTATACTAAAACAAAGCATGCCATATTATTGGGATAATAGGGCTGATAACTACGAGCAGGAGCAAATAGACAAGTTTTTAATGAGTATCCTAAAGGAGGAAAATAAGGTAGAAAGCCAGATGGATATGGGAAGACAATTCAAGTGTTTAGGTCTTAGCAAAGTGAAGATCCAGTCACTGATGACTGAGCAATTAAAATCTGGAATTTTCAAGACTCCAGAGTTAGAAGAGGTACCTCAGAGGGTTGTTAGAAGGTCATAAAAAAGGTGGGCAGGTGTATGATCATGAAGGGACTTATAAACAATGGGGAGAATATTAAAATCAAGCTGCTGGTTAACCAATCAATATATGTGAGCATGAAAATATGGAACAATAGGATATCCTCAAGCTTACACAGGCAACAAAACATTCCTGACATATCGTTTCTTCAAGCCCAGTTCATTACTCAATGCAGGATCACTTGTTTTTCTATTTTTCCAAGGAATGTTTCTGTAACAATTTTAAATATTTCTTGTAAAGCTTGATAGGTGCATTTGCCACATGCATAATATTAGTGAAGAAAATTCTAAGTATTGAAAGAAATCAAAATATTTACACCTTTGGACCTGTAGCTCTAGCACAAATTATCAACAGTAATAAACTTTCCTCAATAAAGTGGGGGCTGATGAACTTGAGCTTTTCTGGATGGTCTGAGCATTATTAATGAAAACCTTAATTTGACAGGGTGAGAAGTGAGTAGTGGGGACGTGGAGCAAGTCACCATGTTTAGTAAAGTAAGATTATTTTAAAATGTTAATGCCTTCATTAAAGTAGTACGCCAGAAACCATTTTCACTCACTCATAAACCAATATTGCATTTTCACCTCAAAAACAATTTTTTACTTTTAGCATGGACTGAATTATGCTTATGTGTTTATGCTTTCTGTGAGCAAACAGTTCTAATTACATTTTCCAAATCCCTATTCCTTCTTCCCATTATCCTATTTGAAGTTGGCTGTTGGCACACGTTTGTTTCCCCCAATCATGTCCATGTGTATCCCCACCGCCCCTCCTCATGCTCTGCCCTCTAGTTTCAATCTCTTGTGCTTAATCCTGTCTCCCTTGCCCCCTCATTGATGACTCTGCAACTACTGGAAGAATGTTTGCTTCCATCTGCCACGCTTTCAACTGTTTAAAAACTTATGTTAGATTGCCTCTGAATCTCAATCCCCCACAAATGTAGTAAGAGGTAGAAGCGCTGAAAGATTTCAAAAAGGAAATTGGATGGACATCCTGCAAGTCTCTGGGAATGAAACCATGTAATGAGACTGACACCATTGCTATGTAAAGAGCCAAATGGCCTTTTTCTGTGCCATAAATGACTCCACATTTTGAAACAATATACTCAATAAAAGAAGTAGGAAACCTGATACTAACAGCATTCTTCAATCCGTTAAGGTCAGGCGTCTTCAACAATAGAGCATCAAAAACTTCTTCTGACTCCCTCCGCACGTACAACAGCACTAGAAAGGAAAATAAATGTTTGACTTGCATTAAACTTTACACTTAGTCATTGCTCATCCCATCTTCCAATGAAAATCATGCAAACTGAGAAATCAGTACCAATATCAGATTGTCTTAGTGCATTATATTTAATCAGTCACAGTTATGGAACAATTGAATTGGTTAAATAAAAGAAAGTTTAAACAATTGGAGAGCTGAATTGTTTTCAATAGCTTTCAAAACTGCTCAATACTCCAATAATGATTATGAATTGATTATTTATATGATAACAAATATTATTAAAATGGTTAATGTCTGTGTACAGTGTATTAAGTTTGACACTGTATATTCAATAATAATCTACACTGCACACCACATCATGTCTGTTGTAATCCAAACTGCTTAAGCACAACATCCATTCTATCCTGCAAAGCAAGGATCTTGATAACAAGCTATCTTCTAAATGAATAACACTATTAGGACTTTGTTCTGTTTTTGATATGTTTTCCAGATGAGATTACATTATGTAATATAAATTTGTTGTCCAATAATTAAAACCATCAGTGGTATTAAACAAAATATAGTCTTTTTAACCTCCAATCTTCAAAAAACTTAAAAATGGATTGTACTCTTTATGCTTTCAACTTGGGAGCAAATGTCTAAAATAAGGATGTCTGCAGAGAGATTTATAGTATACAGTAATTAGAATTAAAATTTCATTTTGATCATGTATTTTTAGTATTTTATATAGCATAAATATTTTAATGATTTGTGTTTAGTAGGATACAGTACATATATACACACACAAATCATATACTTTCTGTAATATTTGTTAATTGTTCAGTTTTCATGTGGGTAAATATATTTTTATGACAATATTTAATCATGATGAACAATCACAAAGATGAGTTTTATGAAACAGTGATATATGAAGCAGCTTGATTCACTAACACTTGTGTATCATCCATGAGAAAAAGTCAGAATTTAAACAGAACTTGTTAGCTCAGTTGGCTGGATCAATGATTTACAGAGCAGTGTGATACCAACAGCATAGGTTTGATTCCCATCACTGGTTTGAGGTTACTATGAAGGACTTTCCTTCTCAACCTCTTTCCTCGCCCGAGGCTTGGTGGCTCTCAGGTTAAATCACCACCAGCTGCTTCTCTCTCTAATGAGACAGCAGCTCCTACAGTCTGGTAAGACTATGGCAACACAACAACGTAGGAAAGTAGTAAAATTAAATCCCAGTAGCAGCTGCCTGAGGAAAGTCCTGAATCTGGGAAATCTTCAGCAAGTGACCATTCACTTGCCGTGGCTGAAAAGTACTTAATTTATTCTTGACAACTTGTACTAATGTACACAATTTATATAGATTGTCAGAGTGAAAAGATTCTTTGTTAAAGATTTGACTGTACTTTTTGATGGCATAGGACGGAGTTGGTGGACATCTGGCCATGGAGCCAATCAGTTTGGTCAGCAGCTGCTGGGGACCTTCTGTACATAGAGGGGCAGAATTCCAACCATCAGCCTTTTTATGTAACCCCTAACATGTTAATGTTGTAAGGCAGGCTTTTGAAAAGTTGGTCCATTTGGCTACAATGCACACGTCCATAAAAGCCAGTCTTCAGAGTAATTTCAAGGCAGTAACACATTCAATGAGAAAAAAAAAGCATTTACAAGCTTTTAAATTTTGATCTTTGCCTCATCAAAACAAGTTATCTATCTTGTTACTCGGAACTTCCTTCTGATTTTTATTACCTTTGTTATTAAATGTCAGAAATCAAATACACCCAGCTTTCACAACCTTTACTTGCATGATCAGATGGATTTTACTAGGGGAACACTCAATTAATTATTTTCCCTGATGACTGGGGAAGGTCTGTATTGTAAGTGGATGCATAGCTGTTTCAGTAGACTGGGCAGCAGGAAACCACCTAATACATGGCCAAATGTGCTTCTGACAGCTATTCCAGTTTCTGATGTTGTTACTGTTTAGGTTATTGCTGCCTGCACGGAAAGCAATGAAACCGGTCTCCTTTTTTTTATCATCTACAAGGACTACAGAGAAGCCACAGTGAACTACTGACGTGATGCCATTCTAAAACTTGACACTTACAGCTATCATCCATGTTAATATTATAAACTTGTAATTAGGTTTCAAAATTAGTGTTTGTTCAATTCGATCCACTTCTGTGGATGTCATAGTTTTTAACTGAAAATCTATTATTAACCCAGCATGCTCTATCAGGTCATTGCTATTTCAGGCAGGATTTTCTGATACATTCCTGTTTGTCACCACTCATCAATAAAATAGGCACAGTAGGATTATCAGCCAGAGGCTTCCTTTATATTTAAAAGTTACAGGGGCCCAAACTTCTTGCTGGAATTGGCAAGACTTGTAAGAAAGACATGGAAAAAAACTATGCTAAGTATTTTCATGGGTTGTTTTTTTTCTGCAATGGATCAAGAACACCAAAACT
Organism: Chiloscyllium plagiosum; assembly: GCF_004010195.1. Lineage (NCBI taxonomy): Eukaryota > Metazoa > Chordata > Chondrichthyes > Orectolobiformes > Hemiscylliidae > Chiloscyllium > Chiloscyllium plagiosum. The sequence goes on from NC_057736.1 coordinate 24,372,825, forward strand.
GGAAATGTAGTGAACAGTGAAAAAGGTTACCTCAGAGTACAATGGGATCTTGATCAAGTGGGCAAATGGGTTGAGGAGTGGCAGATGGAGTTTTATTTAGATAAATGTGAAGTTCTGCATTTGGAAAAGAAAATCAGAGTAGGATTTATACACTTAATGGTAAGGTCCTAGGAAGTGTTATTGAACAAAGAGGCCTTAGAGTGCACGTTCATAGCTCCTTGAAAGTAGAGTCACAGGTAGGTAGGATAGTGAAGAAAGGTACACTTTCCTTTATTGGTCGGGTATTGAGTATAGGAGTTGGGAGGTCACGTTGCAGGTGTACAGTACATTGGTTAGGCCACTTTTGGAATAATGTGTGCAGTTCTGGTCTCCCTCCTATTGGAAGGATGTTGTGAAACTTGAAAGGGTTCAGAAAAGATTACAAGGATGTTGCCAGGGTTGGAGGATTTGAGCTATAAGGAGAGGTTGAATAGGCTTGGGCTGTTTTCCCTGGAGCATTAGAGGCTTTATGGAGGTGTATAAAATCATGAGGGTCATGGATAGGATAAATAGACAAAGTCTTTTCCCTGAGGTGGGGGACTCCAGAACTAGAGGCCATAGATTTAAGGTGAAAGAGGAAAAATTTAAAAGGGACCTAAGGGGCAACTTTTTCACGCAGAGGGTTGTGTATGTATAGAATGAGCTGCTAGCGGAAGTGGTGGAGGCTGGTCCAATTGCAACATTTAAAAGAAATCTGGATGAGTGTTTGAATAGGAGGGGGTTTAAGAGGGATGTGGGCCAAATGCTGGCAAATGGGACTAGATTGGGTTGGGACATCTGGTTGGCATGGATGGGTTGGACTGAATTGTCTGTTTCTGTGCTGTACATCTCTATGACTCCAAGAGACATGTGCCTTCTCCACTTACCCAGTACGGATACTTGGATCTTCCTATCCCTCATCTAGCATCTTCTTCCCAGCAATAGCTGACCTTAGTTCTCAAATCTCCACATACTCTGCCACACTAACTTTATGACAGAAATTGTTTTGATATATTTCTGGGGGTGCTGGACTCCCAGCCTAAATTTCCACTCCAGTTTACTGGAGCTAATGTAACTCATACAGGCTTGGAGCCACAAAGTAGGGACAGTGCTCCACTATTTGAGTGAGATCCAGGGATTAAAATGAGACAAACAAAATAATGCACTTTAGGAGATTCCCTGCTTCCTGCCTAGCCTGAACACATGGCTTTAAAGACATTTTTCTTTGTACCTCTTTCTGGTTCACAAAGTCTAGCTTGTTTGATTGGAGGGTCCAATTCATCTTTGTACAGAGTCTTGTTATCCCTCTTTATTGGAAACCTGTACATTTAAAGCACAAGATTATTGATTATAAGTGATGCATAATACTATTAGGTGCCACATAAGAATGGAATCATTGTCAATTGAAGCATTATTATCCATCTACATTCCAGTATGTGTGTAATGGAAGTTGAGATATCAGTCACCTGATGTGATTTTTAGATGAGTTAAATCTGATTCTTAAATGGCTGTATCCAGTGTGACTCTTTGTTTTGTGGCAAAAATTAGTATGTAGGTCACTGGCCACATGTCATCCAGGCCTTCTCATATTCAACTAAAGTGCCCGTCCTAAACGGATTCCCTTTGCTGTGTCGGTGCAGAGCAGGGCTACACCAAATGCAGCCCACAATATGAGCCCATGGGATGATTTGATGTTACTAATCTGTATGAATTATTGATAATACCTGTCTCAAAAATGTATCCGTTTAGTCTAACATTGAGAGTACATGTCATAACCTAATACAATATTTTGAGCATATTTACACTGTAGCTACCCATCTGAGACTGATTGCTAGTGTGTAGGCTCAATCAAACTCAACACTGCCTCCATTAATTGACTTCTGCCTGGTTAGATTCTGTTTACAAGAAGGCTCTGCAAACATCTGCATGCACGATTGGCTCTTACATTTGCAAATGTAAATGTTTGCGGAACAGGTGGGAGAGCAATCTCTGATACATTTACATTGAGGATATTGCAGGTTGTTTTGACAGTCACTCCTTCTATCATTACAATTGTATGATGTCCAAGATGCACTGCAGCAAATTATTGAGGTTTCTTCCACAGTAATCCCCAAACCCGCAACCTCCACAGAGGCAGTGAATGCTTGGGAACCTACAATTCCTCTTATAGTGACTCAGTGGTTAGCACTGCTGCCTTACAGTGCCAGGGCGAAAGTGAGGGTTGCAGATGCTGGAGATTAGAGTCAAGATTAGAGTGCTGCTGGAAAAGCACAGCAGGTCAGGCAGCATCCGAGGAGCAGGAAAATTGATGTTTCGGGCAAAAACCCTTCAACCCTGATGAAGGGCTTTTGCCCGAAACGTCGATTTTCCTGTTCGTCGGATGCTGCCTGACCTGCTGTACTTTTCCAGCACCACTCTAATCTTTACAGTATCAGGGACCGAGGCTCGATTCCAGCCTTGTCTGTCTGGAATTTGTGTGTTCTCCTCATCTCTGTGTAGGTTTTCTCTCGGTGCTCTGGTTTCCTCCTAGTCCAAAGACGTGCAGTTTAGGTTGATTTGCCATGTTAAATTACCCACAGTGCTCAGATATCTGTAGATTAGGTGCCATGGAAACTGCCGGGTTACAGGAATAGGATATTGGGATGGGTCTGGGTTGGATGCTCTTCAGATGGTCAGTGTGAACTTGTTGGGCCAAATGACTGTTTCCACACTTTGGGGATCATATTTTAAAATAAAATTGAGAGAAGTGCATTTGTATCTGTTGGTTTGCCATTGGCATGGGACCTCTACCTTTGCTGTAACTTGCTCTCACTTTAGTTTTTGACAGCCATTAAAGGCATTACTTGGAACCTGAAGTGTGAAGCTGATATTGAGTAAACATTTAGAACTATAAGAAAGTCAACTTAAGGAAAACAACATCAAGGAAGAATTAAAACCACGGTTTGCAACATTTTACTGCTGAATGAGTCAGGATTGCTGTGTATTTTCCATTCCTAGCTGCCATGAAAATGAAAGGAGATAAGAGTTGGGAATGGAATTTGTCCCAGTCTTGGTGGAAAAAGTTTCAGAATTAAATTAAAAAGACCAAGCAAGTAAGACTAACAACCCTGTTATCAGTGCTGGGGAAAGCATGCTAACCCTTACCCTCTCTGCAGAGCAGAGAACCCAGACAGGAGAGACATTTGATAGCTTTGAGGACATACTTTGAACCCTCTAGTAACGTTATTTGTTATCAGTATGTTTTCACTGTTGGAGCACAGAGCAAAGGGAGGCAAGTGATCATATTGATACATTTAGCTGAATCTTGAGAGATTAGACAAGTAAAAGATTATCTCATTAGAAGTAGCATTTTCTTAAGTATAAGAGATCATGATATAGCAATATACCTGCTTTGAGAGGAGAAACTCTCAAGAAAGCTATGGATATGTGGAGAAGCTCTGAAGTTATCAATCATCACTCAGGTCCAGTTGATGGGGGAACAAGCAATATGCTGACAGACATTCCAGACTGAATGAGAACAATGTATGAGAAAAAAGGAGGAAATATTTGCGGGAAAGCTACCAAAAACATCAAGGTAAGAGGACAGGATATAAATATTGTGGAGGACTTCAAACAATCAAAAACACGTGTATGTCCAAAATAAAGAGAACAGTGCTCTAACTGCAAGAAGCCAAGTCATTTTGCAGACAAGAGTTTTGCTGTAAAGAAGCCAAGCAAGATTAAAAGAATGGCTACTGGAGAGATGTCAGCCAATGATTCTGATGAATCATTCTACACCATGAAACAAGATTGGCATTATCAGGACTATAGGTGGTTATTAATTTGTAACTGTTAGAATAATATCGGCAATTGTGGGTGGCACGGTGGCACAGTGGTTAGCACTGCTGCCTCGCAGCGCCAGAGACCCGGGTTCAATTCCCGCCTCAGGCGACTGATTGTGTGGAGTTTGCACGTTCTCCCCGTGTCTGCGTGGGTTTCCTCCGGGTGCTCCGGTTTCCTCCCACAGTCTAAAGATGTGCAGGTCAGGTGAATTGGCCATGCTAAATTGCCCGTAGTGTTAGGTAAGGGGTAAATGTAGGGGTATGGGTGGGTTACGCTTCGGCGGGTCGGTGTGGACTTGTTGGGCCGAAGGGCCTGTTTCCACACTGTAAAGTAATCTAATCTAATCTAATCAATGGGAGAAGATCAAATCAATGTGAAGTATCAGGTAGATACTGGAGCTTTTTGCAACACCATGAGCTTTACAGATCTGTATGAGGTGGCTCAAGATGGTGACACAGAAATGAAACCATCAAGGTTAGGGTTGAAATGTTCTGATGGAATAACCCTCATCCAAAAAGGACTATAAATCTGAGTGCCCAATACAATGTGAAGAATGAAGATCTCAAATTCCAGACAGTAGATGTTAAACAAAATCCACTTGCCTCTGCTGAACCATGTCTAAAGTTTGAGCTTGTAACCTCATATTTGCTCGAGAGAATTTAGAAATGCAAAAGTTTGCAGCATTTTGAAGGTTATTGACAGCAAAACAAATCCAAGAAGATTACAATAATGTTCTTATACATCTTGAAAGTCTTCCAACTGAAAATCATTTCTAAGTAGATGAGAGTGTGAGACCAACTCAAGGAGAGATAAAGCTGCCCTCAAATCTAGACTGAAAAATATGACAGAGAACCAGAAAAGAATGGAGGATTCAAAAACTACTACAGACTGGATTAGCAACATGGTAGCAATGAAATGAACCCTTGAAAACTGAGAGTGTATATAGATCACCGTGGGCGGCACGGTGGCACAGTGGTTAGCACTGCTGCCTCGCAGCGCCAGAGACCCGGGTTCAATTCCCGACTCAGGCGACTGACTGTGTGGAGTTTGCACGTTCTCCCCGTGTCTGCGTGGGTTTCCTCCGGGTGCTCCGGTTTCCTCCCACAGTCCAAAGGTTAGGTGAATTGGCCATACTAAATTGCCCGTAGTGTTAGGTAAGGGGTAAATGTAGGGGTATGGGTGGGTTTCGCTTCGGCGGGTCGGTGTGGACTTGTTGGGCCGAAGGGCCTGTTTCCACACTGTAATCTAATCTAATCTAATCTAATCTAAGAAGATCTCTGTAAAGCTTTGAACAGATCTCAGTGTGTCATGCCAATTAATGAAGACGTCTTGTCACACTGGCTAAGGCAAAGGTCTTGACTGCCCTTGTTGCAATGTATGTTTACTGGCAAGTGAAGATGGAGGAAAGCAATGGTTTTCTAAGTGTCTTCTGGACTCCATTCAATTGATATAGCTGGTTGTACATGCTGCTTGTCATTTCCACTGCTCCAGAAGGATATTAATGCAGACAGAAGGATACAGTCACGGTGGCTCAGTGGTTAGCACTGCTGCCTCACAGCACCAGGATCCCAGGTTTGATTCCAGCCTTGGGAGACTGTGTGTGTGGAGTTTGCACATTCTCCCCATGTTTGCATGGGTTTCCTCTGGGTGTTCCGGTTTCCTTTAAAGAAGTGCAGGTCAGGTGGATTGACCATGCCAAGTTGCCCATAATGTTAGGTGCATCATTCAGAGGGAAATAAGTCTGGGTGGGTTACTCTTTGGAAGTTTGGTGTGGGCTTTTTGGGCCAAAGGGCTTGTTTCCACACTGTAGGGAATCTAATCTAATCATCTTCCTAAAACGGATGATCTGTTGGGGCTGATCAGCAAGGCTATGGATGTAAAGACACACTGGAAGAAGCCTTGGCACAACAGTATCAGAATCTAGTGCAACTGCTAGAGATAGAAAGCTAATTGAACCTGAAATTGAACAAGAAAAATGATGCAATTGAAATGCCTGAAGTCAAATGCATAGGTTATGTACTGACAGCAAAAGGACTGTACCTGATCCTGAAAAGGTAACAGAAATGAAGTGACTAACAGATGTGAAAGCAGTATGATTATTTGTTGGATTTGTGCTTTTAACAAGGCGCCTACTTAACATGTCATCACAGTAAAACTCTATACAAAACTCAGTGCTAAGGATGTGCAGTGATTTTGATGCACAGAACACAAAGGAGCTTTCACTAGAATTAATCAGTAAAGACAATGCCAGTACTGAGGTACTACGATCTGAATGATGAAGTTACCTTGCAATGTAATGCCAGTGAGACAGGAGCACGCCTCATGCAACAATGGCAACAAATTGCAACTGCATCCAGGGTGTTATGCAAACTTAATGATATTACATTCAGATTGAGAAAAGGTGGTTGGCAGTTATCTTTCTTTTTTAGCATTTTAAGCTACACCTGTCTGGGAGAGACAAAGTGGCATTGGAGTCCAACATTAAACCACTTCAAAATATCTTCAATCTATCTGAGATGGGAAAAGAGATGGTGAAATTCATCCATGTTAGTCACCAAGGAACTAAGTTGTGCTTGAGGAAGATAAAAGAGGTGTTCTGCTGGCCCAACATGAGCACTGAGATTGAAGACTATATCATCCAGTGCAATGTTTGGTACTGAATACAAAGCCAATCAATGACATCTCTGATAGGGCAGTGATGAAGCTTGAATAGATCTGTTCGTTCTCAGAAGAGCTGATTATTTTGTCACTATTGATTATTATTCCGACTATTGAGAGTTAGAGCAACTGACATCCACCAATGAGACTGGAGAATTCCTGAAAATGCACTTTAGTCATTACAGCATTCCAGACATTCTGATGACTGTTTTAGTGCTGTAGTTGTGGATATGTTTGCCAAGCTGGGATGATGATTTGCAGACGTTTCGTCCCCTATCTAAATAACACCTTCAGCGCTTTGGAGCCTCCTGTGAAGCACTGCTGTACTGTATCTTCTGGAATTTATTTGATGCTATTCCTGCTGCTTCCAGTTGCTGGCTCTGGTTGTTTGTTGTAGTGGCTGGTATATGGGGTTTAGGTCTATGTGCTTATCAATGGAGTTTATGGATGAGTGTCCTATGATCGTTGTGTTGTCCAGTCAAATTTGTGGTCCTTGTCATCTGTGTGTATGGCTAGTCATGGTGTTTAGTGGCTAATTGGTGTTTGTGGATGTGGATTGCTAGTTGTCTGCTTGTTTGTCCTATACAGTGTTTCATGCAATCTTTGCATTGGATCTTATAAATTACGTTAGTCTTGCACATGTTGGGTATAGGGTCTTTTGTTCTGGTGCGTTGTTGGCTGAGCGTGGCTGTCGATTTATGGGCTGTCATGAATCTGAGCAGTATGGTCCTCAGTGTAGAATTCAGCTGCTTCATAAAGGATTAGGAACTTCAAGACCATACATCTTCACACTCTATCCCTCATTAAATGGAAGGACTAAGGTGGCAGTGAAACTTGCTGAAGAGTTCATAAATAAATCAAGTAAATTCAGCAGAGAGTTGTTCAAGGCACAACTTCAATGAGAAACATGTTTAATGAAAGCATGGGAAGTAGTCCATTTCAAAGACTAACATTATACTAAAAAAACAAGAACTAGTAACAAGATTGAATGACAAAATCAAGGTGAAACAACAGAGAGCCAAATTTCACTTGATAAAAGTGCTAAAGCATTGCCAGAGCTGAGTATTGAAGAGTCAGAGTGCAGATGTTCAACAGTTTTCAATAAGAATTAGCATGTGTGGCAACTGGAGACCAATATAGACCTGCACAGAACACCTTAATTGTATGTATTGAATATGAATGACCAGTTATATCCCTGCAGCCTTAAACAGATATGTACAACTAACAAATCTGTTCCTTCACTGCAAACAGCTGATCAGAAAGATGTGATCTCAACATTGGCCCAGAGTACAGAACAACCATCAGTCCCAGAGCTTTATCAATCTCCAAAATAAAATAAATTGATCAGCAACAATAGTTACAATGGAAACAGCACATAAATAACACTCACCAGAGAAAGAAAATCACACTAGGAATAAGCAGATAACTAACAACAAAGCACATATACCATTAGAAGATAAGTTGTTAAGTGTAACTGCTCCAATTACAAAACAATGTAGAATTTCCAATGAGTTGGTTCAAAAAGGCCTCTCACTATTGCCTTCTCAGTGACAGCTAGGAACAGCATCAAATACTAACATTGTAGCTAATGTTCACATCACAATAATACATTGCACAAAAGTAATGTTTGTCACTACATTAGAGTTTCCTTGCAGCAAACCAAAACAATATGAGACCATCCCCTCCAGTCTCACCTTGCTTTGCCCTAATGTTAGGACAGGTTCTGACTTCACATTTGCACAGCTAGTTTCGCATCAGTCTAAAGCTAAATTGACTTCATACTGACAGCAAATTGACAGTGAAAGTGGATCTAACAAGTAATGATCTAATCTTTTAATTAAGCCACAAGAACTGTAATACATTTTTGTAAACCGTGTAATCTACAGTCTTGCTTGTGGCCTAACAAAACTGTGGAACTCATTTATCCTATATTATGCTGCTGAAACTGAAGCTGTTGAAAATTGAAAATGAAATCAAAGCTGTAAAACATATAATTCTCACCCAAACATGGGTCAAAACATTCTAACTTCTAGTTTCAGCTGGTGGAGTTTATACCACATATTATCCAATGTGCTCTAACGTTATTTTGCAATTCAAACCTGTGGTTTATTCTTAAAATTCTTTAAAGCTAAAATACTATCTAAGTGTAGACAGTCTTGCAATTTTTCACAGTCCTCCCACTATTCAGCTTTAAAGTCACTATAATTTAGATGAATCAAACAATAATTTGCAATTGAGAGTTAATGTCTGATGATGTCAGTTTAACTTACAGAGTCATTTGAAAGTTTGCGGTAAGAATTGGTTAATCTGCTGCATAAACACTCAGAATATTATTCTGACTTCATAAGATGTATAGTATGATTCCACAATTAGTACTGAAAAACAGTTTCTCCATTATTTACACTGACATGAATTGCAGTGTAACTATCCCAATTTTCTTCAATATTTTGTTTTTGAAACTTGATCATGCAGAATAAATTGTTGCTGTTTGAAATTTACATTTCTTGCATATTGTCAGATAAACCCTCACCCATCAGTTAAAAAAGATTTACATTTTTATGATTCCTTTCAGGATGCAATGGTTTTCCAAAATACTTAACAATCATTTAAATTCATTGAAGTGCAATGCAAGAAGTTAAATTTCCTCATCCCCTATAGGAGATGGTGTCAATGCATAAGTCTGTTTAAAATTTCCCAATGCCATGCACAACATCTTCTGATGATCAAATTATAGCAGGGAGGCACATCCCTGGAAAGGTACAGAGGCAAGGCATCATCAACAATGCACATACATAGCACCACTTACATACAAAACTATCCCAAATCACTTTAACTTTAGAACAAAGAGAGAGTATTCCTTACCTGTCAGGATTTGTGACTTCGCAACTCATCGAATGCCCCTACAAGATAGAGCATCATTTTAAGACAATCTTCAATTATTATGAATTTCAAAAACAGCAGTTAGTGGTACAATCGAAACAGCAAAGTAGAAGTAACTTTGTGAGTCACAGATTGAAATTTGGGAGGTCTGAACTTGGCCATTTATTTTTTAAAAGCTGTTTTAAGCTGCTGAAAATATTGCTAGAGTGGTTTATTAATGCTCACTGCTAGTGGTGTTACTCAATATAATGTTCTGGCAAACAAGGATCCTGCTTTGAAGAAGCAATTGTGCAGAGGTACTGCAGTGCCTAGAATTCTGTGTTTTTGGTGCAGAGAATGAAGCTCGGGCAGGCAATTGATTCACTTGATGCAATACACTTTCTAACATGAAGCAGTACCTCTAGTCAAATTAAATTGAATTGAATTGAATTGAATTTATGTCACGTGTACTGAGGCACAGTGAAAAGCTTTGTCTTGCAAGTAATACAGGCAGATCACATAGTTAAGTAGCATAGATTGTAAATAACAGGTAAACAGCGGCAAAAACAAAAACACAGGTACAGGCGAATGTTAAGAGTTTGTGAGTCCATTCATTATTCTAACAACAGTACGGTAGATTTTCAATAAGGAAATTTTACTCTGACCCCTAGGTTCCAAACAACTTGGAGACAGGGTTTTTGTTTAAATTCATCTTCCACCCCTGTTGCCCCTCACTGTTTTATCTCCATATACATTAATTTTCTCAGTATGTGATAATGTATCGATTTTTGACTAGAATATGCTCAACAACTAAGCACCCACAGGTCACTGAGTAGAAAAAAGTAGATCCCCAACTCAATTCAAAATGTCCAACCCATTATTCTGCTGCTGTGCTCTGATTTGGGGAAGGTCAGGCTGGGGATAACATCCTCCCAGCTTCTACCAGTCACCTGAGGAATTGAGTATATCAATTGGTTGAGTTTTCCAAAGAGTAGCAATCTCATGCCAATTTCTACTGCAAACCTTTATTCTTATGGAATGACAGATCAGGGCTCCTTCAGAAATGCAGAGCCATACTTCCATTTGACAACACTCTCATTTTGCAGAAAAAATTGAAGAAAGACATACTATGTTCCCTTTATCAAAGCAGTCAGCAGTTTATGGGTCCAGGCAGACACTTTGACCATTGTTACCAAGTTGTAAATTCACAAGTGTGAGATTGCCCTGCTGGGAGGGTAGAGTACCAGGTGGCTAGGCTGCTGGGTTAATTCAGATGCCAGGTGGATATTTGAGAAGGTGCCAGAGGATAAGTGCCAGATGGCTAGGATTCCTGTTATTGTTATATTGTATTATTGCAGTTATCATCATATATACATACCAATCCAGTTCTTTGTGAATACAGAAAATGGGCTTCTGGGGTGAAGAGAATAGGAGGAGAAATGAGATCTGTCACTGGTTTAAAATAAGTTGTGTCACTTCCTTTGTGGTCTGACAGTGGAATCCTTTTGTTATCAGTGGCTGTTAAATGAGAAGTACAAGACAGAAGATCAAGTATTAAGAATTTATCATTTGTAGACTGATCATTCATCAGATAATTTGATTTATGTTTGTCACATGCAGCAAGATAGTGAAAAGAATTATACCAAAGACCAATCATACCTTACATAAGTGCATCAGCATAATAGAACAAAATGTAAAATATAGTGTTACAGCTACAGAGAAAGATCAACTCTAATATATGAGGGGTCTGTTCAAAAGTCTGATACCAGCAGGGAAGAAGCTGTTCTTAAAGCTCTTGGTATCTGTTCTCAAACTTTTTATCTTCTGTCCCATAGAAGAGGGTGGAAGAGAATATAACCAGGGTGGGAAGGGTCTTTGATTGTGTTGGCAGCTTTCTTGAGGCAGTGGGAAGTGCAGATGGAGTCAATGAAAGGAAAGCTAGTTTTCATGATGGACAGGGCTTCATTCACAACTCTCTAATTTCTTGTGGTCTTGGGCAGAGCAGTTGTCATACCAAGCTGTGATGCATCTGGGTAGATGCTTTCTATGGTGCATCTATAAAAGTTGGTAAGCAACATTGTGGACATGCCTAAATTCCTTGGCCTCCTAAGGAAGTAGAGGTATTGGTGTGCAGTCTTGACTTAGTGTTGATGTGGATGGACCAGGACAGATTGTTGGTGAATGAATGATTTTCATTCTTCAATTCTATGGAATTCTGCCACTCCATCTCAAACATTATTTTACTCACTCTCTGTGGTAGAATCAGGAAACTTGCTTTTTCTTTTCGATTGCTTGCGCTCTTCATCTCTCATTTTTCTCTCAGCACCCTGGAATGATGGATATGAGAAGAATATCTAGTGACTCTCCAGAAATTGAATTGCAGATGGATCAGTTAACAGAAGGTAAACAATATGTATAAAATTCATCAAATAGTTAATTGTAACAGCAGTAAGCACTGAAGTACTAAAAATCAAACTCTCCTTAATTATTGTCAAAAGATGTTATGGTTCTGTTCGCCGAGCTGGGAATTTGTGTTGCAGACGTTTCGTCCCCTGCCTTTGGGTTGTGGCATGTCCTCGTTTTGTTGTCTTTCCCTTAGGCATCTGTTGATGAAATTGCACGGGGGGTATCCGTTTTTGGCGAATACATTGCTGTCGTAACCACCACCCCAACACACACAAAAGAAGTTGCATCAAGACACTATTCAAAAGGGCCACAACACACTGCAGTACACCAGAACTGCAAAAAGAGGAAGCAGAACACCTATACAATGTATTCGCCAAAAACGGATACCCGCGCAATTTCATCAACAGATGTCTAAGGGAAAGACAACGGAACGAGGACATGGCGCAACCCAAAGGACTAGCCACACTACCATACATCAAGAACATTTC